>NC_139996.1:4118588-4301887 GCF_964263955.1 Coregonus lavaretus
ATATATACAAAAGTCTGTGTCTCTTCATAGTAACCCCGTCTTGCAGTAAGGTGTTCTTTTATCTGGTTTATGAATCTGGTTTTATTGCTAATTTTAGTTACTTGGGGTGGGAGAGAATTCCATGTAGTCATGGCTCTATTTAATACTGTATGTTTCCCAGCCTCTGTCCAGGATCTGGGGACTGTGAAGAGACCTCTGGCTGCATGTCTTGTGTGGTATCGATGAGTGTCCGAACTATGTGCCAACTGCTTGAACAGACAGTTCGGTACCTTTCACCCATCAACACCTCGCACAAAGACCAATAGTGATGCAATCAATCTCTCCTCAACTTTGAGCCAGGAGAGATTGACATGCATACCACTGACATTTGCCCTCTGTGTACATCTAAGTGCTATACGTGCTGCTCTGTTCTGGACATTTACATTTACATTTACATTTATGTCATTTAGCAGACGCTCTTATCCAGAGCGACTTACAAATTGGTGCATTCACCTTATAGCCAGTGGGATAACCACTTTACAATATGTTATTTTTTGTTTTTTTTTGGGGGGGGGGGGGGGGGGGGTGGGGTAAGGGGGGGTAGAAGGATTACTTTATCCTATCCCAGGTATTCCCTAAAGAGGTGGGGTTTCAAGTGTCTCCGGAAGGTGGTGAGTGACTCCCACACAACTGTGGGAAGCATTGGAGTCAACATGGGCCAGCATCCCTGTGGAACGCTTTTGACACCTTGTAGAGTCCATGCCCCGACAAATTGAGGCTGTTCTGAGGGCAAAAGTGGGTGTAACTCAATATTAGGAAGGTGTTCCTAATGTTTTGCACACTCAGTGTATATCGTGAATTGCCCCTAATTTAGAAAAAAATTCTAACTATGATTTTGTAGGCCATAACGCCCAGCCGTAGTGAGTGAGCGAGTGTGAGTCAATGGTGTGTAGGCACCCGACCTGAGCCATAGGGAATAATGAGCATGAGTCCTTCATCAAATTACCCTGTTCATGTAAAAATGACCAAATACACTGACTGTTTACAGCAAAACTAAGTCAACTGTTTATTATTGGTGAACTATCTAAATAAAATGATTGAAAACCCCAATCAGCAGTTGGATTGAGTAGCGTCCACTCCGGTAGGCTACACAACTCCGGTAAAACACAATTTTTCTACAGCGCATTTGGTAACAATGACCCAGTAAATTAACATTGGTTGTCACTCAACTAATAAAGCCTGTGATTTGACATTGCAAAAGCCATTTTACAAGCGTCTGAATGCAGATGTACGAATAGCCTATTAGAACAGGGATTATCCTATCTCTCGTTGGCGCAAGCAGCTGTCTCTCCAGCACTGTGCGCACAGTTGTTATCTGACAGTCATACGCAGTAAAGTTCAATAGGTTTTAAACAATTAAGTTTATGGTTAAATAGTTTTAAAATTGCATACAACTCATCACCCCGAGAACACCATCCCCACAGTGAAGCATGGTGGTGGCAGCATCATGCTGTGGGGATGTTTTTCCATCGGCAGGGACTGGGAAACTGGTCAGAATTGAAGGAATGATGGATGGCGCTAAATACAGGGGAAATTCTTGAGGGAAACCTGTTTCAGTCTTCCAGAGATTTGAGACTGGGACGGAGGTCCACCTTCCAGCAGGACAATGACCAACTGGACCAACTGCAATTGTCCTATGTCCTTCTTTGCTCAATCGCCACATTATTGAGTAATAGATCTAGATTAGGTTTAGGGTTGAGTGAGTGAGTGATTTGTCCCAAAAACTATGCATTTAGATGTTTTGATATTTAGAACCAGCCTATTGCCAGTTACCCATTCTAAAACTGACTGGAGCACTATGTTGAGGGTGTCAGTTATTTATTTTACTGTCCTAGCTGACGTGTATACGGTTGAGTTGTCAGCGTACATAAACACACAGGCTTTATTCAAGGTCAGTGGAAGTTCATTAGTGAAAACAGAAAACAATAATGGCCCAAGCTGTCTGCCCTGCGGTACACCACACTCAACCTTATTTGCACGAGAGAGGCTTCCATTAAAGAAAACCCTCTGTGTTCTATTAGATAAGTAACTCTCAATCCATGATAAGGCAGAGGATGTAAATCCATAACACTTAAGGTTATGATCAATGATGTTATGATCAATGATGTCAAAAGCTGCACTGAAATTTAACAAAACAGCTCCCACAATCTTTTTACTATCAATTTCTTTCAGCCAATCATCAGTCGTTTTTGTCAGTGCCGAGGATGTTGAGTGCCCTTCCGTATAAGCATGCTGAAAGTCTGTTGTTCATTTGTTTTCTGTAAAATAACATTGTATTTGGTCAAAGTTTGCTAAACACCGGTAAAAGGCTGATTGGTCAGCTGTTTGAACAATTAAAGATTGCTTGCTATTAACGGACAGTGAAATGACCTTTGCATCCCTCCAGGCCTGAGGGCACACATCGTCTTCCAGGCTTAAATTGAAGATATGGCAAACAGTAGTCGCAATGTATTCCGCTACCAACTTCAGCAATTTACCATCCAGGTTGTCGGTACCAGGTGGCTTGTCCTTATGTATAGATAGCAACAACAAAAAATCACCCCTTCCACACCAACTTTGCGGAACCCAAAACTACAGTGCTTGTCTTTCATAATTTGGTCCGTTATGCATGACTATGAAGGCTCAACATTTGTTGTTTGCATGTCATTAATGCATTTGCTAATCTTGTCAACAAATAAATGTTATTAAAGTGGTTGGCAATATCAAAGGGTTTTGTTATAAACAAATCTGCAGTCAAATCTGGAGTCAATCTGACTTCTGGTTCATGAGAAGATTTTGTAATTATGTTTAGCATTAGCATATGTGCTAACGTTCATCTATAGGTGGAGTGCGGCCATTTTTGAATGCAGCTAAAAAAAAACATTAAAGTCTGATGGAATGAGTCTAAATACAAAATCTGGAGTGAATCTGACGTATGGTTCATGAGGAGAAGATGATTGCAGATGATTTTGAGCATTAGCGTTATGTATGCAAAGAATGAATTGTTAATAGTTTCCTTGTTTTTTGAGATATCAATACCGAATTCAGTGTGGTTCATCTTAGGGACGTCCATGATACCGATGACAAGTTTCAAGTTGATAGACCACTGTGGAGTGTATTTACAGTGGTTTAAATTGACACGCAAAATCAGATTTTTGATTTGTCAGTATCTCAGCCATCTTTCGACTAATCCCTTAGCTTTTCTCAAACTAAGTTAAGACATATGCCATCGGCCTACATTCCATGAGCTATGGTTCATGATAATTAATATTTTTTACGTATTTTTTATGTAAGTCTCTAGGTCAAACGTGGTGGCAGATATGAGGGTTTACGTGAGATTGCTTTGAACAGCGACACCTATAAGCCAATCATGCCATCTCTTTTGACCAAGTTACTCATGGCCTCGAGTTTCTGTGTGCCAAATTAGAAAAAAAGTTACCAATCTATCCTTGAGTTATTTGTCCATGTCAAGGAAGAGAAGATCTAAGAATAACAATAGGTTTCACAGCTTTTTTGTAGGGGTTGAAATTTCCTGCAAAAACAGGGTGATCAAATTAAGATCCTACATCTGTAAATTTAAAATTCAACAGTTAAATCAAAGATGTAATCGAAGAATGAATTGAGAGCTATAGGACAATGACTTTGCATTTGTGCCTTCGGAAAGTATTCAGAACCCTTGACTTTTTCCACATTTTGTTACGTTACAGCCTTATTCTAAAATTGATTAAATAATATAACATCCTCATCAATCTACACCCAATACCCCATAATAACAAAGTGAAAACAGGTTATTAGACATTTTTGCAAATGTATTAAAAATACATTATTTACATAAGTATTCAGACCCTTTGCTATGAGACTCAAAATTAAGCTCAGGTGCATCCTGTTTCCATTGATCATCCTTGAGATGTTTCTACAACTTGATTGGAGTCCGCCTGTGGTAAATTCAATTGATTGGACATGATTTGGAAAGGCACACATCTGTCTATTTAAGGTCCCACAGTTGACAGTGCATGTCAAAGCAAAAACCAAGCCATGAGGTTGAAGGAATTGTCTGTAGAGCTCTGAGACAGGATTGTGTCGAGGCACAGATCTGGGGAAGGGTACCAAAAAATGTCTGCAGCATTGAAGGTCCCCAAGAACACAGTGGCCTCCATCATTCTTAAATGGAAGAAATGTGGAACCACCGAGACTCTTACTAGAGCTGGCTGCCTGGCCAAACTGAGCAATCGGGGGAGAAGGGCCTTGGTCAGGGGGGTGACCAAGAACCCGATGGTCACTCTGACAGAGCTCTAGAGTTCCTGTGTGGAGATGGGAGAACCTTCCAGAAGGACAACCATCTCTGCAGCACTCCACCAATCAGGCCTTTAAGGTAGAGTGGCCAGATGGAAGCCACTCCTCAGTAAAAGGCACATGACAGCCCACTTGGAGTTTGCCAAAAGGCACCTAGAGACTCTCAGACCATGAGAAACAAGATTCTCTGGTCTATTGAAACCAAGATTGAACTCTTTGGCCTGAATGCCAAGCGTCACGTCTGGAGGAAACCTGGCACCATCCCTACGGTGAAGCATGGTGGTGGCAGCATCATGCTGTGGGAATGTTTTTAAGTGGCAGGGACTGGGAGACTAGTCAGGATCTAGGGAAAGATTAACAGAGCAAGGTACAGAGAGATCCTTGATGAAAACCTGCTCCAGAGCGCTCAGGACCTCAGACTTGGGCGAAGGTTCACCTTCCAACAGGACAACAACCCTAAGCACACAGCTAAGACAACGCAGGAGTGGCTTCGGGACAAGTCTCTGAATGTGCTTGAGTGGCCCAGCCAGAGTCCGGACTTGAACCCGATCTAACATCTCCCCATCCAACCTGACAGAGCTTGAGAGGATCTGCAGAGAAGAATGGGAGAAACCCCCAAATACAGGTGTGCCAAGCTTGTAGCTTCATACCCAAGAAGACTCTTGGGTATGAAGACTCAGACTATGCTGTAATCGCTGCCAAAGGTGCTTCAACAAAGTACTGAGTAAAAGGTCTGAATACTTATGTAAATGTAATATTTCAGTTTTCAATTTTTTTATAAATTAGCAAAATAATTGTGTGTAGATTGATGAGCAAAAAAACCAATGTAATACATTTTAGAATAAGGCTGTAACGTAACAAAATGTGGAAAAGTAAAGGGTTAAGGGGTCTGAATACTTTCCGAAGGCACTGTAAATCACCACAGAAGGATGTCAATTAAAATCAGAGTCTCTAAAGTATTTCGTCTGGAAATTTCACCTGGAAATACAAGAGTATTTCTCGTTTAGGACTGTATGTCCATTTTGCCATTGACAATTGTTTTTAGATTCTATTTAGTTTACCTTACACCACTTCCTCTTTCAGGGAGATGACCGACCATTTTTACATTTCCAAGGTAATACAATCCTATGGTCTCTAAGCCCAGTCTATAAGCAACGTTTATTTACACAGTAGATGTACAGTATGCACATCACAGGACTGCTGCTTGGGGGAGTAGAGCTCATAATAATGGCTGGAATGGAGCGAATGGAATGGCATCAAACACATGGAAACCATGGAAACCATGTGTTTGATGTATTTGATACCATTCCACTCCCATCTGCTCCAGCCATTACCACGAGCCCATCCTCCCCAATTAAAGTGCCACAAACCTCCCGTGATGTGCAATCACAAAGTCCGAGAGACAACTAATCAAGCATAATACTAAGGCTACTCCTTTGTGAAATAAGTATTTTGATCTCAATGGGACTACCTGGATGAAGAGGCTATGTGGAGGTTTCATATACTTTCTGCCAGAAGTTGTGCACAAAATGGGTCCCTGAAATGTGTGTACTATGTCATATAAATGCTAAAACAAAAACATACAGTGCAACAATACATCGTGACAGCAAATGATCTGTCCATTCTTCTCCACAGATGCCGTATTACACCCATACATCATACTACCAGCACCAGCCTCCTGTGTCCCCTAGGCACTGCTGCTCAGAGAAGGAGGAACCTGGGGGCCACATCCCCCCACTGGAGGTGTCCGAGGGTGAAGAGGAGGACTGCGGAGACCATGTCCCCTTTTGGGGAGACTCCAGTGAGTGCTGACCGACTTAATTAATTACTTAATAACCTAATTAATAAATTACTCAGTTAATGACTTACTCACTGACTGACTTAATCCTTTTCATTCCATTGTGAAACATAAGGCCTCCGTGTGAGAATGAGTACAGTAGTATTACAGGGGAGAAATCTGCACGGTGGCTATTACATACAGGGATCACACGCTTGCTAATAGCCTTTCACATAATCCAACAATAGCCATTGAAATTAATTAATTCTGCCATTACGAAATTAATGTCAAAACTCTTTAGTATCTCTCTATCCAGGTAACAAGAGGAAGCACCGCCTGTACCAGTTTCTCCTGGATCTGCTGAGGAAAGGAGACATGAAGGACAGCGTGTGGTGGGCGGACAGAGAGAAAGGAATCTTCCAGTTCTCCTCTAAACACAAGGAGACCCTGGCCAATCGCTGGGGCACACAGAAAGGAAACAGGAAGAGGATGACCTATCAGAAGATGGCCAGGGCCCTGCGGAACTACGGCAAAACGGGAGAGATCAAAAAGGTCAAGAAGAAACTGACCTACCAGTTCAGTCCGGAGGTACTGAGGAAAGTCTTGACTACAGAGAGGAGGCACTACCCTCACTAGGAGTACCAGAGATTGTTCATATAATGCCCCTTGATATGGGCTTTGAGAGTAGGCCTACCCTCACTGATATGCATTGCAAATAGGACAACAATGACTGTCTACTGTAATTCTATTTCATTACATTTCAAATGATACCCCAGAAACAATCAGGTAGCCTTAAACATGTTTAGATTTTTTTTTATCGGTGTTTGCATATTCCATGTATATTTATTTCCTTAACTGAACATGTCGTCATGTTCTGAGTTGCATCATCTTGCTCTTGACTCTCTATCTTTGTTTCTGTGAAGGAAAAAGCATTAAAGTATATTTTGCAAATGCTCTACTTCCCAGAAAATCTGTCAGTGGAATGGAAGAAAGATCAAAACCCCAAACAATTGCAACATTAGTCTATCATGACTGAGTTTAAGAAGGGGCAGATAGTTACAGCAATCGTTGTGTTTCTCTATTATCATGTTATCCGCCTTCAACCTCATCATCAATCTGATCACTTCAGTGGTTGATGAAAAGGGAAGCCGTCACAGGTCAGTTTTGAAGTGTAGGCCCTAGTTTGGATAAGAGTTCTGAAACAAGGGGTGTGCCTGGCAGGTCTCAATCTCCTTTTAGTTTAATCTAGAGAGTAAATTACAGTAGTTAGTTAGTGCCTCAGCAGGAACCCAGAGGCTTGTAGACCTAAAATAAAATATTGCTTATCAATATATTAACTCTAGCAGCTAATACATATATGTATATATTATTTAATCTTGGGAAATGTGAATCAGCTATGATTCACATATTCACCAATAAAATTCCAAAGGTGAGCTCTTGATTCATGAAGTACTTTGGACACGCCCATAGAAACCTGTTTTTGTGACGTGTTCTCTGTATCGGCCAATGGGAGGCGAAGCAGTGTTTCGGTGAAAGAATTTGAACGGAGTCGCAGAAGCAGCTGACAAAGAGAGGACGCCTGGATAGCTACAAAGTACCATCTTTCTGTTGTGTTTAATGAAACGTATTTTAGGCAACACTTTTACTTTTTTTTTTAACCAGTGTTGTCTTTTCGGTGGACCGTGACCATGAGGAGGAGGTTGGTCAAAATTTTTCTGGTTTTCTGTGTTTGGATGTCTTTTCATGTTGTTGCTAAGTTAATACGTCGGCAGCTTGCTACAGTAACTAGCTCGCTCGCCAACTTAACCGACGAGGCTAATATCTTCAGTTAGCTAGCAAAGACTAACCAACGTCACATAATATTGGCGTAAGATTCTGCAGTAAAGTTAGCTGTCGTAACCTGTCGTTAGTAACTAAGTTACTTGCCATACTAACTAGCCGTTTGTCCCATAACCAACGCTACTGTATATTATCACAAGTAACTATGTAAAATGGCTAGAAATGTATTTAACGTTAGCCTGCCGAGACGGAATGCCAATCAATGAGTCCTTGATCAGAAAATGTACATGACAACTTGACCAACTTCCTACATAGCTAGCTACTTGTCATTTGACACCTTCGACAAACCTACTCAGCTCAATTGTTATTTTGATCAACAACAAGCTCTGCAATGCACATAATCTTTACTAATGTCAAAGCCAGTGTGTCTATGTATGTGGATGACTCAACACTATACATGTCAGCTACTACAGCGACTGAAATGACTGCAACACTTAACAAAGAGTTGCAGTTAGTTTCAGAGTGGGTGGCAAGGAATGTTAGTCCTAAATATTTATAAAACTAGGAACAAATCATTGACTAAACTTCAAACCTCAATTAAATATTGAAATAAATAATGTGGAGATTGAACAAGTTGAGGTGACTGAACTGCTTGGAGTAACCCGGGATTGTAAACTGTCATGGTCAAAACATATTGATACAACAGTAGCTAAGATGGGGAGAAGTCTGTCCTACAGGCCCTAGTTTTGTCGCACCTGGACTACTGTTCAGTTGTGTGGTCAGGTGCCACAAAGAGGGACTTAGGAAAATTACAATTGGCTCAGAAAAGGGCAGCACAGCTCGTCCTTGGATGTACACAGAGAGCAAACATTAATAATATGCATGTCAATCTCTCCTGGTTCAAAGTGGAGGAGAGATTGACTTCATCACTGCTTGTGTTTGTGAGAGGTGTTGACATGTTGAAAGCACCGAGCTGTCTGTTTGAACGACTGGCACACAGCTCAGACACCCATGCATACCCCACAAGACATGCCACCAGAGATCTCTTCACAGTCCCCAAGTCCAGAACAGACTATGGGAGGCGCACAGTACTACATAGAGCCATGACTACATGGAACTCTATTCCACATCAAGTAACTGATGCAAGCAGTAGAATCAGATTTTTTTTAAAAACAGATAAAAATACACCTTATGGAACAGCGGGGACTGTGAAGCAACACAAACATAGGCACAGACACATGCATACACACGATAACATACACTCTATACACACACGTACACATGGATTTTGTGTTGTAGATATGTGGTAGTGGAGTAGGGACCTGAGGGCACACACTTAGTGTGCTGTGAAATCTGTTATGAATGTATTGTAATGTTTTTTTAAAATGTATAACTGCCTTAATTTTGCTGGACCCCAGGAAGAGTAGCTGCTGCCTTGGCAGCAGCTAATGGGGATCCATAATATATACAAATACAAAATGAGCCATAACAATCCATGGACAGTGTGAACCTGATCTATACTCTTTCCCGTAGTTGCAGGCTGCAGCATTCATATTTAACAACATATTTAAGTTGCTGTCACCTGCTTTTTTATCTTTCTCCCTGTACAGTGAAATCCACGCTGCAGAGTCGGTAGAATGTCTGAATCGAGCCCTTAACCGGTTGAAGGACATCTGGGAGGAAATAGGGATTCCAGAGGATCAGCGACTACAAAGGACTGATGTGGTTAAGAAACATATCAAAGTGAGTTCTGCTTCTTTCCAAAGCCTATAGGTTTACTTGTTATCCAGTGGGCACTGGACTAGAACAACAGTGCTGTCACACTCTCATTTTAGACCAAGGTGCATGGGCAGACTGAAGATTGAGATATTTATTCAGCAACTCTTTGTAGGTTAAATGGGAGGTTGCTTTTTGAATCAAACTTCCAGTGTACTACCAAGAGTTGCTGAATATCTCTTTTTATAACCAGTGGCCTGTCTTCTAACCTTTTTTTTTTTTTTATTCTACCAGGGCTTGCTGGACATGATGATCGCTGAGGAGGACAGTCTAAGGAAGAGATTGATGAGCAGTATAGAGTCCTGTCGCAAAGAGCTGGATGTTCTGTGCACTGAGCTTCAGCTATCCCCGTTTGAGGTATACTACAAACATGACAAAGATAATGTATTCTACCTTTTTAGAAATGAAATGGGCAAAGACAATAAGAGACCCCCTATTACCTTAATGTTGCATGTTTTTTTATTCAGGGCTCACTTCAACAGGAGATGCCAATCTCAATGTTAATTTCCTGGTTAAATAAAAGGAATGAGAAATATTGTTAATGTTCCTCTCAACCATCTTGACGTGTCTACAGGAGGACGAGGGGAGGACAATGCTGCAGCTGGAGAAGGACATCCGGTCACGGCTGGAGGTGACGATGAAACAGAAGAGTCAGAGGGTCAAGGAGCTCAAGACTCTGTCCAAGCAGGACCGGGAGCTGTGTGACATCATGTGTTCAGTCCCCTTCTGTATCGACATGGACACGGTCCCATCCCTGGAACAACTGGACGGCTATCGCTCCTACCTCAACGATCTCACTAAAGAGAAGGTGTGCATGCTTCGTTGTTCATCTTTTTTCCTAGGATGTAGCCAGCATTTACGACCAGGAGTAGATGAATCCAGTGGTGCAACCCAGAAGACTGTAGCTCGGACACACGTTTTAAAAGGGGTTAAAGTTCACAACGCGCTGGCTTTACGGTGGGACTCATTGGGTTAAAAAGCACAGACTCTAGGTTACTTTGAGGTGCAGTTCTTAAGTTTGAATATGCATGTGATGATCTAATATATAATAATATACTGTATATAGTAGACCTGTGTATATAGTTATAGTAGACCTACTGTATATAGTTATAGCAGACCTACTGTATATAGTTATAGTAGACCTACTGTATATAGATATAGTAGACCTACTGTATATAGATATAGTAGACCTACTGTATATAGTTATAGTAGACCTACTGTATATAGTTATAGCAGACCTACTGTATATAGTTATAGCAGACCTACTGTATATAGATATAGTAGACCTACTGTATATAGTAGACCTACTGTATATAGTAGACCTACTGTATATAGTTATAGTAGACCTACTGTATATAGTTATAGCAGACCTACTGTATATAGTTATAGCAGACCTACTGTATATAGTAGACCTACTGTATATAGTTATAGTAGACCTACTGTATATAGTTATAGTAGACCTACTGTATATAGTTATAGTAGACCTACTGTATATAGTTATAGCAGACCTACTGTATATAGTTATAGTAGACCTACTGTATATAGTTATAGCAGACCTACTGTATATAGTTATAGTAGACCTACTATATATAGATATAGTAGACCTACTGTATATAGTAGACCTACTGTATATAGTTATAGTAGACCTACTGTATATAGTTATAGTAGACCTACTCTATATAGATATAGTAGACCTACTGTATATAGTAGACCTACTGTATATAGTTATAGTAGACCTACTGTATATAGTTATAGCAGACCTACTGTATATAGTTATAGCAGACCTACTGTATATAGTTATAGCAGACCTACTGTATATAGATATAGTAGACCTACTGTATATAGTAGACCTACTGTATATAGTTATAGCAGACCTACTGTATATAGTTATAGTAGACCTACTGTATATAGTTATAGTAGACCTACTGTATATACATATAGTAGACCTACTGTATATAGTTATAGTAGACCTACTGTATATAGTAGACCTACTGTATATAGTTATAGTAGACCTACAGTATATAGTTATAGTAGACCTACTGTATATAGTTATAGTAGATCTACTGTATATAGTTATAGTAGACCTACTGTATATAGTTATAGTAGACCTACTGTATATAGTTATAGCAGACCTACTGTATATAGTTATAGCAGACCTACTGTATATAGTTATAGCAGACCTACTGTATATAGATATAGTAGACCTACTGTATATAGTAGACCTACTGTATATAGTTGTAGTAGACCTACTGTATATAGTTATAGTAGACCTACTGTATATAGTTATAGTAGACCTACTGTATATAGTTATAGTAGACCTACTGTATATAGTTATAGTAGACCTACTGTATATAGTTATAGTAGACCTACTGTATATACATATAGTAGACCTACTGTATATAGTTATAGTAGACCTACTGTATATAGTTATAGTAGACCTACTGTATATAGTTATAGTAGACCTACTGTATATAGATATAGTAGACCTACTGTATATAGTAGACCTACTGTATATAGTTATAGTAGACCTACTGTATATATTTATAGCAGACCTACTGTATATAGATATAGTAGACCTACTGTATATAGTAGACCTACTGTATATAGTTATAGTAGACCTACTGTATATAGTTATAGTAGACATACTGTATATAGATATAGTAGACCTACTGTATATAGTTATAGTAGACCTACTGTATATAGTTATAGCAGACCTACTGTATATAGTTATAGCAGACCTACTGTATAAAGTTATAGTAGACCTACTGTATATAGATATAGTAGACCTACTGTATATAGTAGACCTACTGTATATAGTTATAGCAGACCTACTGTATATAGTTATAGTAGACCTACTGTATATAGTAGACCTACTGTATATAGTTATAGTAGACCTACTGTATATAGTAGACCTACTGTATATAGATATAGTAGACCTACTGTATATAGTAGACCTACTGTATATAGTTATAGCAGACCTACTGTATATAGTTATAGTAGACCTACTGTATATAGTAGACCTACTGTATATAGTTATAGTAGACCTACTGTATATAGTAGACCTACTGTATATAGTTATAGTAGACCTACTGTATATAGTTATAGTAGACCTACTGTATATAGTTATAGTAGACCTACTGTATATAGTTATAGCAGACCTACTGTATATAGTTATAGTAGACCTACTGTATATATTTATAGCAGACCTACTGTATATAGTAGACCTACTGTATATAGTTATAGTAGACCTACTGTATATATTTATAGCAGACCTACTGTATATAGATATAGTAGACCTACTGTATATAGTAGACCTACTGTATATAGTTATAGTAGACCTACTGTATATAGTTATAGTAGACCTACTGTATATAGTTATAGTAGACCTACTCTATATAGATATAGTAGACCTACTGTATATAGTAGACCTACTGTATATAGTTATAGTAGACCTACTGTATATAGTTATAGCAGACCTACTGTATATAGTTATAGCAGACCTACTGTATATAGTTATAGCAGACCTACTGTATATAGTTATAGTAGACCTACTGTATATAGATATAGTAGACCTACTGTATATAGATATAGTAGACCTACTGTATATAGTAGACCTACTGTATATAGTAGACCTACTGTATATAGTAGACCTACTGTATATAGTTAAAGTAGACCTACTGTATATAGTTATAGTAGACCTACTGTATATAGTTATAGTAGACCTACTCTATATAGATATAGTAGACCTACTGTATATAGTAGACCTACTGTATATAGTTATAGTAGACCTACTGTATATAGTTATAGCAGACCTACTGTATATAGTTATAGCAGACCTACTGTATATAGTTATAGCAGACCTACTGTATATAGTTATAGTAGACCTACTGTATATAGTTATAGTAGACCTACTGTATATAGATATAGTAGACCTACTGTATATAGATATAGTAGACCTACTGTATATAGTAGACCTACTGTATATAGTTATAGCAGACCTACTGTATATAGTTATAGTAGACCTACTGTATATAGTTATAGTAGACCTACTGTATATAGATATAGTAGACCTACTGTATATAGTAGACCTACTGTATATAGTAGACCTACTGTATATAGTTATAGTAGACCTACTGTATATAGTTATAGCAGACCTACTGTATATAGTTATAGCAGACCTACTGTATATAGTTATAGTAGACCTACTGTATATAGTTATAGTAGACCTACTGTATATAGTTATAGCAGACCTACTGTATATAGTAGACCTACTGTATATAGTTATAGTAGACCTACTGTATATAGTAGACCTACAGTATATAGTAGACCTACAGTATATAGTTATAGTAGACCTACTGTATATAGTTATAGTAGACCTACTGTATATAGTAGACCTACTGTATATAGTAGACCTACTGTATATAGCAGACCTACTGTATATAGTTATAGCAGACCTACTGTATATAGATATAGTAGACCTACTGTATATAGATATAGTAGACCTACTGTATATAGTAGACCTACTGTATATAGTAGACCTACTGTATATAGTTATAGTAGACCTACTGTATATATTTATAGCAGACCTACTGTATATAGATATAGTAGACCTACTGTATATAGTAGACCTACTGTATATAGTTATAGTAGACCTACTGTATATAGTTATAGTAGACCTACTGTATATAGATATAGTAGACCTACTGTATATAGTAGACCTACTGTATATAGTTATAGTAGACCTACTGTATATAGTTATAGCAGACCTACTGTATATAGATATAGTAGACCTACTGTATATAGTAGACCTACTGTATATAGTTATAGTAGACCTACTGTATATAGTTATAGTAGACATACTGTATATAGTTATAGTAGACCTACTGTATATAGTTATAGTAGACCTACTGTATATAGTTATAGCAGACCTACTGTATATAGTTATAGCAGACCTACTGTATAAAGTTATAGTAGACCTACTGTATATAGATATAGTAGACCTACTGTATATAGTAGACCTACTGTATATAGTAGACCTACTGTATATAGTTATAGCAGACCTACTGTATATAGTTATAGTAGACCTACTGTATATAGTAGACCTACTGTATATAGTTATAGTAGACCTACTGTATATAGTATATAGCAGACCTACTGTATATAGTTATAGTAGACCTACTGTATATATTTATAGCAGACCTACTGTATATAGTAGACCTACTGTATATAGTAGACCTACTGTATATAGTTATAGTAGACCTACTGTATATAGTTATAGCAGACCTACTGTATATAGTTATAGTAGACCTACTGTATATAGTTATAGTAGACCTACTCTATATAGATATAGTAGACCTACTGTATATAGTAGACCTACTGTATATAGTTATAGTAGACCTACTGTATATAGTTATAGCAGACCTACTGTATATAGTTATAGCAGACCTACTGTATATAGTTATAGTAGACCTACTGTATATAGTTATAGTAGACCTACTGTATATAGATATAGTAGACCTACTGTATATAGTATACCTACTGTATATAGTAGACCTACTCTATATAGTAGACCTACTGTATATAGTAGACCTACTGTATATAGTTATAGTAGACCTACTGTATATAGTTATAGCAGACCTACTGTATATAGTTATAGTAGACCTACTGTATATAGATATAGTAGACCTACTGTATATAGATATAGTAGACCTACTGTATATAGTAGACCTACTGTATATAGTTATAGTAGACCTACTGTATATAGTTATAGTAGACCTACTGTATATAGTTATAGTAGACCTACTCTATATAGATATAGTAGACCTACCGTATATAGTAGACCTACTGTATATAGATATAGTAGACCTACTGTATATAGTTATAGCAGACCTACTGTATATAGTTATAGCAGACCTACTGTATATAGTTATAGCAGACCTACTGTATATAGTTATAGTAGACCTACTGTATATAGTTATAGTAGACCTACTGTATATAGATATAGTAGACCTACTGTATATAGATATAGTAGACCTACTGTATATAGTAGACCTACTGTATATAGTAGACCTACTGTATATAGTAGACCTACTGTATATAGTTATAGCAGACCTACTGTATATAGTTATAGTAGACCTACTGTATATAGTTATAGTAGACCTACTGTATATAGATATAGTAGACCTACTGTATATAGTAGACCTACTCTATATAGTAGACCTACTGTATATAGTTATAGTAGACCTACTGTATATAGTTATAGCAGACCTACTGTATATAGTTATAGCAGACCTACTCTATATAGTTATAGTAGACCTACTGTATATAGTTATAGTAGACCTACTGTATATAGTTATAGCAGACCTACTGTATATAGTAGACCTACTGTATATAGTTATAGTAGACCTACTGTATATAGTAGACCTACAGTATATAGTAGACCTACAGTATATAGTTATAGTAGACCTACTGTATATAGTTATAGTAGACCTACTGTATATAGTAGACCTACTGTATATAGCAGACCTACTGTATATAGTTATAGCAGACCTACTGTATATAGATATAGTAGACCTACTGTATATAGATATAGTAGACCTACTGTATATAGTAGACCTACTGTATATAGTTATAGTAGACCTACTGTATATATTTATAGCAGACCTACTGTATATAGATATAGTAGACCTACTGTATATAGTAGACCTACTGTATATAGTTATAGTAGACCTACTGTATATAGTAGACCTACTGTATATAGTAGACCTACTGTATATAGTAGACCTACTGTATATAGTTATAGTAGACCTACTGTATATAGCTATAGTAGACCTACTGTATATAGTTATAGTAGACCTACTGTATATAGTTATAGTAGACCTACTGTATATAGATATAGTAGACCTACTGTATATAGTAGACCTACTGTATATAGTTATGGTAGACCTACTGTATATAGTTATAGTAGACCTACTGTATATAGTAGACCTACTGTATATAGTAGACCTACTGTATATAGTTATAGTAGACCTACTGTATATAGTAGACCTACTGTATATAGTTATAGCAGACCTACTGTATATAGATATAGTAGACCTACTGTATATAGTAGACCTACAGTATATAGTTATAGTAGACCTACTGTATATAGTTATAGCAGACCTACTGTATATAGTTATAGCAGACCTACTGTATATAGTTATAGCAGACCTACTGTATATAGATATAGTAGACCTACTGTATATAGTAGACCTACTGTATATAGTTATAGTAGACCTACTGTATATAGTTATAGTAGACCTACTGTATATAGTAGACCTACTGTATATAGATATAGCAGACCTACTGTATATAGTAGACCTACTGTATATAGTTATAGTAGACCTACTGTATATAGCAGACCTACTGTATATAGTTATAGCAGACCTACTGTATATAGATATAGTAGACCTACTGTATATAGTAGACCTACTGTATATAGTTATAGTAGACCTACTGTATATAGTTATAGTAGACCTACTGTATATAGTAGACCTACTGTATATAGTTATAGTAGACCTACAGTATATAGTTATAGTAGACCTACAGTATATAGTTATAGTAGACCTACTGTATATAGCAGACCTACTGTATATAGTTATAGCAGACCTACTGTATATAGATATAGTAGACCTACTGTATATAGTAGACCTACTGTATATAGTTATAGTAGACCTACTGTATATAGTAGACCTACAGTATATAGTTATAGTAGACCTACTGTATATAGTTATAGTAGACCTACTGTATATAGTTATGGTAGACCTACTGTATATACACTGCTCAAAAAAATAAAGGGAACACTAAAATAACACATCCTAGATCTGAATGAATTAAATAATTTTATTAAATACTTTTTTTCTTTACATAGTTGAATGTGCTGACAAAATCACACAAAAATTATCAATGGAAATCAAATGTATCAACCCATGGAGGTCTGGATTTGGAGTCACCCTCAAAATTAAAGTGGAAAACCACACTACAGGCTGATCCAACTTTGATGTAATGTCCTTAAAACAAGTCAAAATGAGGCTCAGTAGTGTGTGTGGCCTCCACGTGCCTGTATTTACATTTTCGTCATTTAGCAGACGCTCTTATCCAGAGCGACTTACAAATTGGTGCATTCACCTTATAGCCAGTGGGATAACCACTTTACAATTATATATATATTTTTTTGGTGGGGGTAGAAGGATTACTTTATCCTATCCCAGGTGTTCGTTAAAGAGGTGGGGTTTCAAATGTCTCCGGAAGGTGGTGAGTGACTCCGCTGTCCTGGCGTCGTGAGGGAGCTTGTTCCACCATTGGGGTGCCAGAGCAGCGAACAGTTTTGACTGAGCTGAGCGGGAACTGTGCTTCAGCAGAGGTAGGGGAGCCAGCAGGCCAGAGGTGGATGAACGCAATGCCCTCGTTTGGGTGTAGGGACTGATCAGAGCCTGAAGGTACGGAGGTGCCGTTCCCCTCACAGCTCCGTAGGCAAGCACCATGGTCTTGTAGCAGATGCGAGCTTCAACTGGAAGCCAGTGTAGTGTGTGGAGGAGCGGGGTGACGTGAGAGAACTTGGGAAGGTTGAACACCAGACGGGCTGCGGCATTCTGGATGAGTTGTAGGGGTTTAATGGCACAGGCAGGGAGCCCAGCCAACAGCGAGTTGCAGTAATCCAGACGGGAGATGACAAGTGCCTGGATTAGGACCTGTGCCGCTTCCTGTGTAAGGCAGGGTCGTACTCTCCGAATGTTGTAGAGCATGAACCTACAGGATCGGGTCACTGCCTTGATGTTAACGGAGAACGACAGGGTGTTGTCCAGGGTCACGCCAAGGCTCTTCGCACTCTGGGAGGAGGACACAACGGAGTTGTCAACCGTGATGGCGAGATCATGGAACGGGCAGTCCTTCCCCGGGAGGAAGAGCAGCTCCGTCTTGCCAAGGTTCAGCTTGAGGTGGTGATCCGTCATCCATACTGATATGTCTGCCAGACATGCAGAGATGCGATTCGCCACCTGGTTATCAGAAGGGGGAAAGGAGAAGATTAGTTGTGTGTCATCTGCGTAGCAATGATAGGAGAGGCCATGTGAGGATATGACAGAGCCAAGTGACTTGGTGTATAGCGAGAATAGGAGAGGGCCTAGAACTGAGCCCTGGGGGACACCAGTGGTGAGAGCACGTGGTGCGGAGACAGCTTTCTCGCCACGCCACTTGGTAGGAGCGACCGGTCAGGTAGGACGCAATCCAAGAGTGAGCCGCGCCGGAGATGCCCAGCTCGGAGAGGGTGGAGAGGAGGATCTGATGGTTCACAGTATCAAAGGCAGCAGACAGGTCTAGAAGGACAAGAGCAGAGGAGAGAGAGTTAGCTTTAGCAGTGCGGAGAGCCTCCGTGACACAGAGAAGAGCAGTCTCAGTTGAATGACCAGTCTTGAAACCTGACTGGTTTGGATCAAGAAGGTAATTCTGAGAGAGATAGCAAGAGAGTTGGCTAAAGACGGCACGCTCAAGAGTTTTGGAGAGAAAATAAAGAAGGGATACTGGTCTGTAGTTGTTGACATCGGAGGGATCGAGTGTTGGTTTTTTGAGAAGGGGTGCAACTCTCGCTCTCTTGAAGACGGAAGGGACATATCCAGCGGTCAAGGATGAGTTGATCGGTGAGGTAAGGGAGAAGGTCACCGGAGATGGTCTGGAGAAGAGAGGAGGGGATAGGGTCAAGCCGGCAGGTTGTTGGGCTTTCTAAGCCAGTTTTAATGGCAAGTAAGCCTTATGTCCACATAGGATTGAACAGGATTAAGTAAGTAAATATGGTAGTCTAACACTCACTGTTCTATGTTCATTCAGACAATCTTGGTTTCATTAAGTTGAGGATTATGCTCTCTCCGTTCTGTGTTCCAGGATCGTCGCCACAGTGAGTTTGTGGGCATCAAGCGTCAGATCATGGCGTGTATGGAGGAGCTGGACCAGCTGCCGGACACCAGCTTTGAGAGGGACGTGGTGTGTGAGGACGAGGAGGCCTTCTGTCTGTCCAACGACAACATCACAGCTCTCCAACTGCTGCTGGGACAGGTGAGGTGAACTGCTGAAGTCTGTTCAGTTACATTGTGGAATGTCATGAATGGAGCTGTCGTGATTCTTTTAGTCTACGTCAGAGAGGAATGTTTGTTCTACATAACATTTTTCTATCTGAACATTGAACAATTTGATACTCTGTGTCCAAATTATGTAAATGTAGTATGTTATATTATTTGTATATGTATGGTATTTCATTTTTACAAATGCGTCCCATATGCCATCTTCTCGTCAGTCATCAGCTCGTCACCTGACGGTCTTGTTGTGTTATTCTCAGCTGGAGGATCGTAAGACGGAGAATGAGCTGGTGTGCAACTCCTACCGCAGTAAGATCCGGGAGCTGTGGGAGAGACTGGGGGTCCCCCAGGAGGAACGAGAGGGCATGTCAGAACACGTGGTCCAGTCCAGGAAGAAAAACATGGAGGCTGTGAGCATTTTTCTTTCTTTCATATTTTTCACAGCTACGGCACTCTTCTCGTATTCCAAATGTGTAATTATGTACGTAACCTGTCAGGCTGATCAGATATGGACATACTTGTGGCGAAATGGAGAGGCCTAATGTCCTTGGTCCAGTGAAGGATGCAGTGGCTCGATACAGTTATATTCAGGAAAATGTTGAATTATATATTAATTTACCTTGTTACCATACATGTTTGCAGTGGATAGGGATGCATTTAGAATACCTACAACAAACCATAGCCCTGAGTAGAATGATTTAGAATACCTACAACAAACCATAGCCCTGAGTAGAATGATTCAGAATACCTACAACAAACCATAGCCTTTTCAGGTGGACTAGTACGTTATCGCCTAAGGTTTGAATGGAATGTCAGAACTATAATTGATTGATTGATTATTTTTATTTTTTTACTGACTGACGTTTGCTGTTCCTTCCTCCAGTTAGAAGCGGAGTGCCGGCGCCTGGAGGAGCTGAAAATGAGGAACATGAGGAATGTGATAGAAGCCGTCAGGGCTGAGGTGGCTCTGTTCTGGGAGAAGTGTTACTACAGCCCGGAGCAGAGACAAGCCTTCGCACCCTACTATGATGGTCAGTCTGACAGTTTGACCGTAATGTCATTGAGTGTTGTTCATTGGGGTACACCGTAGCAACACATTTTGCAACGGACTGCTAAAAATTGTAAAGTTTCTAATTGGACGGTAGTCCAGATAACTGCGCCCTGTTTTCTTCCATTTTGGTGACTAATGAACTCGTGAACACAACCCTGGTTGTCCTACTGAGATTTGGTACAATACGTGTTCTTCAGCTGACTACACAGAGGCGCTGCTGAACCGACACGAGGCTGAGCTCCTGAGACTGAAGAGGCATTATGAAGACCACAGGGAGCTGTTTGAAGGAGTCAGCCGGTGGCAAGAGAGCTGGACTCTGTTCCTACGACTGGAGGTGAGCGCTTGGTGAATACGAAGTGTTCTCGTTTACAGATAATACGAAATAATGCACATTGTTGAAGAAAAGCTTCATATTAAATCGCACTGCAAATTTTTTTATTGATGCTTACTGTATCTTTTGCACTATGAAGATGTCACCCATTTGAGTCAACTGTTTGACCCCACCATTCATGTGTTTTCAAGTGGTCCTCTGTAGCTCAATGTGGTCCTCTGTAGCTCAATTGGTAGAGCTTGTAACGCCAGGGTAGTGGGTTCGATCCCCGGGACCACCCATACGTAAAAAATGTATGCACACATGACTGTAAGTCGCTTTGGATAAAAGCGTCTGCTAAATGGCATATTATTATTATTATTATTATTAAGTGTGTTTCAAGTGACTGTATTATGAACACTGTTGAACTCTCCACAGAAAAAGGCGACCGATCCTTCTAGATTCAACAACCGAGGAGGGAACCTACTCAAAGAGGAGAAGCAAAGAGCTGAACTGCAGAAAAGCCTGCCAAAGGTGAGGAGAAGTTGCGATTTTTTAAAAATGTTAATTAGTTAGTACTTTACCCACAGGCTGTCCGAATACTGACTAGCTGGCCTGTTTTGGTTCTATATTTCTTGCTGTTTTTATTGTGTGGGATCTATTACATAGGGGGATATTACACTTTTTAAGCATGTTCTCTCACGTGTTCCAGTTGGAGAAGAGCCTGAAGACCCAGATAGACCTATGGGAGGAGGAGCAGTACAGAGACTTCCTGGTTAATGGACAGCGGTTCTTCCAGTTCGTACAGGAGCAGTGGGAACTACTGCGACTGGAGAAGGAGCGGGAGAAGAATGAGAGGGTGAGGATAAAGACAACAGCCCTGTTTTCAATGCTTTTAAAATGTGCTTCCTGCCTTCCGCGAGGTAATCACTGATCAAACACGACTAAATAAAACGTTGATCAGATTGCAATCACCGTCTCCCTGAACACGGCTTTCCCAAATCGTGTCGTAATCGGATCAGTGATTTCTTCGAGGAAGAGCAGGGGAAAAAATTCTTAAAACGGTAGTGATGAGTGGATCTGGTTCAGATGAGAATGTTGACTGTGATCTGTGAAACAAACAGCAACTGAAGAAGAGCCAGCAGATAGAACAAGACATGCTGTATGGCACTGCTCAACGAACCCCTTCCAAAAGACGCCTTGCAGGGACCCCTACGCCTGGCAAAGCAAGAAAGGTCAAATCACCTGTTTTTTTTGGTCATTTTAATTGATTCGTCACTATTGTGGTTGTTTTTTTTAGGGGGATTAAATTCAAGCTGTTTTTATTTTAGAAATATATTACCATTGTCAGTTTTTAGTTTATTCGTAATTCAGCATTTTAATAAAAAACGGGAGCACTGAAGTACTTTTCTCTACTATAAAGCCATCGTCTCTTTATGTCTTCTTGGTGACTTAACGTGGTCCTTTATTTTCCCACTCCTCTCCCAGCTCAATGCCACTAGCAGCATCTCCGGCTCTACTCCTAACAGCACCTTACGCTCTGCCTTCGGAGGAACCATGTGTCAGTCTCCAGTCCCCAGGCTGCCCACGTCTGTCAGCAAGGTTGGTATTGCACTCGGCGTCTGTGTTCAAGCAAAGACAAACTCCATTTTTTGTGTGTGTGTGTGTGTTGTTTTTAATGCCTAAGGAAAATAACTGCCTTCTAACACCACCCTCATAGCTTCCTCAGAGGACCCCGAGTCGTGTTGGAAGAACCCCCCGTACGTTGGAGAGGAACAAGGAGAACGTCTCCCACCCGAACGCCGCGGCTCTGAGCAGTGTGTTCAGAACCCCGGCCCGTAGCCCCGCCTCACGCCGTAACATCAGCATTAACACTGTCGCCGGCACCTATTCTGAATTTTCGGTAATTTCCAACCCCATTTCCTAGGTCAATCACCTACCCACCAATGATTTTAAACCCAGCAACACACAATCCAATCACAGATGAGTGGCTGTGTCTTTCTGTGTGTCCAGTGAGAGAATAGCACCAGGTTTTATACGCACCAGTCTTACTCTGAGAGTGGGATACGTTTTTAAGTGGAGGTTTAGCATGCTATCATGGATAGCTGAAATAGACCGTTTCTTTTTCTCTGTGACCATCTAACTATATATTCTATTTTAGAAGGATTTTGTCAACATTGAATCCACTGCCATTTCCAGTTCTGTATGAATGAACGTTTTAATTGAATGCCATAACGATAAGTGAGCCTCACCGTGCTAAATGGCTAACCAAGAGCCTGGTCCGGTTCGGTTGGCCTAACCATCTTGTGAGGAGAAATTTTATAAACATTTTATTAAAGATCAAACTAACACTTTGTTGAACTGGACTGTGTGTTGCTGGGTTTTCAGATCAGTTTTAATATTGCAGTGAGATTTTGGGTTCTATCAATTTCATTTTTTTTTTCACTCCAACCACTCACCAAATTTGATTAGTTCATAGACCAATAAGAGTTCCAAATCTCTCTGCCAATAACCGCTAGTTTTCCCCGCCCCACTCAGACCACTCCCGGACACTCTTTACGGGAAGTTTTTTTTTTTTTTTTTTATCACTTTGGTGCAATTTTCACAACTAAGCACAAATTTAAAACGGATCATCAAAATGGCTCATGTTTTTAAAACTCTACGCACATTTTCAATTGACTGAGTACAGCAAACAATCACTTGTTCACTGCACCAAATCACAGTATCTGCTTTTCAAAATGCAATATTCACTTAACCTTTTTTGATCTTATTTTTGTCCTTTTCACAAACTTAATCAAACTGCTCAACTTAACCAAAATTATGAAGTGCCTATAACGTATATAGTTGAACTGCTGAACACTCTAAAATGATTTTGACCTAATGTATCAATTTGACAAATTTTATTTTGGAAGGTAAAACCAAATCATATATGGGTGTGGCTGTAAATACTTCATCCTCCATCGGCCAGTGTACTTCAATGGGACGGTCAAACTATGCTGCCATTTAGAATGAGTGTACAATGCACTGGTGAAATACCTGGGTTGTACAGAATATATTCCACTCATCTGAATTTTTTTGATACTGAAAACTGATGCTTTTCAAAACAGAGACTGTATCAGTTGACAAGTAATGTCGGAAAGGTGATCTTGTACAATGTCGCATGCAGATATGGCACAACACCGTGCTACGTTTTTACAGTAGCCAACTGCTTTACAATAACCCTTTCTGATGATTTGTCCTACATACAGTAAGTACTATAGACGGATAATGGAACGAAGACTGAAATATTTCTCAACATGCTTACAACCTGCCATTGGATACAAATTATAAAAATAATTGTGCATGTCAAATACTGTATGGGGAAAAAATTACCATCTGTTCTTCAGCAATTCAAAAATAACAGTTTTGAAATGTGTATCTTGTATTTTTTTGCTATTGTTTTAAATGGTAGTTAAAATGACTAAATGGTGAGCCTATCATCTGATGTATTGGTGACTAAACAAAATGTTCTCATGGTATTTCACGGAAAACGTTGATTTTGCATGAATGACTCCGTGGTACAAGATGAGTGAAACGAAGGTTCTGAACATAAGATGGGGGGACATTACAAGTGGGATCAGTTTAGAATTTTTACTTAGTTTTGAAAAATATACCACTTGCATTTGAAAAATGTGCCAGTGATTGAAAGAAACTAAAGGGATGTTTCACTCAAAACAATTCTACATGATTTTTTCCACTTACCTCCAAGACAGATTTGCCTTATTTGAATTATTGTATTTTGATCTTCTGTACGGGCGGTTCACTTTGTTTGTTTTAATATCTATTCTCCTCCACAGCAAGTTCTCTCAAAAGCTTCCAAATCTAACTTCAAGACAGGACATCTAAACTCTACTGTTACTCATCTCTGAGCTGAGGGATCAGACACAACTGCACCTGTCCCTGATTCATCCCGCTAAGACACCGTTCGGGCTTGAGTTTATCACCGTTTCTGTCCCCGTCCATGTCTAGATAAAGAAAATGTATTAACGCCTACTGAATATAATCCATTAGTATCAGAACAGAACCCTGCGTCTCTCAGGGCAACTGTGTTCTATCGCTGAGGTTTCCAAACTACTGCATCCGATCCTGAATCCTCCATCTTCACTCTGGCCTGGGGGTCTTTTCAGTTTTAATCACTGTTTGTTGTCGGTGTCCATGTCTAGATGAAGACGTGTCAACACCTACTGAATGTACTGAGCTCTACTGAACTTTTAAATACTCTTGTCAGATTTGTAATATAATTATTTTTTATTCAATTTTTTAAAGCTTTGATCTGAGATGAATGAAATGTTGGGAGGACTTGCTAGACCTACGTAAAAAGAGTTTATGAAATAACCTCTGTTCATAACGCTCCCATGATTTTTGTTTTAGAAATCATCCATGCTGGTGCTAGAGGAAATAGTTGTACTTCATATAATTATGGGTTGGGGGGGGGGGGGGGGGGGGTTGTCGCAAATGATGACTATTCTGTCATATAAACATTAGCTTTACACTACATTCAGTCATTCTTATTCACAGCTGAAATGGGAATCATATTAGAGAGAAGCAAAAGGCATACTCTTGTTGGTGATTTCTTTGAAAACTGTAAATAAATGCTTTCAAATTAGCCTTATTTTTTCTGTTGTCTTAAAGATTCTCCGGTACTGAATTCCAACACAGGCACACCTCATTGTACTGAATTAGGTGATCACATGAACCAAATCTTATTTAACAAGGAAAAGTATAAAAACCACTGCTGTGGTCATCACTATCCTCTTGCAATAGGACCAGCTGGATGGCAAAAACAGTGCTAATAATACCTCAAAAGGAATATTAATCAAAAAATAACTATTGACCATGCCAAAAGAGTTGAGTGAGGAAAAGAAGGATTCAATTCTGGCTTTACTGGCAGAGGGATACAGTGAGCGTCAGGTTGCTTCCATCCTTAAAATGTCAAAGACGGCGGTTCATAAGAACAACGTCAAGCAGCAGACATTGGGGACAACAAAGCTACAGACCGGCAGAGGGCGAAAATGACTACTGACCGGGATGACCGCCAACTCATTCGAATGTCACTCAACAACCGTAGGATGACATCAAGTGACCTACAAAAAGAATGGCGAACGGCAGCTGGGGTGAAGTGCACGGCGAGGACGGTTCGAAACAGGCTCGTAGGGGCAGGGCTGAAGTCGTGCAAAGCTAGAAAAAAGCCCTTCATCAATGAGAAGCAAAGAAGAGCCAGGCTGATGTTTGCAAAAGACCATAAGGATTGGACCGTAGAGGACTGGAGGAAGGTAATCTTCTCTGATGAGTCCAATTTTCAGCTTTGCCCAACACCTGGTCGTCTAATGGTTAGACGGAGACCTGGAGAGGCCTACACGCCACACCGTCTTGCACCCACTATGAAATTTGGTGGAGGATCGGTGATGATCTGGGGGTGCTTCAGCAAGGCTGGAATCGGGCAGATTTGTCTTTGTGAAGGACGCATGAATCAAGCCACGTACAAGGTTGTCCTGGAAGAAAACTTGCTTCCTTTTGCTCTGACATTGTTCCCCAACTCTGAGGATTGTTTTTTCCAGCAGGACAATGCACCATGCCACACAGCCAGGTCAATCAAGGTGTGGATGGAGGACCACCAGATCAAGACCCTGTCATGGCCAGCCCAATCTCCAGACCTGAACCCCATTGAAAACTTCTGAAATGTGATCAAGAGGAAGATGGATGGTCACAAGCCATCAAACAAAGCCGAGCTGCTTGAATTTTTGCGCCAGGAGTGGCATAAAGTCACCCAACATCAATGTGAAAGACTGGTGGAGAGCATGCCAAGACGCATGAAAGCTGTGATTGAAAATCAGGGTTATTCCACCAAATATTGATTTCTGTACCCTTCCTAAGTTAAAACATTAATATTGTGTTATTTAAAAATTAACATGAACTTTTTTTTCCTTTGCATTATTCGAGGTCTGACAACATCTGCATCCAGTTGTCATTTTCTGCAAATAAATGCTCTAAATGACAATATTTTTATTTGGAATTTGGGAGAAATGTTGTCAGTAGTTTATAGAATAAAACAAAAATGTTAATTTCACCCAAACACATCCCTATAAATAGTAAATCCAGAGAAACGTATATTTTTGCAGTGGTCTCTTTAATTTTTTCCAGAGCTGTATGTGCACCACTAACCACGTCTGCATCTTGCTAGCTGTCACTCAAATGGCAGGGTCTGAATCCCATTGGCTAGGGGGATGGCCCACGCGGGAGGAAATGTAGGGAAAACGGAACCGCACAGCTTCCAGTAAACAGTCGCTTTCAAATTTGAGATCTCGTGGCTAATTGGGGTAAACCTGTAAATCTGCTCATAGATTATGCATGTATGAACTACGCCAAAAGCAGGAGGTTTATAAAATACTAGTCACCAAAGTTCCGGAGCATGTATTGGATGTTACAGTATTAGTGTAAAAAAGACAGGGCAATCTGGTGAAAATAAATGTTTACTCAAATTAATCCAGCACAAATCGAGCTTTTATCTTTAAATACATCATAAACATATATTCTGATGGGGAGTAAAAACCATGGCGGTGTTCATAAATTGACTGAAACATGGACTGCCTGCACTTCAACAAAACAAATGTTTGTTTTCCGTTTAAAAACGTTCTGCTACGGTGTGCCCTACTGAACATGACCCATTAAAAAGGTTACTATGTTTGCTGCACATTTATCTCCATAACTACTCAGCAGTATAACAGACCATACTAGTTCATATTTAGCTGTGGCGTGTCATGAGTTCCTCCAGTGCCCTCTCCCGGTGGTTCTCGTGGACCAGTAGAACCTCTTTGATGGCACTCCGCTGAAAACCCATTTCATTGAACTGAGTCAGGAGACGCAGAAACTCACCAGCCTGGAATAAGAGTTCATTATAGAGTGGGAATAAATAACGAATAAAAAATATAAAACCTATATTTACAATTTATTTTGCATTCTATGGGGGACTGGTTTCCCTGGACCCAGATTATGCCTAATCTTGGAATAAAGATCCTAAATTGAGAAACTCTATTGAAAGTGCTTCATAGTCCAAAACTAGGCATAAAGGAGAATGAATCTATTTTGTATCTAAATGGCATGTGTAGCAGGGTCCAGACACTTCTTTGCAATTTCACTTGTTTTTAAGAAATGTACCTCAACCAGCGAGTCACTTCCTCATCCTCGTGGATACGGGGGCTCTGAAACAACATAAACAAAGGCTCCAGAAACACCCAAATAGGTCCTTTTAGAAACGGATCAGCTCTCAGTATAGTGATGCAGGTCTTTCAATGTTGTACACATGAAATTGTGTCATTCCGAAGTTTATCCGCAACGTTATACTTCCTGCTAAAATGGACGGAGAAGTTTCACTCGAGTTGCAACAAAATTGACTATAACATTGCGGATAAAGATCGGAATGACCCAATTTTAGTGCATAGCCTCTAAAGACCTGCATCACTATACGGAGAGCTTTTCCGTTTCCAAAAGGACGTATTTGGGTGTTTTTTGGAGCATTTCTTCAGAGCCCCCATACTCAGGGCCGGGTTCAGACCCCTTGACTTTGTCCACATTTTGTTAGGTTACAGCCTTATTCTAAAACATTTCTATTTGTGTCCCAAGGGGTCTGAATACTTTCCGAAGGCACTGTGTGTGTGTGGATATATATATATACACACACACACACACACCCTACCGTTCAAAAGTTTGGGGTCACTTAGAAATGTCCTTGTTTTCCATGAACACATACATTAAATGAGTTTGAATAGGAAATATAGCAAAATGCATAGGAAACGTAGTCATTGACAAGGTTAGAAATAATTATTTTTAATATAAATAATAATTGTGTCCTTCAAACTTTGCTTTCGTCAAAGAATCCTCCATTTGCAGCAATTACAGCCTTGCAAACCTTTTGGCATTCTAGTTGTCAATTTGTTGAGGTAATCTGAAGAGATTTCACCCCATGCTTCCTGAAGCACCTCCCACAAGTTGGATTGGCTTGATGGGCACTTCTTACGTACCATACGGTCAAGCTGCTCCCACAACAGCTCAATAGGGTTGAGATCCGGTGACTGTGCTGGCCACTCCATTATAGACAGAATACCAGCTGACCGCTTCTTCCCTAAATAGTTATTGCATAGTTTGGAGCTGTGCTTTGGGTGAATGTCCTGTTGTAGGAGGAAATTGGCTCCAATCAAGCGCCGTCCACAGGGTATTTTTTTTTTTTTTTTTTTTGTCATTTAGCAGACACTCTTATCCAGAGCGACTTACAGGAGCAATTAGGGTTAAGTGCCTTGCTCAAGGGCACATCGACAGATTTTTCACCTAGTCGGCTCGGGGATTAGAACCAGCAACCTTTTGGTTACTGGCACAACGCTCTTACCCACTAAGCTACCTGCCGGTATGGCATGGCGTTGCAAAATGGAGTGATAGCCTTCCTTCTTCAAGATCCCTTTTACCCTGTACAAATCTCCCACTTTACCACCCCCAAAGCACCCCCAGACCATCACATTGCCTCCACCATGCTTGACAGATGGCATCAAGCACTCCTCCAGCATCATTTCATTTGGTCTGCATCTCACAACTGTTCTTTGTGATCCGAACACCTCAAACTCCGATTCGTCTGTCCATAACACTTTTTTCCAATCTTCCTCTGTCCACTGTGTGTTCTTTTGCTGCCCATCTTAATCTTTTATTTTTATTGGCCAGTCTGAGATATGGCTTTTTCTTTGCAACTCTGTCTAGAAGGCCAGCATCCCGGAGTCGCCTCTTCACTGTTGACGTTGAGACTGGTGTTTTGCGGGTACTATTTAATGAAGCTGCCAGTTGAGGACCTGTGAGGCGTCTGTTTCTCAAACTGTACACTACTGTTTTTGTCCTCTTGCTCAGTTGTGCACTGGGGCCTCCCACTCCTCTTTCCATTCTGGTTAGAGCCAGTTTGCGCTGTTCTGTGAAGGGAGTTGTATACAGCGTTGTACGAGATCTTCAGTTTCTTGGCAATTTCTCGCATGGAATAGCCTTCATTTCTCAGAACAAGAATAGACTGACGAGTTTCAGAAGAAAGTTATTTGTTTCTGGCCATTTTGAGCCTGTAATCGAACCCACAATTGCTGATGCTCCAGATGCTCAACTAGTCTCAAGAAGGCCAGTTTTATTGCTTTTTTAATCAGCACAACAGTTTTCAGCTGTGCTAACATAACTGCAAAAGGGTTTTCTAATGATCAATCAGCCTTTTAAAATGATAAACTTGGATTAGCAAACACAACGTGCCATTGGAACACAGGACTGATGGTTGCTGATAATGGGCCTCTGTATGCCGATGTAGATATTCCATTAAAAATCAGCCGTTTCCAGCTACAATAGCCATTTACAACATTAACAATGTCTACACTGTATTTCTGATCAATTTGATGTTATTTTAAATGGACAAAAAAATTGCTTTTCTTTCGAAAACAAACTTTTGAACAGTAGTGTGTGTGTGTATATATATATATATATATATATATATATATATATATATAACACAGGGTACCAGACAAAAAGGTTTGGACACACCTACTCATTCAAGGGTTTTTCTTTATTTTTACTATTTTCTACATTGTAGAATAATAGTGAAGACATCAAAACAATGAAATAACACATATGGAATCATGTAGTAACCAAAGAAGTGTTAAACAAATCAAAATACATGTTATATTTGAGGTTCTTCAAAGTAGCCACCCTTTTGCCTTGATGACAGCTTTGCACACTCATGGCATTCTCTCAACCAGCTTCATGAGGTAGTCACTTGGAATGCATTTCAATTAACAGGTGTGCCTTGTTAAAAGTTAATTTGTGGAATTTCTTAACTTCTTAATGCGTTTGAGCCAATCAGTTGTGTTGTGACAAGGTAGGGGTGGTATACAGAAGAAGTCAAAATGGTGGGCATGTTGTATAAATCAAATGATACAACCCCCCCCCCCAAAATCCATTTTAATTCCAGGTTGTAAGGCAACAAAATAGGAAAAATGCCAAGGGAGGTGAATACTTTCGCAAGCCACTGTAGTACTATATACAGTACTGCACAATATACTGTTAAAATTAGGTAGTAAGATTTGTAAAAATTCCTTTTGAATTATTTGATGTTTTTATAAGGTTGGAAAAGCTTTACGTTTTTAATGTTCCCTTCAGTATAGTTCAAATATGGAAGTGCATTAGATACTGTATCGTCAGTCTCCATTTGAGTAAAAACTAAGTAACTAAAAAGAAAAGTTGAACTGGCATTTCCAGTGCACCGGACCTTAAAAGCTTTAAAATGGCCTTATTACATGGAAAAGGGCTTTGCAGATGATCGTAGATATAGAGATCCAACGACAAAAAAGGTCTCCAAAGAAAGAGTTGAAACAAACGACACAACAGCCGTACAGTATTGTGAGTGTATGCCAAATCATTTTGCTGCCGTATCAACTATGGATATTTCTCTTTGAATTATCGAGTTGAATGCAATTCTTATTGTACATTTCAAGACAAGTTTTATATCTGGTTGAAAGCTTTAGCGCTCTGTCTTTCAGACGAGTGTTCTCCATTTGCCTTAGTAGTGGTTTCTTTGCAGCAAATCGACCATGAAGGCGTGATTCACGCAGTCTCCTCTGAACAGTTGATGTTGAGATGTGTCTGTTACTTGAACTCTGTGAAGCATTTATTTGGGCTGCAATCTGAGGTGCAGTTAACACTAATGAAATGATCCTCTGCAGCAGAGGTAGCTCTGGGTCTTCCTTTCCTGTGGCGGTCCTCATGAGAGCCAGTTTCATCATGGCGCTTGATGGTTTTTGGAACCATTGGAACCATTTCCTTGTTTGACCGCTAGGTGTTATGGGTATTATGACTCATACTGTGGTACTCTGTTGTAGGCTGTGTGTAGCGGTTAGCGGTTATAATATGAAGGTTTGGCTTGGAAAGGTTTTTTCGCCTGGTCACAGACAGCTGATGTGTTGTGGGTGTAGCGGCGGCAGGTAGCTTAGTGGGTAAGAGCGTTGTGCCAGTAACCGAAAGGTCGCTGGTTCTAATCCCCGAGCCGACTAAGTGAAAAATCTGTCGATGTGACCTTGAGCAAGGCACTTAACCCTAATTGCTCCTGTAAGTCGCTCTGGATAAGAGCGTCTGCTAAATGACGTAAATGTAAATGTTGTGCACTGAAGTCCACAAGCGAAGGGAAAAGGTGAGAGGAGGAGAGCGCGTAGATGTGAGAAGGATAATGATCAAAGGGATCATGCTGTTTTTATGTCACTGCTATGAAAGTGATCTGTGTTTGCGTGGGATAAACATACCAGAATTTGTCCAATGGAAACTCTCGTTTGCAACTGTTGGACTGATGATTACGCCACTGATCAGCTAGATGCAGGCAAGATTGACCAAGGCGGTATTGAATGTGTCAATGTCTGTCACCTTGATTATTCAAAAGTCTCTCAACCTGTGCACCTAGGTTGAAAACGTTCATTCATAGGCTAGGTTGTAGCAACCTCATGATGGGTATAGTAAAAATTGGAGTATAATGTAGTAGGCTAAACCTAACTTTCAGGATGAATCAAACCAGTGTCTTTTTTATTACATTTACATTTACGTCATTTAGCAGACGCTCTTATCCAGAGCGACTTACAAATTGGTGCATTCACCCTATAGCCAGTGGGATAACCACTTTACAATTATTATTATTATTTTTTTATTTTTTTTTAGGGGGGGGGGGGGGGGGGTAGAAGGATTACTTTATCCTATCCCAGGTATTGCTTAAAGAGGTGGGGTTTCAAATGTCTCCGGAAGGTGGTGAGTGACTCCGCTGTCCTGGCGTCGTGAGGGAGCTTGTTCCACCATTGGGGTGCCAGAGCAGCGAACAGTTTTGACTGGGCTGAGCGGGAACTATGCTTCCGCAGAGGAAGGGGAGCCAGCAGGCCAGAGGTGGATGAACGCAGTGCCCTCGTTTGGGTGTAGGGACTGATCAGAGCCTGAAGGTACGGAGGTGCCGTTCCCCTCACGGCTCCATAGGCAAGCACCATGGTCTTGTAACAGATGCGAGCTTCAACTGGAAGCCAGTGGAGTGTGCGGAGAAGCGGGGTGACGTGAGAGAACTTGGGAAGGTTGAACACCAGACGGGCTGCGGCATTCTGGATGAGTTGTAGGGGTTTAATGGCACAGGCAGGGAGCCCAGCCGACAGCGAGTTGCAGTAATCCAGACGGGAGATGACAAGTGCCTGGATTAGGACCTGTGCCGCTTCCTGTGTAAGGCAGGGTCGTACTCTCCGAATGTTGTAGAGCATGAACCTGCAGGATCGGGTCACCGCCTTGATGTTAGCGGAGAACGACAGGGTGTTGTCCAGGGTCACGCCAAGGCTCTTCGCACTCTGGGAGGAGGACACAACGGAGTTGTCAACCGTGATGGCGAGATCATGGAACGGGCAGTCCTTCCCCGCATTATTTCTGCGTAATGGCATTTTATGTGCATGATATGAAGTGTGTTGTAGTGACTGTGTAAGCCTAATTGTAAAAGTATGCCACCAAAGTGCCATGTTTGCAAAAGTTTATTATGTGGAGCACACATTTATGCAGCCAGGACCTCTCCGTAGGCCGCACTGTAGACCAAGCTATCATTACAGTCCAGTGCCATGGACATCTTTGAAGTTTGGCCTCTAGTAATTTAGGAGGGCAACTTTATAAAGGCCTCCTCACAATGGCCTTATCATACAAGGCTCTACAGACAGATTGAAAAATACATAGGCTATTTTTAGTGTACACATTATTTGCGTTGATGATGTATGTATGTATGTATTGAAGTCATACACAAAAAAATGTATGCACGCATGACTGTAAGTCGCTTTGGATAAAAGCGTCTGCTAAATGGCATATTATATTATTATAAATCAAGTGGTTCAACATTCAAATGCATTTTGATTGACCACATAAAACAGCTTGGACAAGGCGACGGTCGGTGGAAGTCTGGCGCCACCAAGCGGACAATTACTTCAGTTTCCTTGAGGCAGCAGTGCTACCAGAAATATTTTATAGAAAGTAAAATGTTATGTCAATATTATTATCTCCTAATTGTTTTTCCCACCCCCGTGTTTGATAGATTATTATTCCAATGTAGCTGTTAATCTGGTTTTAATTCAACAAGGATTTATCTCCTTTCCGATTGGAGGGCGGATGACCACATGACTTTCAAACCTACCAATTTGTTACATTGTAACAGTCAAAGTGGCTATTCCCGACGTTGATCAACTCCCAATCTATGCCACCATTTTTTAAAAGCAACATCTTTGATATTTGGCGGAAAGTTTACAGAGCTCATTTTGATGTAACCGTGAACGAATTTGTCGTGTCGGAGAACGGCACCTTCCTTCCGAAAGCATTGCGGTATCGCTTCTCGGCCTTTTGGCTAAGATCAAGTGTAGTATCTGTTCTTATCAGTTTAATATCTGATACGTCCCCTATCTGGGGACCATATATTAAATTGATTTTTGGAATAGGGAGATGGAATAGGGGCTTGCTCCGTCCACTCCACGCATCGACCTGGTATTGCAGTACCTCCAGGAACGGTGCACCCCCTGTCGTTGTAAATGAAAAAGCAGGCGAAGTCAGCAAAATTATTTAGTTTTCTTATTATCGGAATAATGTTGGATATTACGTTTGAGCAAGTTCATCTCGAAAAAGTGCAGTGAGAAATCATAGAAATAGAATCAATGGGATAAATAGCCATAGTTACTTTGTAACACAGGAAGATGAAGAACAAACCATGCTTTCATTTCAATGGCATATATTTGAATTTTGTGAAAATAGCAGGCCTATGAATAATGACTTCAGGCAAATACATCAAATAACGTTACCAGTACATGACTTTAGTCATTAGAATAGGCGACTGACTTGACCACCACTAGCAAGTCGACATTGAGATGAACTACCTCAAACGTAATTTCATCATGATCCTAATAAAAGAACACTAAACCAGTCAATTGAATTGTCCTACTTTTTCTTTACAACGACAGGGGGTGCACCGTTCCTGGAGGTACTGCAATACCAGGTCGATGCGTGGAGTGGACGGAGCAAGCCCCTATTCCATCTCCCTATTCCAAAAATCAATTTAATATATGGTCCCCAGATAGGGGACGTATCAGATATTAAACTGATAAGAACAGATTTTTTTTTTCTTTTGGAAAAGTTTTTATTTGTCAATTCCTTTAAAACAGCTCACATTTGAAATACATTTACACACATAAAAACGGCATAAAGTGCATTAAAACCAGCATTACATTACAGTTACATTTTAAAAGGTACATGTTGTTTATTTCAAACAATAAAACAATCCTACATAAAAGTACCCATTCCTGTAAAAGCCAATTAGTAAAAGCCATTTTAAAATGTGTGTACATGATTTAACAAAGTAAAAAACATTTTTTAAGACATAAAAAGCCTGTCAAAAAAGTCACTTTGTTAAAAAAAAAAAAAGAAAAAAAAAAAAAAAAAGAAAGCTGTCTTCGGCCCACCCCATACAGCACGAGCTGGGGCGTTAGGTCCTCCCCTGCTGGCAGGCGTGGGGAGATCAGGGGGCCTGCTTCCTTCCACAGGTCCCGTGCGGCTCTGCACTCCCAGAGCAAGTGCCTCACCGACTCTTCTTGGCCGCAGCCTGGTCGGGGGCACGCGGATGTCCTCGCCATGCCCCGGGAGTGCATAACGGCCCTGACCGGGAGGATCTCGTGGGCGACCATCCAGGACAGGTCACGGTGCCGATTCAGCAGAGCAGGATGGGACACGTTGCGCCAAACCGTTGAGGGCTCGCCTATAGCAAGCCCGCGCACTGGACACACCGGTTCCCGTTCCTGCACAAGAGAGAGAAGAGAGCGGTGTTTAGTTAAAACAGTGACAGGCTCCTTTTCCAGTTTAAAATGTCTTAAAAACTTTTGTAGCTGTATATAGTGTGTGGGGAGCAGGAAAGAGACTGGGGCTCGCAGGTCGACTGGGATCAGCCTCAGAGACCTGAGGTAAGATCCCAGCCAGAACCGTGCGGGGCCTGGGTCTTGTTGTTGACCGGGGAGGTGGCAAGAGTAAGATGTAACGCTGTATAGCGGCTGCCCAGGAACAAGTAGAGGTCAGGCAAGCCTTTCCCCCCCTTGAACCTGGGCCTCTTTACCACCTCCCTCCTCAGCCTCTCCCACTTGCTTCCCCACAAAAAATAAAACAACATCCGGTCCAGAGCTAAAAGAGTTGTTCGTGGGGGGATAAAAACAGAACTGATCAATAAAAGGACAGGTAAAATCACAGCCTTGATGATTAAAACCTTTCCCTCCAAAGTCAGCTGTCTCAGTCCCCAAAACCCTAGTCTCTGTCTAACTGTCCCTAACATCCCAGTCCAATTACCACTACCACCTCCCTCTCTGTCAAATTTAACTCCCAGAACCCTTATGTCTGTCATTCTAACTGTCAGTGGTAGTCCTGTCAAGTCTGAGTCTGCCCACGGTCCGAAAAATTGGGCCTCTGTCTTGTCTCTGTTCAGTCTCGCCCCAGAGGCTCGTCCGTACCAGTCAGTCCTGTCCAGAGTCCTGTCAACAGATAAAAGGTCAGTGCATAAAATGTTGACGTCGTCCATGTAAAAAACGCACTTGGCGGTCATCCCCCCACTCCCCGGGATACCCACCCCACTGATCCGTTGGTCCCTTCTCAAGACCTGTGCCAGTGGTTCTATAGAGGCCACAAACAGGAGGGGAGATAATGGACATCCCTGACGGACGCCGCAGTGTACTCCCACTGCTCTTGACAAATGCCCATTTACAAGGATTCTGCTGGTGATGTCCCCATACAGCAATCCCACCCAAGCTAGAAACCTTTCAGGGAACCCCATTTTTTGCAGTACCTTGAAGAGGTACTGGTGCGAGACCCGATCAAAAGCTTTCTCAAAGTCTAAATTTAGGACTATAAGCCGCATGTTTCTGTCTCTCGCATAACAGATGGCATCTCTGATCAGTACTAGGCTGTCCGTGATCTTCCTTCCTGGAATGGCACAGGCTTGATCCGGGTGGATCACCTCCCCTAAAACAGAAGACATTCTGAGTGTTAAAACCTTGGTAAAAAGTTTATAGTCAAAGTTTAAAAGGGTGATCGGTCTCCAGTTTTTAAGGTCCGTCCTGTCGTTTTTCTTATGTAAAAGAGTCACTATCCCTGTTCTAAAACTGTCAGGTAGTCTGTCAAGATGTTCAAAGTCAGTAAAAACAGTCAGAAGTTCGTCGGCTAAAACATCCCAAAAGGTCAGATAAAACTCCAAAGGGAGGCCGTCCTCCCCCGGTGATTTACCCCTTTTAAAATGTCTCAGTCCTTTGTCCAGTTCGGTCATCGTCAGGTCTTTTATTAGGTCGTCTGTGTTGGGTAAAATGTTGTCAATGTATGTTAAAACGTCTCCCATGGTTTCCTCGCACACGTCTTTTTCCCCAAACAGTTCCCCATAAAAATCCTCGACTACCTCTTTTATTCCCTCTGTATCTGTTTTTAAAACCCCATCTTTATCTTTTAACCCTACCATAACCCTACCCTTACTAACTATCTTCTTAAAAAAGTACCTAGTACACTTCTCCCCCTCTTCTAATTCCCTTTCTTTGCTTCTTAAAATAACCCCCTTGCTCTTCTGTTCTGCTAAAAATGCCATCTCTTTCTTAACTTCTTTAATATCTTGGTTAAAATCAAAGCCCTGTTGATTTAGGTTAAAATAACGTTCCAGTCGCTTCTGCAGTCCCAACATGCGTCTATCTTTTTCTTTACTTTTTTTCTTTCCTATCTCTCTAAAGAAGGTCCTCGTCTTACCCTTCACCATTTCCCACCACTGTGCTCGTGTATCAAAAAAGTCCTGTAGCGTCTGCCACTGGCTGAACTGCTCCCTGTACTGGCTAACTACTCTATCATCTTCTAAAAGGGAGCAGTTCAGTTTCCAGGGCCCTCTTCCTACAGTCACACCCGAAGTTAGTGAGAGGGTGCACGTCAGCATCACGTGATCTGAGAAGAAAGCAGGGGTTATTCTAGCATCAGTTGGCGGGCAGTCGCGGGTAAACAGATAGTCAATGCGAGAGGCTCTGGTGCCGTCACCACTGGTCCAGGTGAAGCCCTCCTCTCTTGGATGCAGGGTTTTAAAACAGTCAGTTAGTTTAAAATCCCTGCACAACCCTTGCAATAAAACGCTAGACCTATCTACCTTAAAATCTTCTCCCGCTCCTCTCCTATCTGCTCTACTTAAAACACAGTTAAAATCCCCACCCACCACTAGAGGATCCCTCCCCAGCATGTGGGACTGCAGGTCTTCTAAAAGTGCGCACCGGTCATGTTTGTTGTTAAAACCATATACGTTTAGCACGTTAAAATCCCTCCCCATAAAAGTACATTTGGCTAAAAGGGCACGCCCCCCAACCACCACTGTGCTCCCCTTCACCACCACCTGTGGGGTCTTGATTAAAATAGCAACACCATCGTTTTTATTAAAATTGGAACCACTCCAAATGGAGGGCCCGTGCTGCCACTTCTCTTCCCATTTACTGTAAGAAGTTAAAAAGGGTAGACCACACTCCTGTAATAAAAACACATCTGAATTAAAACTTTCTAAAAAGGATAAAACAGATTGTGCTCTTAAATCGGTCTTTACGCTTCTAACGTTAATGGTGGTGATGTTAAAAGCCATAAAAGAGGTTAGTAAAAACAGTGCTAAAGAAGAAAGAAGGCATTAAACAGTTTAAAAGGGGTTATTTTTTAATAACATTCTCTCTCTCCCTGCGGGGTAAGGGGGGGTGGCAGGGAGAGGAGGTAAAAACTGGGTTTAAAAACGATTCTTGGTTTGGAGAGTTCGATGGGAAGACCCTGGACTCATCCTCCCCCTGGGAGCTCTCCCACTCCAACTTGCCCTTTTTTTCCTCTCCCTGTTCGGGGTCGGAGAGCTCCTCCGCGTTTCTCTTCCTTAGGGGAAGGTGTTCGCCCAGGGTCCCTCCCACCACTCCCACACTCTCCTCGCTTGACAGTGTCGTTTCCGACACTGTCATCATGCTGTCTGACCCACTTGGGGAGCTCTCACTCACCATCTCTCCAGAGCCGTCTTTCTCGGCCCTTTCTCCTTCAGGGGTCACATCAGTCTGGGGCGGTGGGGTTGGGGGGGGGGGGGGGGGTTTTGCCTCCACTCCCACTTCTCCCACCACCGCACCTTCCGCGCACTCCACCTTGTCTACCACTTCCTCCACTACTGCCACCACTTCCTCCACAACCGCCACCACCTCCTCCACTACCGCCACCACTACCTCCTCTGCTACTGCCACCACCACCTCCTCTACCACCTCCTCCACTACCGCTACCTTGGCAACTGCCGCTTCCTTCTTCTGGCGCTCGGAAGCCCGGTCCGCAGCCGCCGCCTCCATCCTGCCAGCCCTGACCTTATTGGCCCAGGAGGAGGGGCAGCTGCGGATGAGGTGGGACCGCTCGCCACAGAGGTTGCACGACCTTCCATTCGTGCAATCCTCGTAGCGGTGGCCCACCTCCCGGCACTTCATGCAGACCACCTTGTCACAGGCGTCTGCTAGGTGGCCATGTTCACCACACTTACGGCACAGCTTGGGCTGGTCCTGGTAGTGAACATGGCCCCTGTTCTCTCCGAGGACTATGGTGGATGGGATGGCTTTCAACCCACCATAGCCCCCGGGATCCTCCCTTTGCTGGACAGTCACCCTCCAGGCCCCTGTCCAGATCCCGTCGGGATCCTTCACCTGGGTCAGGGGCCCCTTCACGTTGCAGTACCTGCCCAACCATACTGCAACGTCCTCCGGCTGTACCGTTTCGTTGTACATACGGACAATAACAGTTTTGATGCTATTGTCCGTCAGCTTGATCACCTCGAACATTTCTGCCAGGGATCCCTGCTTGTTCTGGGAGTTCTGGAGTTTCCCCCAGAACTCCCTCAAGAAGCTGGCGCCGGCGAAACTGACATCAAAGCCCTTCCCATAAGGGAGGGTTAGAATGCAGTTCACCTGCGCAGGAATGAAACGGAGTTCCTTTTGGAGGAATTTTCTGGAGAAATCCAACCGGGATAACTCCATTAATTTCCCTCCCTTCTCCTTTAACAGGAGGCGCACGGCGTGGTGCCTCCGCATGCCAGCCTGTGCTGCTGACATGATGGAGGCCCACTCCCTTTAACCCAACACCAGTGATAAAAAAAAGACACAATATAATAGTGGGGGAGGCTGGCAGGCCCAGCTATGCTAAGCTAACAGGGCCTACCAATTCCCGGGACACAAAACAAACTACCTAGCACAGCACCCAACTAAACTTATCAACAATAGGGAAAGACTGTGGGGGGAAGGGGTTTAAACTAAACACAAAAGGACACGAGGGGAGGATGGGAAAAATTATAAAAAACACACCAAACAAACAAATTTACAGGGGCTAGGAGGCTAGCAGGCCGCACTAGCAAGTCAGACTAAACTGACAAGCTAGCAGGCCGGGTGCTAAAACCTCCCAGTTGACAAAACAAACAAACAAACAAACAAACAAGCAAACAAGAGGGACACAAGGGAAGGATGGGAAATATAATACTAAAAACACACCAAACAAACAATGTACAAGGGCTAGGAGGCTAGCAGGCCGTGCTAGCAAGTCAGTCTAAGCTAACAAGCTAGCAGGCCGGATGCCAAACCTCCCAGATGACAAAACAAACAAGAGGGAAAAAATGGGTATAAAACGAGGGAAATAATATGGATGGGGTGACAGGACACAGAAAAAACAGACAAATACTCACAAGACAAGCCAAATTGAGGGGCGAGGAAGGCTAGCAGGCCTCACCAGCAGGCCAGACTAAGCTAACCAGCTAGCAGGCCGGCCAGCCAACAAAATGGCCCCCCAAGTGAACACAAAAGTCAATAAACAAAAAACCAAGACAAGGGAAAGTTCAGGGGATGGAAATACAATTTGAGGGGGTATGGATGGGTTACAGGGGGGGTACAATACGAACAGAAAGGAACAAACAATGCCTGCCAAGCCTAAGGGGCGAGGAGGCTAGCAGGCCAGCCAAGCTAAAAGCTAGACAGGCCGGCCAGCCAGCAAGCCAACCAAGCTAGCAAACACAAACAGAAAACAAAGGGGTAAAACTAAAGGGAAACTCGGGCTACAAGAGGATGGGGAAACACAAAGAACAAAAAATAAGAAAGATAAGAATAACAAAAGAAACAACAACGAGCAAACACAGAACAGATAATATTTTTTTGGGTTTTTTTTCTAAAGTAAACACAAAAAACACACAACAACAATAACAACAAGCTAACACAAGAAAAGAAATAAATAAAGAAAGGAAGAAAACACTTAACTCACCCTACAGATGCTGGTGCACCTGTAGTCCACCACCAAACCACCACCTACCAGGACAAAAAACAATAGTGAAACAGAAAAAACATTTTTTAACAAAAGCACAATTTGCTGATCACTTCTCAAAATCAAGCCCAGTAAAATACTACACTTGATCTTAGCCAAAAGGCCGAGAAGTTGGATATTACGTTTGAGCAAGTTCATCTCGAAAAAGTGCAGTGAGAAATCATAGAAATAGAATCAATGGGATAAATAGCCATAGTTACTTTGTAACACAGGAAGATGAAGAACAAACCATGCTTTCATTTCAATGGCATATATTTGAATTTTGTGAAAATAGCAGGCCTATGAATAATGACTTCAGGCAAATACATCAAATAACGTTACCAGTACATGACTTTAGTCATTAGAATAGGCGACTGACTTGACCACCACTAGCAAGTCGACATTGAGATGAACTACCTCAAACGTAATTTCATCATGATCCTAATAAAAGAACACTAAGCCAGTCAATTGAATTGTCCTACTTTTTCTTTACAACGACAGGGGGTGCACCGTTCCTGGAGGTACTGCAATACCAGGTCGATGCGTGGAGTGGACGGAGCAAGCCCCTATTCCATCTCCCTATTCCAAAAATCAATTTAATATATGGTCCCCAGATAGGGGACGTATCAGATATTAAACTGATAAGAACAGATACTACACTTGATCTTAGCCAAAAGGCCGAGAAGCGATACCGCAATGCTTTCGGAAGGAAGGTGCCGTTCTCCGACACGACAAATTCGTTCACGGTTACATCAAAATGAGCTCTGTAAACTTTCCGCCAAATATCAAAGATGTTGCTTTTAAAAAATGGTGGCATAGATTGGGAGTTGATCAACGTCGGGAATAGCCACTTTGACTGTTACAATGTAACAAATTGGTAGGTTTGAAAGTCATGTGGTCATCCGCCCTCCAATCGGAAAGGAGATAAATCCTTGTTGAATTAAAACCAGATTAACAGCTACATTGGAATAATAATCTATCAAACACGGGGGTGGGAAAAACAATTAGGAGATAATAATATTGACATAACATTTTACTTTCTATAAAATATTTCTGGTAGCACTGCTGCCTCAAGGAAACTGAAGTAATTGTCCGCTTGGTGGCGCCAGACTTCCACCGACCGTCGCCTTGTCCAAGCTGTTTTATGTGGTCAATCAAAATGCATTTGAATGTTGAACCACTTGATTTATAATAATATAATATGCCATTTAGCAGACGCTTTTATCCAAAGCGACTTACAGTCATGCGTGCATACATTTTTTTGTGTATGACTTCAATACATACATACATACATCATCAACGCAAATAATGTGTACACTAAAAATAGCCTATGTATTTTTCAATCTGTCTGTAGAGCCTTGTATGATAAGGCCATTGTGAGGAGGCCTTTATAAAGTTGCCCTCCTAAATTACTAGAGGCCAAACTTCAAAGATGTCCATGGCACTGGACTGCAGTGAGAGCTAGGCCTACAGTGCGGCCTACGGAGCGGTCCTGGCTTATAGTCCTGGCTGCCTAAATGTTTCCTCCGCATAATAAACTTTTGCAAACATGGCACTTTTGAGGCATACTTTTACAATTAGGCTTACTCAGTCACTACAACACACTTCATATCATGCACATAAAATGCCATTACGCAGAAATAATGTATATTGATTAATAAAAACGACACTGGTTTGATTCATCCTGAAAGTTAGGTTTAGCCTACTACATGATACTCCAATTTTCACTATACCCATCATGAGGTTGCTACAACCTAGCCTATGAATTAACGTTTTCAACCTAGGTGCACAGGTTGAGAGACTTTTGAGTAATCAAGGTGACAGACATTGACACATTCAATACCGCCTTGGTCAATCTTGCCTGCATCTAGCTGATCAGTGGCGTAATCATCAGTCCAACAGTTGTAAACGAGAGTTTCCATTGGAAAAATTCAGGTATGTTTATCCCACGCAAACACAGATCACTTTCATAGCAGTGACATAAAAACAGCATGATCCCTTTGATCATTGGATAATTCCTTCTCACATCTACGCGCTCTCCTCCTCTCACCTTTTCCCTTCGCTTGTGGACTTCAGTGATCAAATCAAATCAAATTTTATTGGTCACATGCGCCGAATACAACAGGTGCAGACATTACAGTGAAATGCTTACTTACAGCCCTTAACCAACAGTGCATTTATTTTAAACAAAAAAAGTAAAAATAAAACAACAACAAAAAAAGTGTTGAGAAAAAAAAGAGCAGAAGTAAAATAAAGTGACAGTAGGGAGGCTATATATATACAGGGGGGTACCGTTGCAGAGTCAATGTGCGGGGGCACCGGCTAGTTGAGGTAGTTGAGGTAATATGTACATGTGGGTAGAGTTAAAGTCTTATGGCTTGGGGGTAGAAGCTGTTGAGAAGTCTTTTGGACCTAGACTTGGCACTCCGGTACCGCTTGCCGTGCGGTAGCAGAGAGAACAGTCTATGACTAGGGTGGCTGGAGTCTTTGACAATTTTGAGGGCCTTCCTCTGACACCGCCTGGTATAGAGGTCCTGGATGGCAGGAAGCTTTGCCCCAGTGATGTACTGGGCCGTACGCACTACCCTCTGTAGTGCCTTGCGGTCGGAGGCCAAGCAGTTGCCATACCAGGCGGTGATGCAACCAGTCAGGATGCTTTCGATGGTGCAGCTGTAGATTTTTTTGAGGATCTGAGGACCCATGCCAAATCTTTTTAGTCTCCTGAGGGGGAATAGGCTTTGTCGTGCCCTCTTCACGACAAAGCCTATTCGACAAAACTTTGATCATTGGATAATTCCTTCTCACATCTACGCACTCTCCTCCTCTCACCTTTTCCCTTCGCTTGTGGACTTCTGTGCACAACACATCAGCTGTCTGTGACCAGGCGAAAAAACCTTTCCAAGCCAAACCTTCATATCATAACCGCTAACCGCTACACACAGCCTACAACAGAGTACCACAGTATGAGTCATAATACCCATAACACCTAGCGGTCAAACAAGGAAATGGTTCCAATGGTTCCAAAAACCATCAAGCACCATGATGAAACTGGCTCTCATGAGGACCGCCACAGGAAAGGAAGACCCAGAGCTACCTCTTCTGCAGAGGATAATTGTATTAGTGTTAACTGCACCTCAGATTGCAGCCCAAATAAATGCTTCACAGAGTTCAAGTAACAGACACATCTCAACATCAATTGTTCAGAGGAGACTGTGTGAATCATGGTCGAATTGCTGCAAAGAAACCACTACTAAAGGACACCAATAATAATAAGAGACTTGCTTGGGCCAAGAAACACAAGCAATGGACATTAGACTGGTGGAAATCTGTCCTTTGGTCTGATGAGTCCAAATTTGAGATTTTTGGTTCCACCCGCCGTGTCTTTGTGAGATGCAGAGTAGGTGAACGGATGATCTCTGCAAGTGTAGTTCCCGCCGTGAAGCATGTGGTGACACTGTCTGTGATTTATTTAGAATTCAAGGCACACTTAACCAGCATGGATACCACAGCATTCTGCAGCGATACGCCATCACATCTGGTTTGGGCTTAGTGGGACTATGCTTGGCTCTCTCTGTGTGTTCGTGCTGTGAAAGGAGGGGTTCTTCTTTGTCTGAAAGCAATGGCTAGCTAGCTTGCTAACTATTCTAGCTAACTAACTGGCTGAATAAGTTGACGACGGACTCGCTCAAGCTGTCGGGACTAACCCACAACGTTAGACACGGACACGAACGATCTGCTTGCGTTTTGATACACTGGTGGTTTGTTGTGACCGAGTATTGGCGCTAAACCGTGTTGTTGGAGTCCGGCATGCTAGCTGGCTGTGGCGTCTTATGACTAGGTGCCCGGACGATTTTCACGGAATAATACTGTACCTAGTTAGCTAGCTGAATAAACTAAGTTAGTCTATTCCTAGAAAACATTGAACCGCTGTAGTTTACAACAATTATAGTTTCTGAGGTGGAAGTTGGGAGAGTTATATTTGGGAGTTGTGGTGAGGGAGGCCCCGCTCTCTCCTTTCCCAGATGTTTAGTTCATTTCATTCCGATCTCCTCTGCATTATTGTAGCCATTTGCTGCAGCCTGTCAACTATGCCTCTGCATATCCCTGTTCTCTCCTCTCCGCACAGGCTATACAAACGCCTCACACCGCGTGGCTGCTGCCTCTCTAACCTGGTGGTCCCTGCACGCACCACCCACGTGGAGTTCCAGGTCTCAGGCAGCCTCTGGAACTGCCGTTCTGCTGCCAACAAGGCAGAGTTCATCTCAGCCTATGCTACCCTCCAGTCCCTCGACTTCTTGGCGCTGACGGAAACATGGATTACCACTGAAAACACTGCTACTCCTACTGCTCTCTCCTCGTCTGACCATGTGTTCTCGCATACCCCGAGAGCATCTGGTCAGCGGGGTGGTGGCACAGGAATCCTCATCTCTCCCAAGTGGACATTCTCAATTTTCCCCCTGACCCATCTGTCTATCTCCTCATTTGAATTCCATGCCGTCACAGTCACTAGCCCATTTAAGCTTAATATCCTTGTCATCTATCGCCCTCCAGGTTCCCTTGGAGAGTTCATCAATGAGCTTGATGCCTTGATAAGTTCCTTTCCTGAGGATGGCTCACCCCTCACAGTTCTGGGGGATTTCAACCTCCCTACGTCTACATTTGACTCATTTCTCTCTGCCTCCTTCTTTCCACTCCTCTCCTCTTTTGACCTCACCCTCTCACCGTCCCCCCTACTCACAAGGCAGGCAATACGCTTGACCTCATCTTTACTGGATGCTGTTGTTCTACAAATCTCACTGCAACTCCCCTCCATGTCTCCGACCACTACTTTGTATCCTTTTCTCTCTCGCTCTCCTCCAACACTACTCACTCTGCCCCTACACAGATGGTAATGCGCCGTCGCAACCTTCGCTCTCTCTCTCCCGCTACTCTCTCCTCTTCCATCCTATCATCTCTTCCCTCTGCTCAATCCTTCTCCCTCCAATCTCCTGATTCTGCCTCCTCAACCCTCCTCTCCTCCCTTTCTGCATCCTTTGACTCTCTATGTCCCCTATCCTCCCGGCCGGCTCGGTCCTCCCCTCCAGCTCCGTGGCTTGATGACTCATTGCGAGCTCACAGAACAGAGCTCCGGGCAGCTGAGCGGAAATGGAAGAAAACTAGACTCCCTGCGGACCTGTCATCTTTTCACTCCCTCCTCTCTACATTTTCTTAATCTGTTTCTGCTGCTAAGGCCACTTTCTACCACTCTAAATTCCAAGCATCTGCCTCTAACCCTAGGAAGCTCTTTGCCACATTCTCCTCCCTGCTGAATCCCCCCCCCCCCCCCCTCTCTGTGGATGACTTCGTCAACCATTTTGAAAAGAAGGTTGACGACATCCGATCCTCGTTTGTTAAGTCAAATGACACTGCTGGTCCTGCTCACACTGCCCTACCCTATGCTTTGACTTCTTTCTCCCCTCTCTCTCCAGATAAAATCTTGCGACTTGTGACGGCAGGCCGCCCAACAACCTGCCCGCTTGACCCCATCCCCTCCTCTCTTCTCCAGACCATCTCCGGTGACCTTCTCCCTTACCTCACCTCGCTGATCAACTCATCCTTGACCGCTGGCTATGTCCCTTCCGTCTTCAAGAGAGCGAGAGTTGCACCCCTTCTCAAAAAACCAACACTCGACCCCTCTGATGTCAACAACTACAGACCAGTATCCCTTCTTTCTTTTCTCTCCAAAACTATTGAGAGTGCCGTCTTTAGCCAACTCTCTTGCTATCTCTCTCAGAATGACCTTCTTGATCCAAACCAGTCAGGTTTCAAGACTGGTCATTCAACTGAGACTGCTCTTCTCTGTGTCACGGAGGCTCTCCGCACTGCTAAAGCTAACTCTCTCTCCTCTGCTCTTGTCCTTCTAGACCTGTCTGCTGCCTTTGACACTGTGAACCATCAGATCCTCCTCTCCACCCTCTCCGAGCTGGGCATCTCCGGCGCGGCTCACTCTTGGATTGCGTCCTACCTGACCGGTCACTCCTACCAAGTGGCGTGGTGAGAAGCTGTCTCCGCACCACGTGCTCTCACCACTGGTGTCCCCCAGGGCTCAGTTCTAGGCCCTCTCCAATTCTCGCTATACACCAAGTCACTTGGCTCTGTCATATCCTCACATGGCCTCTCCTATCATTGCTACGCAGACGACACACAACTAATCTTCTCCTTTCCCCCTTCTGATAACCAGGTGGCGAATCGCATCTCTGCATGTCTGGCAGACATATCAGTATGGATGACGGATCACCACCTCAAGGTGAAGCTTGGCAAGACGGAGCTGCTCTTCCTCCCGGGGAAGGACTGCCTGTTCCATGATCTCGCCATCACGGTTGACAACTCCGTTGTGTCCTCCTCCCAGAGTGCGAAGAGCCTTGGCGTGACCCTGGACAACACCCTGTCGTTCTCCGCTAACATCAAGGCGGTGACCCAATCCTGTAGGTTCATGCTCTATAACATTCGGAGAGTACGACCCTGCCTTACACAGGAAGCGGCACAGGTCCTAATCCAGGCACTTGTCATCTCCCGTCTGGATTACTGCAACTCGCTGTTGGGCTGGGCTCCGTGCCTGTGCCATTAAACCCCTACAACTCATCCAGAATGCTGCAGCCCGTCTGGTGTTCAACCTTCCCAAGTTCTCTCACGTCACCCCGCTCCTCCGCACACTCCACTGGCTTCCAGTTGAAGCTCGCATCTGCTACAAGACCATGGTGCTTGCCTACGGAGCTGTGAGGGGAACGGCACCTCCGTACCTTCAGGCTCTGATCAGTCCCTACACCCAAACGAGGGCATTGCGTTCATCCACCTCTGGCCTGCTGGCTCCCCTACCTCTGCGGAAGCATAGTTCCCGCTCAGCCCAGTCAAAACTGTTCGCTGCTCTGGCACCCCAATGGTGGAACAAGCTCCCTCACGACGCCAGGACAGCGGAGTTACTCACCACCTTCCGGAGACATTTGAAACCCCACCTCTTTAAGGAATACCTGGGATAGGATAAAGTAATCCTTCTACCCTACCCTTACCCCAACCCCCCCCCCCCCAAAAAAAAAAAAAAAAAAAAAAAAACATTGTAAAGTGGTTATCCCACTGGCTATAAGGTGAATGCACCAATTTGTAAGTCGCTCTGGATAAGAGTGTCTGCTAAATGACGTAAATGTAAAAAAAATGTAAATGACTATCATTTGTTTTTCAACAGGACAATGACCCAACACACCTCCAGGCTGTGTAAGGGCTATTTGACCAGAAAGGAGAGTGATGGAGTGCTGCATCAGATGACCTGGCCTCCACAATCCCCCGACCTCAACCCAATTGAGATGGTTTGGGATGAGTCGGACGGCAGAGTGAAGGAAAAGCAGCCAACAAGTGCTCAGCATATGAGGGAACTCCTTCAAGACTGTTGGAAAAGCATTCCAGGTGAAGCTGGTTGAGAGAATGCCAAGAGTGTGCAAAGCTGTCATCAAGGCAAAGGGTGGCTACTTTGAAGAATCTAAAATATATTTTGATTTGTTTAACACTTTTTTTGGTTACTACATGATTCCATGTGTGTTATTTCGTAGTTTTGATATCTTCACTATTATTCTACAATGTAGAAAATAGTAAAAAAATAAAGAACAACCCTTGAATGAGTAGGTGTGTCCAAACCTTTGACTGGTACTGTATATATTTTCTAAAGCCCTGGGGCCTATGATTTCTTAATCCAGCCCTGCCCTTACTGCACAATGAGGATGAGGAAGTGACTCGCTGGTTGGAGTACGTTTCTCAAAAATAAGTGAAATCGCAAAAGAAGTGTCTGGATCTTTATCATTTACATAAAAAATAGCGATTTGGTTGTAAGAAAGCTAAATTGGCCATTAATCCGTGTCAAGGAAACCTGGCTTTCACAGGAAGAATTCCGGTTGGCGTTTCCTCTTACAACAAATATGGTGATGAGAGGAAGCCCAGTGGCCGGCAGGGAGAAGATGGAGGTAGATGGATTTTTGTCCGACATTCTGCTAATTTTCTCAACGATTAAACATTTTATCTCAATACGTTTTCTGTTTCCAAAACAACTATCTGCTACGATCAGAGTGGACTAAGTTTTGTAGACTTTACCCTTTGCCAAGTTTTCTAAAATGTGCGTTGTTTAGAAGGAGTGCAAGGGCGAATTGAGTTATTGCACACGCGCACTTCACAGAGTAGGCGTTCCCTAACGGAAATATGCAAATACATGCTAGAACGCGCCAATAGGATCTCGCTAGCACATGCTTGGCTCTGCCCACCTCCTTGCTTGTTCTGCCCACTATGATTAATTTGCTCCCATTGGAAACAACAGGCTGTGGTCTATCTTGGGCTAGTTATAAAAAAAATAATAAAAAAAATAAACTTTGCTCATAAGCTCCACCACGTACCTTTATTCACAAACGAACAATGTTTCGATCCTGCAAGGATCTTCGTCAGGTTATTTCCAGGTTATATTAGCGTCAACAGAAATGGAATTCTGAAAATATAAAATAATTTAGAATGTGTGTATTGAGAATCTCACCTTGTTCTCACAGTTCTGGAACATCCTCTGTAGCTCAGCTGGTAGAGCACGGCGCTTGTAACGCCAAGGTAGTGGGATCGATCCCCGGGACCACCCATACACAAAAAAAAAATGTATGCACGCATGAGGGGGAAGGGTTAGGTAACATGCTAAGTAGTTGCAAAGTAACTAAAAAGTTACAAATTAGCTGAAATGCTAATGTTGTCCGTGATGAGATTCGAACATGCAACCTTTGGGTTGTTAGACGTTCGCATTATACACCTACCTACCCATCCATCCCGGACAACCACCCTCCTTTTGTTTTAAGTAACCTTCCATCTTACGTAACCATACCAAACGTAACATATCATACTAATTTGAGTGTCCTGGATTTAAGTTTGCTGCTACGTTACGTATACTCTATGAGACCAGTCGGCTCTCAGCCACCTACATAACAGCTTGGTGGGCGTTGAACTAGTCCTGTCCCAGGATCTCTACCTGCTGTGGGCCAGTCTTCTGCAGGGCCAGGATAGCAGTACGTAGAGGGTAGTCCTGCTCAGTGATAGGCTCCAGCAGCTCTCTCTCCTCCTGACTCAGGGCCGTCAGCAGCTCTCTCTCCTCCTGACTCAGGGCCGTCAGCAGCTCTGCAGACGAGTCCCAGCCCAGGTCGTGGGAGCTCCGGGGACACAGAGCCTAAAGGAAGAATAGTGACAGGCTAGAGTAAGGTTAAGTAGCCAGGGTTGGGTTTCAGTTTTACTTCCTGAAATGACTGAATTGAAAATGGGTTGATCCTAACCCCCTACTTACAACAGTGTTGCTTACCGTCTGCCTGTGGTTGTTGACTACAGGTCTAGCTGAGGAGGGCCGTGGTGGCAGCTGATGTGGGGTGAGGGTGTACGAGTGCTTCCTTATCATTGAGCACAAAGAATGGTGCCTCTTCCTGCTGTAGTGCCTCTGACCACCATGACACTTGGGACTTCCATCCCAACCATGACACTGAGGGCTACTGGCATGGCCGTGACACTGAGGGCTACTGGCCCGCCCAGAGGACTCTTCCAGGCCAGAGGACGATGACGCCTGCTGCTGACTGTTGCGATCCTTCCTACAGTGCCTCTGGCCGCCATGGTACTGGGAGCTTTTGGCACACCCCTGCTCCTGCTTGAGCCCAGTGAACGACCCTTGCCACCTGCAGTCCAAGACGGATGAAGCGGTGGCCCTCCTGTTGCGACCCTGGTAGCCTCGACCTCGAGGCGAAGGCGGGTTAGAGTGGTGATGACCTGAGGAGGAGCCAAGATGGTGGTCTTTGACTCTGGATAGTGGGCGTTTTGGTGCAGAGATTCGCGACCGTGGCCGTTCACCATCATGAGAGCCTCCACGGAGTGACTTTGAGCCTGAGGCATTATCTTCAGTGGAGGAGCCCTCGTCATCTTCTGAGTAGCCAGCTTCGTCTTCCGAGTCGGAGACCATGAACTGGATTTTGCGGTGGCTGTGCTGGTGGAGTTGGGGGTGGTGGTTAAGGTGACGTGTGTCCACGGAGCTTAGGCTGTGGCTCCTTGGTCGGGGGGCAGGGCCCCGCAGATCGCTGTTCCACCTTAAATCAAATCAAACTATTTAAAGCTCATTTAAAACACACTTTACAGTAAAGCAATACAATTACGACCACAGAGTTACGTAGCACTATATTGGATCACTCCAATATGGTATCCTTCCACTCGGCAGGATACATTCTGAATAAGAATTTCAGATTAGTCCCGTGTACCGGGTAGCGCTTTGGCTCTCCGCGAATACTGGAGGGAGCTTCGGTTGTGACAACCAAACCAGGCCATGGACTCTCCTAAGGGATGCAGAGTCCTTGGAGCTGGACCACTATCCGGTGATGGATGACATGGTGGCTGCCATGATCCTCCCTGACAAGGAGATTATTGGCAAGGTGCCTCGCCTCAAACCAGGACCTGAAAGAGTAATTGACGAATGCCAGCAAAGCATCTCCGGGACCCTCTCCATAATGGCACGCCTCATAAACACGGCTACGATGCTGCAATCCTACCTCGCCCTGCTGATACCTCGCCTCCCAGGGGATGGTGACAAGCTTCTTAAGGAGGCCACAGAGGTGTCAACGCTGCTCACTATGCTCCAGACGGATATGGCACATGCCATCGGCAAGGCTTTGGCTTCAGTAGTCACTTCACGCTGCCATCTTTGGCTGGCACGGTCTAAACTGCCACCGCCAGTTCAGACAACATTATTGGTGCTCCCTCATGCCAGGTTCCACCTTTGGGCCAGGGGTTGACAACATCATACAGCAGACTACAAAACTGCGCAAAGACATAGAGACTTTGCAGGAGTTATTGGCAACTGCGTGCCCTACCCCCACCCCTCGGAGGAGCTGGAAGACAGGGCAGGATGTCGCAAGGGTGCTCCAGCAACATCTTGGCCCCTCTCCTCCCCCTGCAGAGACAGCATGGGCAGGGAAATGGGAACCGGCGTTTTACACCCCGACATCACAAGGACAGGCATCATGACCACCCTTACAAGCGGCGGCTAAGAAGGATGGGCCCCGGCAGTCCTCCTGAGGTGATGGCGGTCAGCCTCGGCCGTCTCTCCCAGGCCCAAAGGGTACTGGACACAGTCCTGGGGGGGATACAAACTCCAGTTCCGATGCCAACCGCCACCCTACAGGGGCAGATGCCGTGAGGAAGGAGGCGCTCCGGCTGAGCAAGGACACAAATCAGGAAGGTAGAACCGCTAGAAAAAGGATGACAGCTTTCGGCTGATCCTGGACCTGCGCGGCCTAAAAAATGTTTAAAAGAGCTCAAGTTCAAGAGGCTTTCGCCAGCGCGGGTGTTGCAGGCAATCTCGAGCGGCCAATGGTTCACCACGCTCGACCTGAAGGACGAGTACTTCCACGTTCCTGTTAATCGAAATCACTGGAAGTACCTCCGATTTGCCTTCGAAGGAGTGGCTTACGAATTCAAAGTCCGCCCATTCGACCTCTCACTGGCGCCGCGTACATTCACAAAGTGCATGGTTACAGTCCTAGCGCCTATCATGTCCCAGGGCATTCTAGTGCTGAACTACTGACTGGTGTGTGATTAATCAAGAGAGCAAGCCACAGCAGACACAAGGATAATCTTGAAGCTCATTCAAGACCTGGGCCTCACCCTAAACAGGGAGAAGAGCAACCTGACTCCCTCACAGGTGGTGGTCTTCCTGGGGGATGTTGATCGACTCAACTCTTATGAGAGCACATATCCCTCAGGTGAGATTGGTGAAGATACAGGCCTACCTAGACGTGTCCGTATTAGAGTATCAGAAGTTACTCTGCCTACTCACGCCGGCTTCTCTGTTGATTCCGCAGGGCCTTCTTCACCTCAGGCCACTCCAGCAAGGGTTCAACTCTCACCATCTACACCAGAGACGACACAGACATCGTCAGCTATCGGTGACCAAAGCATGTGTGAGGACTCTGTTGAAATGGCACTCTCACTCCTTCCTGTTGAAGGGAGTGACACTGAACAGAGTCCACCGCAGGGAGCTAGTGTGCACAGACGCTCGCTAGCGGGTTAGGGGGCAGTGTTCAGAAGCATGGCAGCTAGCGGACGCTGGAGCCCCCCATGGAGTGGCGAGCAAATCAATGTGCTGGAGCTCAGGGCAGTTCGCCTGGCACTCCAACAGTTTCTGCCCTACTTGGAGGGGAAGCATGTCCTGGTCAGATCAGACAACACCACGATAGTGGCGTATATCAATCACCAGGGGGGACTGAGATCAGAGCTTGGGAGCGCTTGCTGTGGGCTCAGACCCGCTTAGCGTCACTGCTGGCAGCGCACATTCCCAGGGTCCTGAACCGGGTAGCGGACATGCTTTTGAGAAATGGCCCGCCGGAGGCGGACTGGAGTCTACACCCTCAGGTGGTGCTACAGCTGTGGGAAAGAGAGAGCGCAGGTGGACCTGTTTGCATCTCAGGAGAGCACTCGTTGTCCCAGCTGGTTCTCGATGTTGGACCTTCCAGGCCCTCTGGGTTTGGACGCCCTCGCTCACGATTGGCCGGCAACAACACATTATGCATTCCCACCATTTCCCCTGATCACAGCGACACTAGACAGAGTCAGCTTGAAGGGCCACCGGCTGCTCCTGATAGCTCCATACTGTCTCCTGTTGTCCCTCCTGTCTGGGACCATATGGAAGCTGCCGCTGAGACCCGACCTGCTCTTTCAGGCTCCGGGGGACGCTGTGGTATCCGGAGCCGCGCCGCCTCCAGCTTTGGGCTTGGCCCGAGAGGCGTAAATGGGCAAGTTTAGGCATTCATGACAATGTGGTGAACACGATGCAAAATGCCAGGGTTTCCTCCACCAACGTGGTCATATCAAATGCAGTGGGGCATATTCTGTACTTGGTGTGGGGGTCATAATGTTGCCCCCCCGAGTCGTGTGATGTACAAATGGTTTTACACTTTTTACAAATCACTGCTTGATGCGGGCCCGAGCGGCGTCTACTTTGAGAGTGTATTTGGCTGCAATTTTGGCGTGCCATGACGAGTGCCTGGAGGGACCCATGGGTGGTCACCCATTGCTCTCCAAGTTTATGAAGGGAGTTAGACGTCTGTGTCCAGCGAAGGCCCGTTCGGTGCCAAACTGGGACCTTGACGTGGTGCTGCCAGCACTTGCTAGGCCACCCTTGGAGCCCCTGGGGTTAGCGTCTTTGAAGCACCTACCCATGAAGGTGGCATTCCTGTTGGCTTTTACCTCTACTAAGAGGGTTAGTGAACTTCATGTTCTTTCAGTGAGCGCTGAATGTTTCCAAATGGGTGCAGATAAGGGAACTGTTACTCTCCGGCCTAACCCCTCTTTTTTGCCGAAGGTCCTGTCTAACAGGCATGTGAACCAGCCCTTACATTTGTCCGCAAACGCACCTCCCACGGCTGCGAGTGGGCTAGGTTTTTCCCCAAGTGTGCAGTGCCCGGTGAGGGCACTGGACACTTACGTTACACGGACTAAGACAATACGACAGTCGGATCAGCTGTTTGTGTGTTATGGTCAGAGAGTTCTGGGGAAGAGCCTATCGAAACAGACACTCTCACATTGGATTGTGGACACTATTACTACAACATATCAGCTGGATGGCCAGCCTCTGCCATCTGCTGTAGTGGCACATTCTACTAGAGGAGTAGCTGCATCGTGGGCCCTGCTCCGAGGAGTTCCCCTTGATGACATTTGCGCCATGGCCAGTTGGGCGTCGTCTAGCACTTTTGCTAGGTACTATCGAGTCAATGCTGCTGGTGCCAACCAGGTTCGGGAACGGCTGTGTTGGGTGTTGCCACCACTTCCCTGGAGGGGGATGGAGGGACACAGCGACTATGACTGCCCTGAGCTCAGTCTTACGGGATTTTGCTCGTCTGGCTATGCCTAGTTCACCGATTTTAATCTGGTATTGTGATACCATATTGGAGTGATCCAATATAGTTCTACATAACGAAGGATATGTATGTAACCACAGTTATGTGAGCTATGGGATCACTCCAATCCTCTTATGGTGCCTCGAATAGGACATGAGGTGGGAGTAGTGTGGTGGCAGCTATTTAAGGGGTCAGCCGCAGCACAACCCGGTACACGGGATTAATCTGAAATTCTTACTCGGAATGTATCCTGCGACACAGCCCGGGATCGAACCCGGGTCTGTAGTGACGCCTCTAGCACTGCGATGCAGTGCCTTAGACCGCTGCTCCACTCGGGAGGCCCTACTCCACATTTCATTCTAAATGCCTACTGCCTGCTAAATCTATTTTACAACTATTAAATGGCACAATAATATAATAATAATATAATAATAATAATAATATAATAATAATAATAATAAGCCATTTAGCAGATGCTTTTATCCAAAGCAACTTACAGTCATGTGTGCATACATTTTTACATATGGGTGGTCCCGGGGATCGAACCCACTACCCTGGTGTTACAAGCGCCATGCTCTACCAATTGAGCTACAGAGGACCACGAGATAGTTAAACGGTAACGCACCCTAGCTGGCAATTGTCGCATCCATTTTCTAGAACTTTCTATTTGTGGACAACAACAACAACAAAAAAATCACAGGACAAGTTAATGGAAACCTAGCTAGTGAGAGAAGTGAAAAATACTTCATTAGTTGTTAATTTTCTTGAAATCTAAAGGCACAGCCTAGATTCGAGCCAATGTCTTAAGTGGTTGAACATGTTATCACTCCAACCTCGTGAAAGTGACAAACTGACAATTTCATTTTCGTCAAAAACAACTTTATACTGAAGGAGTGCCTTTGATTTGACGGCCTGCACGTGCACAGTTCGGCGCGAGACGACCGTTAGACTCGATGACGTGTTTCTACGCATGAGCTTTGCTAGCCAATGTCGCCATGACATCGCCTACAAGTGTGATCGGGCATATCCAATTGCAGTTTTAGCCAATCTTCATACTGTACTGTCTTTGTTAAGACTGCACAAACATATCTGGCACCAGGCTACATTCATGTGATTAACATTTAAATAAAATGAATGTTTTTCATTTATTTTTTACATAAGACAACAAAAAGAAGAACATGAGAACACCTGCTGCCCAGGCAACTCTCCTGGGGACTGGAGAACATGAGCCAGTATGGGTGCAGGAGGGGGCCAGGGCCTCCCCACAACAGGGGGGTAGCAGAGGGGCTGGAGGTTGGGTCTCCCTGGGGGGGTAGCGTCCTCCATGGAGCTCAGTCATCACCCAGTTCTCCAAGGTGAACTCATACTGAAGAAAAATAAGAAATACAGTTCATTCAGAAAGTATTCAGACCCCTTGACTTTTTCCACATTTTGTTACAGACTTATTTATAAAATGGATTAAATAGTCCCCCCCTCATCAATCTACACACAATACCCCATAATGACAAAGCAAAAACAGTTTTTTAGACAATTTATTTAAAAAAAAATTTAAAAATCTCAAATTTCGATAAGTATTCAGACCCTTTACTCAGTACTTTGTTGAAGCACCTTTGGCAGTGATTACAGCCTCGAGCCTTCTTGGGTATGAGACTACAAGGTTGGCACACCTGTATTTGGGGAGTTTCTCCCATTCTTCTCTGCAGATCCTGTCAAGCTCTGTCAGGTTGGATGGGGAGTGTCGCTGCGCAGCTATTTTCAGGTCTCTCCAGAGATGTTCGATAGGGTTCAAGTCCGGGCTCTGGCTGTGCCACTCAAGGACATTCAGAGACTTGTCCTGAAGCCACTCCTGCATTGTGTTGTCCTGTGAACCTTCGCTCCAATCTGAGGTCCTGAGCGCTCTGGAGCAGGTTTTCATCAAGGACCTCTCTGTACTTTGCTCTGTTCATCTTTCCCTCGATCCTGCCTAGTCTCCCAGTCCATGCCGCTGAAAAACATCCCCACAGCAAGATGCTGCCACCACCATGCTTCACGTAGGGATGGTGCCAGGTTTCCTCCAGACCTGACGCTTGGCATTCAGGCCAAAGAGTTCAATCTTGGTTTCCTCAGACCAGAGAATCTTGTTTCTCATGGTCTGAGAGTCTTTAGGTGCCTTTTGGCAAACTCCAAGCGGGCTGTCATGTGCCTGTTACTGAGGAGTGGCTTCCGTCTGGCCACTCTACCATAAAGGCCTGATTGGTGGAGTGCTGCAGAGATGGTTGTCCTTCCGGAAAGTTCTCCCATCTCCACACAGGAACTCTGGAGCTGTCAGAGTGACCATCGTGTTCTTGGTAACCTCCCTGACCAAGGCCCTTCTCCCCCGATTGCTCAGTTTGGCCGGGCGGCCAGCTCTAGGAAGAGTCTTGGTGGTTCCAAACTTCTTTGTTGTAGAAATATTTGACTAATAGATAATCAACTCAAAAATATCTCTCAAGACACCGGAGCTTGTGAATCCAAGAATTAGACTTTATTGCATAACAAAGCCAAGCTTGCTCCATGGAACAACTGTCTCTCTCTGGCTTAGATATCTCTTATATACACACAAATGAAAAAACATGCATACATTCCTAACTTATTTTAGTTCTGCCCCACCCTTCTTTTTCAACGTCCAGCTGTCACACAATGTCCACTCTAAAATGTCATGAATGCTTTTTTTCTATATGAAGCCTCTCATTCTATCATTCTATTGGCTGCGTGGCTTAGGCCCCTTCTTAAAAAACGAATGTAATGCACACTGTTTGAGAGCCTCTGTGAAAGAACACATGCATTCATTTAAAACACGGCATATACTACATGTCTATATTCCTTATTTAAGCATGTATCTGAATTATAAAATATCAAACATGGTTATTATATTTTACCTTTGGCATCTCCTTACATGTGCCATAATGATACATAAAATAATCCTATATAATCCCCCCCTATGGGACATTCCAAAAATGTCCCAAATAATACAAAGATTAATTTTAAAATCAATGTAAGCATGTGCATTTACTTATTCTTAGCCTTGCCATATGTGGTTTCATTTCACACGCATATATTTAAACCAATATATCTTCCTCATTACTTGACCCATCCTGATGAGGACCCATAGCCCAGTCAGGTATTGGATACAAGTCTGCAAGGTTTTCCTCTAAATTCACCTCCACATTTTCCTGTTGGGCTTTCTAACCATGGCAGGCCCATCCACCCCCAGGAACAACTCCATACAGACATTCAGGATTCCCAAATGGACAGTCCATTGGTCCTCCTTTAACATTACAAGATTTCCCATATTTATTAACATACTGTCCTGGAGCTCCCTGAACTGGGTGTATTTCTTTGGCTGAACTAGTAAAAATTGTCTGTACAGTCATTTGTTTTACTGTGGTTTGAATCAAAAGTGATTTTAACAGAGGTAGTATACAACAAAACACTACTCCCATTACTACAAGTGATATTCCTATCATTATTGCCATTTTTGTAAACATTGCACCCCATTTTCCCAAAGTTAATTCCATCCAGTCCCAAACATGAGCATCATACCCAGCATTATCCTTAACCTCTTTTCGTAGTCCCTTGAGTTTAGTCATTGCTTCAGTGAAAGAACCATCCGGGGCAGTATTATTGGGGATAAAAGTACAACATTCATCTCCAAACATAACACAAACTCCACCTTTTTCCGCTAATAGCCAGTTTAGAGCCTGCCTATTCTGCCATGCCATTCTACTGGTAGCCTGTACTTGCTCTCCTAAAGCTGATAATGCAGAATCTGTGTAATTAATAAACCTTTGTTGATTATAGTAAATATAATTGATCCATTCTAGGTTTTTGTTGGTTGTAATCCAGACAAATATTGATTCAAATCCTGCTTTAATTTCATCTCTTGCCTTATATTCATTTGGAATTCCTCTGGGTTGACCTATTGCATCCAAATATACACTGGGGTCATGTTCATATGATCTTTTTACCCTTTTATTATTATTCTGTGCATCCCTATTTGTTGTTTGGTCTACCTCCCACTCCGATATAACCACCTCCTGAAGCATTTGTACTCTAGCACATACTCCCTTCCATCCTTTAAGCAAAGTACCTCTAATCCTTTGTCCTCCACATACCCAAAATAAATCTGCCACTGCCACCGATTGATCCTCATAAGGAGAAATCAATGGCATTGCCAGTGTTTGCTTCTCACATTCCCCAGGGTCACCCGGCCCTCCATTTGTAGCTATTACCCCAATACTTGATCCTGCTGCCTGATAAACTGCTCTGTGGGGGTATCTGCATTCCAGGACGTATCATTATTTAGGTGCCATGTGGTCTCACACTTTCCCTTAAATTTTCCCAAATCATGCTCCCCATCCGTTTTATTGTAGCATTCATAATTTAGATTATAGTCTAAACTGTATTTTTCCGGTGCTTCCATTTTTCTGGGCTCTATTCTGATATCTAATTTTTTACACCACTCTCCCCATCCTGCTTGATTATAGAATCTGTAATGATAGGGATTTCCCAAAAATGATAAACATTCTGCAGGACAGTAGGGCCTTTCTCCTCTTTTAAGATGACAGTAGCTTCGTTGGAAGTTAGCACAGTCCTTGTAACTGTGTGGACTTGGTATTACTATCAATTATTTTAATGGAGAAGGAGCACATACTAAACAATTTGTTTTTCTATTAATTATTTTAGCTGAATATTGTGCCCATTTGTACCAATCATTTTGCATGGCTCCCTCCCATAGCCTTTCTATTTTTTGTGATGCTATTATTACTTTCGGTATTACTGTTGGGGCTGAGGTAGATTGTCTATTTTCCTGACTTCCCCAGTTTGTTAAAGAATCCCATACATTTTGAAAAAACCCATTTGTTCCTATTTTTTCTAATCCTGTCTTTGTTGGTTCAACTGCTATAGTAATTAGTGGTCCTTGGGTAGTGGTCATAGTTACATTAACTATTTCAGGTTCTTCCTCCTGTCTAGATTGGTGTTTGGAAATAGGATCAATGTCCATTGTTGTTATACTATTTCCTTCTAACCCTTTAACACTATCTATTTCCAATATGTACTTTGCATTATTTTCTTGAGTCAATTCCTTAAAGGTAATTTCCCAACTAGTGTCTCCTTTGTTAACTTCTATTTGGCAGCCATATTCATCCCAGATTGCTTCTCCTCGTTTGATGTTTAGCCCACCCACAAAGTGATTTTTCTGGCAGAGGTTTTATCCTACGTATTGAAAAGGATCTTTGAGTTTCTTCAACTGTCAGTACTTGCGCTGGAATAGAAATACTAGTTCGAGCTATCCCCAATGGTACATGCTTTTTTATTCTATTCTTCAATCTAACTTTAGGGGCCAATTTCTTAAGCACTGATGGAATCATGAAATGTTTAGCTTGTTTTATATCCATTATTTTTCCATGTCTATTTACTTTTGGCTCAACTTCTACACAATTATTTTTTAGACATTTTATTCTAAACATTACATATCCTTCAATCTGACATTTCCCCAATCTAGGCCATCCTGTATACGATACTTGTTCTTTGTTTACAACCGCAATTCTTCCTGGCTCAGTAAGACTATCTCTAGAATATTGTATAGTTGTAGGCAGACCCACCACCATCTCTCCTAGGTTAACTGCTATTACCGTTAGAGCAATTCCACAGTTCTTAAATTGTCCGAGATCATGTGAGGGCAGAGAAGTCAACTGTGGGAAAGTCTCTTTCCTCAACAGCAGAGGAGTCCCTTCCTTCAATGGTAGAAAGATCGCTTCTTCCTCCTTCTCCTGTTGTCCCTCCACTCCCTGGGTGTCTGCTTGTGTTTGGGGGATCTGCCATAGCAGGTATCCTATCAGCAGTATTCCCCACATCATCAGGCCCCACCTCCCGACTCTCCGGATTTTCAGGTGGGAGTGCCTGTTGTCCTTCGACGTTGGCACTTGGACTCGTGCATGCTTCTTCTTCTTGGACTCCATCTGGTGCCTCGACATCCTCCTCTTCCCCATGGCTCGCCGATGGCAGACCGGTTCTCTTCGGGACCCTGGTGCAGTGGTTTAGATGGTACCACGTCGTGCTTCCTTCCACCTGTACTGCTGTGGGCGTCGCTCGGATCACCGTATATGGTCCTTCTCTCCTGGGCTCGTTCCACTTCCTACGAAACACTCGGATGTAGACTTGATCTCCTGGAATCACTGGCCCTGGCTCCTCTGGTCCAGGTTCCGGTTCTCGCCCTTTTTCCTGGAGATAGATCACTTTATGTATAGCAGTTAGTTGTCTTACATATGCTTTAAGTTCCATCTCTAATTGTTCCAATGAGGGTCCTTTGTAGGGCCCTCTTAGACCTGGCACTGGCATGGGTCGACCCGTAAGCATTTCATGCGGGGTAAGATGCGTATTTCTGTTAGTTTGCATGCGATAACTCATCAATGCTAGTGGTAGTGCATCCACCCAATTGAGCTTTGCACTAGCACAGATTTTATTCAGTTTAGCCTTGAGGGTGCCATTAATTCTCTCAACCATCCCCTGAGATTGCGGCCGATACACACACCCTAATCTTTGCTTAATCCTTAGCTGCTGTAATACTTGCTTCACTGTTTTCTGAATAAACGCTGATCCATTGTCTGAACTGATTTCTGTTGGTATTCCGAATCTGGGTATTACTTCTCTAGTTAGAAATTTGATTACTGTTCCTGATCCTAGATCTACTGAGGGTACCGCTTCTACCCATCTACTGAATCTATCTATGATCACTAGCATGTACCTTTTGCCATTCACCTTTTTTATCATATCTACATAGTCCATGACTAAATGTCGAAATGGTCCTTCAGGAACCGGTATGTGCCCTATAGGCGTTGTTATTCCTTTCCTTACATTGTTTTGTGCACACACCTCACATCTTGCTAATGCCTCATCTATTGTTGCCTGTAGGTATGGAGACCAGTATCCTTGTTTTTTAATTTTCCTTACTATTTCCCCCCTTGCGCAATGGTCAAAACCATGCGCATCAGTTATCAGTAAGCTGAGCAACACAATGGGTGCTACTATGGTTCCTTCATGAGACCTCCATAATCCCTTCACATCTCTGGTGGCCCCTCTTTGGTGCCACATAGTCTGTTCATAATGTCCTGCTCTTTCCTGCATCCTTATTATATCATCTGGCTGTGGCATGGATTCAATAATGACCATTGGTGCTGTTAACACTGGGACGGTGCATCTAGATGCCTTTCTTGCAGCTTCATCAGCTGCATTGTTTCCTTTAGTTATAAATCCTTTTCCTTTCCTATGCGCCTGACAGTGGTCCTCTGTAGCCCAATTGGTAGAGCATGGCGCTTGTAACGCCAGGGTAGTGGGTTCGATCCCCGGGACCACCCATACGTAAAAATGTATGCACACATGATTGTAAGTCGCTTTGGATAAAAGCGTCTGCTAAATGGCATATTATTATTATTATTATTATTTCACTATCGCCAATTTAGTGGGATACATTAACGCCATCATTAATTCCACAATCTGCTCGTGGTGTTGTATGGGTGTACCATCGCCTTTCCTGAACCCTCGCTGCTTCCAGACTGCCCCAAATAGATGACACACCCCATGTGCATATGCTGAATCAGTATAGATATTAACAGTTTTTCGTTTTCCTAGGATGCAAGCTGCAGTGAGTGCTTTTAGTTCAGCCAACTGGGCTGAGCATGGCTGTGGACAGTACTCTGCTATCACCTCTTTGAAACTTTCTCCTTGTTTTTGCACTACTGCATAGCCTGCATGATTTCCCACATGATCTTTATAACAGGATCCATCAACAAAATACTCTTCTATGCACTCTTCCCCTAGGCTGGACAACGGGATTGACTCTAAGTCTGGCCTTAGTCGAGTAAATGTCAATGAATCTGCTACACAGTCATGTGCTTGCCCCTCAAACTCTAAGGGGATTCTTTCAGCTGGGTTTACTGTACTGCATCGTTTAATGGAAACATCTGGATAGGTCAATAGAGTCAAGTATTCCAAAGTTCTAGCATTGGTAAGGACAAACTTCCCTTGTTCTATTAGTTCCACTATTTTATGGTGTGTATATATTATTACCGGGTATCCCATAGTAATTGTGGACGCTTTGTCATATGCATATTGTAATGCAGCTAGACCTTGATAACAGGGTGGATATCCCTGGGCAACAGAATCTAGTTTAGAACTATAATACGCAATAGGTTGTTTTCGTCTTCCACTGCATGTCTCTTGCATAAGTACCACTGTTGCATACCTATCACATCTATTTGCCACATACAACAAGAATGGTTTTGTGTAATCTGGGGCTGCTAGAGCCGGAGCTGACTGTATTTCCTTCTTTATTGTTTAGAACGCAGTCAATGCGTCACTGTTCCATTCCAGGCTTGCTCTAAGGTCTAGTTGTCCTGCTTCTTTCATGATTTCTCGCAGAGGAGCAGTTTTAACTGCATACTCCTCTATCCAGTCTGAGCTGAATCCAGTCATCCCTAAGAACGTCATCATCTGAGCAACTGTTTGAGGTAGTGGTGCCTTGCTGATTCCTTCCAATTGTCCTGGTGCTATTGTCTTTGTTCCATGTGCAATTGTTCTTCCTAGATATTCAACTTGAGATTGGCAATACTGAAGTTTCTTTTTTGACACCTTGTGTCCTCCTTCTGCCAGTCGCTTTAAAACCTTCATAGAATCAGCATGGCATTGTTCTAAGGAGGGAGCGCAGATCAACAGGTCATCCACGTACTGGATCAATGTTCCTTCAAGTATTAGATCTTCTAGATCTACTCTTAACACCCGATTGAACACATGAGGAGAATGCTTAAATCCCTGTGGAGTTCGAGTATATGTAAGTTGTTTACCTTTGTAGGTAAATGCAAACAAGTGTCTGCATTCTTCTGTCAGGGGCACACTAAAAAATGCTCCACATAGGTCAATCACTGTGAAGTACTTTGCTTCTGGGGGAACATTGGTGAGTAGCGTATGAGGGTTTGGAACATCAGCAGGCCAATCTTGTACTATTTCATTTATGGCCCTTAAATCATGTACCAGCCTCCACGTTTTCCCATCTGCTTTAAGGACCGGCAACAAAGGTGTATTACAACAACTTTGTGTTTCTATTAGTACTCCTGCTTTTATCAGTCCTTCAATTGTGCCACTGATGCCCTCTTCTGCTTCAGGTTTCATATGGTATTGAGCCCTCCAAGGGGGCTTAACATCTGGCTTTGTTTTGACAAACACAGGACTTGCCGATTTTACCAATCCAACATATGTTGTGACCATACCTCCTGAGGTATGTTTTTCTCCATTTCCTGTTTTAGCTTGTCCTCAAATTATGTTACTTCCCCTAGCTGTGTTAGCTGTTGGGATGTAACTTCCACTGCCCTGGGTCCCCAATCATTATTGTAGTATGGTGTATCTTGATTAAGGCTTTATCTTTCGAGTGATAAATCAGTGGATTTTCTGTTTTGTTCCATTGAATTGTTTTTGCTCGCATCATCATGGTGCCCAAATCCTTAGCCTCCATTCCCTTGTTCACCAGCAAGGTAATGTGTGGGGCAGCTTCAGAAACATTATACCATTTTGCCACAAAGTCTGAGCCATCCATGTCCGTCACCTCCATTGCTGCTCCTTGTTTTCCTATAATTATGTACTGAGACATTATAGGTACTGATTTCCCATTTGTATTTAACAACCACAGTTGCTCTAAAAGGTCATCACGATAGGGATCATATTGCTGGTGCAGTGAAATTCTGACTTTCCTCTTTCCGCTTCTGGTATCTGAGCCTGAATAAACCTACCCCATTTCTTTACTACTCTATCTACTTCTGTCTCAATATCCCCTAACCAATAGACATTTGCTGTATCCTGTTTCATTACCATTTGTACGTTTAACCCTGCCCTCTCTATAATTACTCCTTCAGAGGAACATCGAATGTGTATACCCATTTTGCATAGGGCATCTCTTCCCAATAGATTGACAGGGGTGTGTTCTGATACAAGTATAGGGAGGGTTGCGGATTTGTCATCCGCTGTCAGGCGAACTGGAGCTGTCATTGGAATTAACTGCGTTTGTCCCGAGAATCCTATAGTTTTTGCATATTTGCCAGACATGGGGAGGTGAGAGGCATAATTTGGACTTACACAAGTGTAAGTGGCTCCAGTATCAACCATCATTGGTGTGCCTCTGTTCTCTATTTGAACCTGCAGCATAGGTTCTTGATCAGCTTGTGTAGTTAGTACTGTAAACTGACCCTCCCCGGTAGGATTCTCTGGGCACCCCTAGTACCCCTGATTAGGCCCAGCCCATGGATTCACAGGACCTTGGATTTGTTGCTGATTTTGTTGCCAGCCGCCAGGTTGCTTCCAATTATTTTGGTTTTTGTTCCCCTGTTGTTGCCAGGGGTTTGTGGGGCAGTTTCGTCTGATATGCCCTTGCTGCTGGCATCCCCAGCAAATTCCAGGTTGCCCTTGTGGGCCCTGATTTCCTCCTTTTTGATTATTTTGCTGAAATTTTTGTTGTTTATTGTTATTATTCCCTTGCCGGGGTTGTTGTGCATACACATTCACTACTGGTACTGTGGGTTGTACTTGGGCCTGTGTCACGGGAGGCAGATATGGCCCTCCTGGAGTAACTGCAGCCATCATTCCTGTTTCATTCGCAGGTGCTGTTACTGGGGCCTGGATTTTCTTCTTCCCTCTGTTTGTCAGTTCTTCCAATTGGAGTTGAGTCAGTTTCCTCTGAATGTCTCTCCCCTGCTCCATAAGTCTCTGTTCATCCTTTCTGTGTTTTTCTACTGCATGTATCACATGGTCACAGCATTCTTTGTGTGTCTTTGAGGTTAGTCCCACCACATCCTCCAGCCTGCTTCTTACTGATTGGGGCATTGCCTCTATTATGGCGTTTCGGAATAGAGTTGTCATCAGTGGGTCCCCTTCTGGATCTCGTTCCGTTTCCAGTCTCCATCGTTTCATCTGTTCATGTAGATAGGCAGCTGGATTCTCAGTTTCTCCCAGTGTCCCCCCTTTCAGTGACTTGGGGTCAATTCTCGCCGGGTATTCCAGTCTTAGTGCTTGCCAGACTTCGGGGCGGTGTGAATCAAAGTCCATCCCATCTCCTTGTGGGTCACTCACTTCTCTACTCAGGTCACTGTTCCCCAGTATATCCTCCATCTTTGCCTTTCCAACCACCCTTGCCAACAGTGCCTTCAGATCCCCCACAGCCAGCAGTTTCCCCATGGTCTGTTCCTCAAAAATCCTAATCCATTTTCCCGCCCCATCATGCAAATCTGGCAGACGGGCAACCAATCCTTCCAGGTCCTGTGATCCCCACGGAACACAGTGAGCCTGGGTACCTTTTATCAGAATTGGATATTGTCCCTTATATTTTTCAGGTCTTCTCAATGTTCTCCTATTGCGCAAACTTTCTTCCCTTACACCTTGATTGCAATCTCCCCATATCTCAGCTGATGCTCCTTCTTCCCCCTCTAGCTCTCTGCCTGTATAATGTCTTACCTCACTTTGCGCCCTCTTTTTTTCTTCCTTTTCTCTCAACATTCGCCTCATCCTGTCCATTTCTCTCTCTATTTGTTCGTTTGTTGCTTCAATATCTGCCATTTCTTCATCTGAGATTTCTCCATCATCTCTCTTCGTCATTTTCATTCTTCCCAATGCTTCCCTCAGCTCTCCATAGCAGTCCAATCTATTTGGCTTGATTTCTACCCTTCGCTTGATTCCTTCTGTTTCCTTTTAGTCTTTTTCCATCCTTTGGGAGGATGTAAACAAAGGTCTTTCTTCTTCCATTTCTATTTCTCCTTTTATTGATACTACTCCGGACACCTGGGGATATTGTCCACCAACATATGGTGGGGGTCCCACAGACCAATCTGCTTTCTTTTTGTTTGTTTTCTCATCATCTTTACTCAACATGTTTCTGGCTTCTCGCATGTTCTTTAGCAATCCTTCTCTTTCCATTTTGAACATGTTGAGTACTTATTTTTCTCTTTCTTTTTTGACACTTCTCTTCTTTCCTGTGTCTTTTGCTTTATGGTTCTTTATCAGTGTTTCCATTTCCTCACACACCGAGACATCAAATGTTCCTCCTTCTGGCCATTTGGTGCCCATTTTTCAGATGTTTTCGCTATTTCTTCCTTGCCTAAGGGATACCTGGCACTCAGTATTTCTACCGCCGTTTTATTCATATTTATGGCCTATATTTTTAACTTCCTTTTTAATCTATTTTAGTATTCCTCCTATTTATTTATTCTTATGTTAGTATTTGCTTTTATTGTTAGACTATTTGTGCTTCTTTGATTATTGTTTGGTTAGAACTTATTTATTATTAATGGGCATTTGACAGTCTCCTTATATCATAATAATATTTCCTGATGTCCACTTTTCTTTTGTGTGGACACCTCATAAATCTTTCCCTTACAAGGACAGAGATTTTCACACTCACTTGCACTCTCACTCTTTCACTCTTGGTGTGAGACCGGGTGCGTCCTTCTTACCAGGTTACACTTAAGTAACGGTCCAGAAAAGGTGCGTCAACCTTTCCCCACCAAGGACAGAGATTTTCACACTCACTTGCACTCTCACTCTTTCACTCTTGGTGTGAGACCGGGTGTGTCCCTCTTACCAGGTTACACTTAAGTAACGGTCCAGAGAAGGTGCGTCAACCTTTCCCCACCAAGGACAGAGATTTTCACACTCACTTGCACTCTCACTCTTTCACTCTTTCACTCTTGGTGTGAGACCGGGTGCGTCCCTCTTACCAGGTTACACTTAAGTAACGGTCCAGAGAAGATGCGCCAACCTTTCCCTACCAAGGACAGAGATTTTCACACTCACTTGCACTCTCACTCTTTCACTCTTGGTGTGAGACCGGGTGCGTCCCTCTTACCAGGTTACACTTAAGTAACGGTCCAGAGAAGGTGCGCCAACCTTTCCCTACCAAGGACAGAGATTTTCACACTCACTTGCACTCTCACTCTTTCACTCTTGGTGTGAGACCGGGTGCGTCCCTCTTACCAGGTTACACTTAAGTAACGGTCCAGAGAAGGTGCGCCAACCTTTCCCCACCAAGGACAGAGATTTTCACACTCACTTGCACTCTCACTCTTTCACTCTTGGTGTGAGACCGGGTGCGTCCCTCTTACCAGGTTACACTTAAGTAACGGTCCAGAGAAGGTGCGCCAACCTTTCCCCACCAAGGACAGAGATTTTCACACTCACTTGCACTCTCACTCTTTCACTCTTTCACTCTTGGTGTGAGACCGGGTGCGTCCTTCTTACCAGGTTACACTCAAGTAACGGTCCAGAAAAGGTGCGCCAACCTTTCTCCACCAAACACCGACACTTCAAACGACCTCAAACACAGCTTCTCTCCTCAACACAGAAAATGAGCTGTTATCTGCAGGATTTCTTATTATTCTCATTCATATAGATGAGCAGCCACTTGTGCCCAAATGAATCAGACAGTTGAATGACTCACAGCCGCCAAAGCAAAACCACTCACTCACACAAGATGAGCAGACCTACTCTATTTAACACTTTATCAAAATTTTTAAGCCCTTATTTAAACTATTTAACCCGTTCACCTACTCAGGATGACCGGTGTTACTCCAATTTATGGTGTCACCTATGCCGGATGACCTAACTTTTTTTACCTGATCGACCCTACCTAATTTTGGCATCACCACAACACAGGATGATGCCCTACCTGCCCGTTCAGACCTCTGGAGTGCTAATTTTAGCTCTCCAAAGCAGTATCCACAGGATTTCTATTTATTTAGCCCCCTAGGTGTTACACTTCCTCTACACACGTGGACTTATACTACGCTTTCCTAAGCGACCTGTAAATTCTGCCCTATTTTTTCTGTTACACTTCCTCAACACAGAAAAAGGAGTGGTATTACACAGGATTTCTGCCTACCTAAGCAGCCTATAAACGATACACTTTCGCTACACGTTTATAGCGGTATTCGAAGGACTTAACATGTCCTCTGCGGAAGCATAGTTCCCGCTCAGCCCAGTCAAAGCTGTTCGCTGCTCTGGCACCCCAATGGTGGAACAAGCTCCCTCACGACGCCAGGACAGCGGAGTCACTCACCACCTTCCGGAGACATTTGAAACCCCACCTCTTTAAGGAACACCTGGGATAGGATAAAGTAATCCTTCTACCCCCCCCCCCTAAAAATTAAAAATTAGAAGAAAAAAAAATATTGTAAAGTGGTTATCCCACTGGCTATAGGGTGAATGCACCTATTTGTAAGTCGCTCTGGATAAGAGCGTCTGCTAAATGACGTAAATGTAAATGTAAAAATGTTATTGTCTGATCGCTCAACCAGCTGGACAGCCGCCCGTGTCGAAATGACCCAGACAGAGCGATCAGCAAAATGAATCAAATGAATCGACCGAATCGAACAGACGCATCAGATGAGTAACCGAGTGACCCCGACGATTGAACGCACGAGTTGAGCAGTCGACTCAAACAGATCAATCAGACTGTCCAACTCAGCAACCCGAATGAGACAGATGAATCATCCAACCTGACCACAATCTATCAAATCACAATGGATTAAACAGAATTAGTAGCAGGATGAACAATTTAATCAAATGTTTTGAAGAAACGGTTCAGACGAACAACCGAGTGTCATTGACGAGTACAAGACGCGTCAAACCGTCGGTTTAGTCAAACAGATGCATTCATACTGACCAAATGATCAACTCAAACGAGACAGATAACCCACCCCACTCAACCACAATGACAGACCTACACCAACCCAGGTAGACCTATTTATACTATTTTCTACTTATTGCAACCCTCGAGGCTTTTCATCATTTAGCATGTATTTTAAATTCAAAAGCTCCCAGTGTCTAATTTTCTGGTTCTTATATTTGGAGAGACCTACTAGGTATTTCTGCAGATGTTGCCGAGCCCCGGATCGAACCACACAAACGTTATACTATATAAGTAAGAACTTGGCTTACCTCTTAAAAGCGGCCGCTTTTGTTTGTATGGTCCGTCCAAGCCGTTTCACAACTGCAGATGTACACCGTCTCTGATCCCTATTTTTCAACTCCTGGCAAGCTCGCCAATTATGTTGTAGAAATATTTGACTAATAGATAATCAACTCAAAAATATCTCTCAAGACACCGGAGCTTGTGAATCCAAGAATTAGACTTTATTGCATAACAAAGCCGAGCTTGCTCCATGGAACAACTGTCTCTCTCTGGCTTAGAGATCTCTTATATACACACACAAATGAAAAAACATGCATACATTCCTAACTTATTTTAGTTCTGCCCCACCCTTCTTTTTCAACGTCCAGCTGTCACACAATGTCCACTCTAAAATGTCATGAATGCTTTTTTTTCTATATGAAGCCTCTCATTCTATCATTCTATTGGCTGCGTGGCTTAGGCCCCTTCTTAAAAAAACTAATGTAATGCACACTGTTTGAGAGCCTCTGTGAAAGAACACATGCATTCATTTAAAACACAGCATATTCTACATGTCTATATTCCTTATTTAAGCATGTATCTGAATTATAAAATATCAAACATGTTTATTATATTTTACCTTTGGCATCTCCCTACATGTGCCATAATGATACATAAAATAATCCTATATCTTCCATTTAAGAATGATGGAGGCCACTGTGTTCTTGGGGACCTTCAATGCTGCAGACATTTTTTGGTACCCTTCCCCAGATCTGTGCGTCGACACAATCCTGTCTCGGAGCTCTACGGACAATTCCTTCGACCTCATGGCTTGGGTTTTGCTCTGACATGCACTGTCAACTATGGGACCTTATATAGACAGGTGTGTGCCTTTCCAAATCATGTCCAATCAATTGAATTTATACAGGTAGACTCCAATCAAGTTGTAGAAACATCTCAAGGGTGATCAATGGAAACAGGATGCACCGGAGCACAATTTCAAGTCTCATAGCAAAAGGTCTGAATACTTATGTAAATAAGGTATGTTTTTTATTTTAAATACTTTGCCAACATTTCTAAAAACCTGTTTTTGCTTTGTCATTATGGGGTATTGCGTGTAGATTGATGAGGATTTTTAAAAACAATTTAATTCATTTTAGAATAAGGCTGTAACGTAACAAAATATGGAAAAAGTCAAGGGGTCTGAATACTTTCCCGAATGCAGTGTACTTGATTGTTCATTGTCAGTTTAGGTGTTAATTGCCCTGCTCAAGAGTACAACGGCAGGAGATTGCGTCTAAAATAGTATTTATAGAATCCCACCAAATATATTTTCATTGGACTTGGGAATCAAACCCTGTGCTTCAGAAGCCCGTCTCATATAATCTCTAGGCAACCTGCCAGCATAATCACAAAACTACATCACATAGCCGTAAGCCATTTAACTAGCCTCAGTGTCTCGTAGTATCTGGAGGTAGTCTGATATGGTGAGATCTGGGGCCATAACCAGCTCCATCTCTCGTCCCAGGGGCCCCAGCTCCTGTGGTGATCCCAGAGGGCTCTTAAAAGGGAACCTCCTCTAGACTGGTCATCCTGTCTGTATACACAGTAAAACAATGAAACCCACACACTTACACCGAGGACACATAGCTTTACACAGAGACTCATGCACACAAACGCAAGCACACACGTACGTACTCACACACACACACACACACACACACACACACACAAATAACACACATTCAAACAAACTAAAGAACAAACTAAACTGGTCTAAACTAGTTCTCTATTCCCTTGGTGAAATTGAAATACAACATTCTGTCAGTATGACAGCGAAGGCAGATTTAATAGGAAACATGTCATATCTAGAAACACGAAAGGCTTATAGTCATCAAAATGAATAGATGGCAGGCAAGGCAGTTCTCATCTTAAAATTATCGATCACACACATTCCTTGCAGTACTCACCTCTCTCAGCGGTCCTCTCAGCGGTCCACCGTGTGTGACGTGTTGACAGGACAGATGTACGGTAAATGACTTAGCTTAAGTATGAACACACGAGCTAATTCTCTTGCTCAGGTATAAGCCCCCGCCCTGTCTGACATCATCAGATGTGTTGACATCACATTACTATTAACTACTCATTGATGGAGTGGAACCCATGATGTACAGTGCCCTTCAGAAAAGTATTCAGACCCCTTGACTTTTTCCACATTTTTGTTACATTAGCCTTATTCTAACATTGGTTAAATAAAAATCCTCAGCAATCTACACACATTACCCCATAATGACAAAGCGAAAAACAGGTTTTTAGAAATTAAACATTTTTATTTACATAAGTATTCAGACCCTTTGCTATGAGACTAAAAATTGAGCTCAGGTGCATCCTGTTTCCATTGATCATCCTTGTGATGTTTCTACAACTTGATTGGAGTCCACCTGTGGTAAATTCAAATGATTGGACATGATTTGGAAAGGCACACACCTGTCTATATAAGGTCCCACAGTTGACAGTGTATGTCACAGCAAAAACCAAGCCATGAGGTCGAAGGAATTGTCCACAGAGCTCTGAGACAGGATTGTGTCAAGGCACAGATCTGGGTACCAAAACATTTCTGCAGCATTGAAGGTCCCCAATAACACAGTGGCCACCATCATTCTTAAATGGAAGAAATGTGGAACCACCAGGACTCTTCCTAGATCTGGCCGCCGTAGGCAGGGACTGGGAGACTAGTCAGGATCGAGGCAAAGATGAACGGAGCAATGTACAGAGAGATCCTTGATGAAAACCTGCTCCAGAGCGCTCAGGACCTCAGACTGGGGCTAAGGTTCACCTTCCAACAGAACAACGACCCTAAGCACACAGCCAAGACAACGCAGGAGTGGCTTCGGGACAAGTCTCTGAATGTCCTTGAGTGGCCCAGCCAGAGCCCTGACTTTAACCCTATCGAACATCTCTGGAGAGACCTGAAAATGCAGTACCAGTCAAAAGTTTGGACACACCTACTCATTCAAGGGTTTCTTTATTTTTTACTATTTTCTACATTGTTGAATAATAGTGAAAACATCAAAACTATGAAATAACACATCATGTAGTAACCAAAAAAGCATTAAACAAATCAAAATATTTTATATTTGAGATTCTTCAAAGTAGGGGGGGTATACATTAGATAGCTCTATTTGGTAAAAGACCAAGTCCATGTTATGGCAAGAACAGCTCAAATAAGCAAAGCGAAACGACAGTCCATCATTACTTTAAGACATGAAGGTCAGTAAATCCGGAAAATGTGAATAACTTTGAAAGTTTCTTCAAGTGCAGTCACAAAAACCATCAAGCGCTATGATGAAACTGGCTCTCATGAGGACCGCCACAGGAAAGGAAGACCCAGAGTTACCTCTGCTGCAGTTGATAAGTTAATTAGTTACCATTGAGTTAGTTAAAAATCAGCTTTTATTTTATTTTATTTATGGAACAAATGTTCTTAACCCTCCCCCCATCTACCTATGCAACCTCCAGTTCCTGGGTGTGTGTTTTCCTGAAAAGTAGCAGGGAGGCTGAAGGGAGAGGATTAGGGAAATGCTGACGAGTTGAGAAACAGGAATGTGTTGAACAACACACTTACAACACAGATTACACATGGCCAGTTCTAATCTCTGACATGTGGAGGTAGAGCCATGGTGGTCATGGTGGCCCTCAGTGGTGCCCCTCAGTGGTGCCACATGGCATTGCAAGTGGAGTTCAAACAAAAACAGCACAAATAAGCTTTTAAAACAATCTACATTGACAGTAATAGAGATATACATTTTATTTATAATATTTAAACAAATCACATCAATAAAATGTGGAGATTTTTCACAACTTTGGGGCGTTTCACATATAATTTACCTTTGAAATTAATCCAAACGGTAATCCTGCGAGGTTAGAGAGAGCAGACATGCATACATTCCCTAGTAGAGAATGGGTTTACAGCTGGAGGGGTATACAACAGTACAGAAATAACCATTCTTTAAATTTGTAAAAGGTCACTTCTACACACAACTGTTCTGCGTCTGAAAATGGCAGCCTATTCCCTATATAGTGCACTACCTTTGACCAGAGGCCCTAGTCGAATAGGGTGCCATTTTGGACAGTCGAATAGGGTGCCATTTTGGACGCAGCCCGTACTGTTCAGTGTGCTGGTGTAGTACACATGTTTTCCCTAATCACTTTACAGGTGTGTTCCTGTGATACAAGATTATACACTTTTTCTAAGGAGCACTGATGCTTATTAACAACATATACAGCTCAGTTATGTTAATTATGAACACCATTAGTACAATGGTGGATAAGAGGAGATATGGAGTGAAATTAGTGCAAGAATGTTTTTTTGTTTTTGTTTTTTTACTCCATAGAAAAACATCACAATAATGATGTGCTCATCGTGGAATATCACGCTCCGGTGACCAGACCTGGGTTCAAATACTACTTTTAAAATTATTTAGCTCGGCTTGATTAAGCTTTCCTGGCGCAATGGAATCAATAAAATAGTTTCAACAGTGTGAACCCCTACCTACCTGGCAAGTGGCAAAGTATTTGTAAAAAATGTTGAATAGTATTTGAACCCAGGTCTGCCGGTGACAGTCAGGGTATTAGTTGTATATTGTTGTGTAACATTGAAGATACAAAAACTGAACATTCCTAGCCCTGGCTATGTCTTCAAGTGTACAATATAGTGTCCCATTCATGTTATATTTGTTTCCTTTGCCATTTCAACCTGCCATCACCACAACACAAGAGAGAAACACAATCCCCTATTTAAATCATTAAGAATAAAAATTGCGTTCTCTTACGATAGATAGAAGGCAATCCCCAAAGATGGAAAATATATATACTATAAAAAGGTCCACCTCATTAGCAGCCCTTGATTTATAACTAAATAATTCCCATCTGATTCACAGGACCAAAAAGGTATTTACAGATCTCACATCCTTGTTGTTCATTATCAAAACACTTTCAGAGAGAGAGAGAGAGAGAAAGAGAGAAAGAGAGAAAGAGAGAAAGAGAGAAAGAGAGAGAGAAAAAGAGAGAGAAAAAGAGAGAGAAAAAGAGAAAGAGAGTGAAAAGGAGAAAGAGAGGGTCAAGAAACAATGCGTTTCATTGTGTTGTAGTTTCAGTAGTGGCCTGTAGGAGTCTCAGAGGCTGGAATTCGAGGAACCCACAACTGGCTTCCAAAGGTTCTAGAAGGTGTTCTAATGATTCTAGATTACACTGTGTGTAGATTATGTAGGAGTTCTTGAAATGAGTGACGGTAAAGGACAGGGGGATCAAATCAGTTGTTGGCTGCTGCGTCCACCTGTCTGGACCAGTTCTCCTCTTCGGTACCAGAGTCATACTCCTCCTCTGCTGCCTCCTTCACTGGAGCCCTGGAAAGGTATTTACATTTTAGTCATTTAGTAGACGCTCTTAGGGTTAGTTATGCAGACTACTAAGAGAGAGGAAGGTCAGTATTAGTGGTAGGGTTAGTTATGCAGAGAGAGGGGGGTCAGTATTAGTGGTAGGGTTAGTTATGTAGAGAGAGAGAGAGAGGGGGGTCAGTATTAGTGGTAGGGTTAGTTATGCAGAGAGAGGGGGGTCAGTATTAGTGGTAGGGTTAGTTATGCAGAGAGAGGGGGGTCAGTATTAGTGGTAGGGTTAGTTATGTAGAGAGAGGAGGGTCAGTATTAGTGGTAGGGTTAGTTATGCAGAGAGAGAGAGGGGGGGGTCAGTATTAGTGGTAGGGTTAGTTATGCAGAGAGAGAGAGGGGGGGTCAGTATTAGTGGTAGGGTTAGTTATGCAGAGAGAGAGAGGGGGGTCAGTATTAGTGGTAGGGTTAGTTATGCAGAGAGAGAGAGGAGGGTCAGTATTAGTGGTAGGGTTAGTTATGCAGAGAGAGAGGGGGGTCAGTATTAGTGGTAGGGTTAGTTATGCAGAGAGAGGGGGGGGGGGTCAGTATTAGTGGTAGGGTTAGTTATGCAGAGAGAGAGAGGGGGGGTCAGTATTAGTGGTAGGGTTAGTTATGCAGAGAGAGAGAGGGGGGTCAGTATTAGTGGTAGGGTTAGTTATGCAGAGAGAGAGAGGGGGGTCAGTATTAGTGGTAGGGTTAGTTATGCAGAGAGAGAGAGGAGGGTCAGTATTAGTGGTAGGGTTAGTTATGCAGAGAGAGAGGGGGGTCAGTATTAGTGGTAGGGTTAGTTATGCAGAGAGAGGGGGGGGGGGTCAGTATTAGTGGTAGGGTTAGTTATGCAGAGAGAGAGAGGGGGGTCAGTATTAGTGGTAGGGTTAGTTATGCAGAGAGAGAGAGGGGGGGTCAGTATTAGTGGTAGGGTTAGTTATGCAGAGAGAGAGAGAGAGGGGGGTCAGTATTAGTGGTAGGGTTAGTTATGCAGAGAGAGAGAGGGGGGTCAGTATTAGTGGTAGTGGAGCCAAGGTACGGTCTGTTGAGGTGTTTTCACTTGGGAACATTACATGGGAACTTCAGGTCAGGTTTCAGTACTCAGTGTTCTGATCTTAACATACCTCCGGCATGATGAAACCAATAGACCTTTGACTGATATGGTTGGTATTTACAGTGGGGGGGAAAAAGTATTTAGTCAGCCAACAATTGTGCAAGTTCTCCCACTTAAAAAGATGAGAGGCGCCTGTAATTTTCATCATAGGTACACGTCAACTATGACAGACAAAATGAGAAAAAAAAATCCAGAAAATCACATTGTAGGATTTTTAATGAATTTATTTGCAAATTATGTTGGAAAATAAGTATTTGGTCAATAACAAAAGTTTCTCAATACTTTGTTATATACCCTTTGTTGGCAATGACACAGGTCAAACGTTTTCTGTAAGTCTTCACAAGGTTTTCACACACTGTTGCTGGTATTTTGGCCCATTCCTCCATGCAGATCTCCTCTAGAGCAGTGATGTTTTGGGGCTGTCGCTGGGCAACACAGACTTTCAACTCCCTCCAAAGAGTTTCTATGGGGTTGAGATCTGGAGACTGGCTAGGCCACTCCAGGACCTTGAAATGCTTCTTACGAAGCCACTCCTTCGTTGCCCGGGCGGTGTGTTTGGGATCATTGTCATGCTGAAAGACCCAGCCACGTTTCATCTTCAATGCCCTTGCTGATGGAAGGAGGTTTTCACTCAAAATCTCACAATACATGGCCCCATTCATTCTTTCCTTTACACGGATCAGTCGTCCTGGTCCCTTTGCAGAAAAACAGCCCCAAAGCATGATGTTTCCACCCCCATGCTTCACAGTAGGTATGGTGTTCTTTGGATGCAACTCAGCATTCTTTGTCCTCCAAACACGACGAGTTGAGTTTTTACCAAAAAGTTATATTTTGGTTTCATCTGACCATATGACATTCTCCCAATCCTCTTCTGGATCATCCAAATGCACTCTAGCAAACTTCAGACGGGCCTGGACATGTTCTGGCTTAAGCAGGGGAACACGTCTGGCACTGCAGGATTTGAGTCCCTGGCAGCGTAGTGTGTTACTGATGGTAGGCTTTGTTACTTTGGTCCCAGCTCTCTGCAGGTCATTCACTAGGTCCCCCCGTGTGGTTCTGGGATTTTTGCTCACCGTTCTTGTATGTCTTCCATTTCCTAATAATTGCTCCCACAGTTGATTTCTTCAAACCAAGCTGCTTACCTATTGCAGATTCAGTCTTCCCAGCCTGGTGCAGGTCTACAATTTTGTTTCTGGTGTCCTTTGACAGCTCTTTGGTCTTGGCCATAGTGGAGTTTGGAGTGTGACTGTTTGAGGTTGTGGACAGGTGTCTTTTATACTGATAAGTTCAAACAGGTGCCATTAATACAGGTAACGAGTGGAGGACAGAGGAGCCTCTTAAAGAAGAAGTTACAGGTCTGTGAGAGGCAGAAATCTTGCTTGTTTGTAGGTGACCAAATACTTATTTTCCACCATAATTTGCAAATAAATTCATTAAAGAATCCTACAATGTGATTTTCTGGACTTTTTTCCCCTCAATTTGTCTGTCATAGTTGACATGTACCTATGATGAAAATTACAGGCCTCTCTCATCTTTTTAAGTGGGAGAACTTGCACAATTGGTGGCTGACTAAATACTTCCCCCCCCCCACCCCCCACTGTATCTATTAATTTAACTTTTACTTAACCAGGCAAGTCAATTAATGGTGGCCTGGCAAGTGGCAAGAGATAAGTACAGCAATAAAAACACAGACAGTACGAAGCCAAGTGACAGTAAGATCCTAACAGGTGCTGACTAACCTGACGTATTGTGGTTCTGATCTACCATGGACCATGTCCTCCGTTAACTCCACAGCCATGATGTCTGAACACGGCACCTCAAACATTGGCTCCAGAAGAAGCTTCTCCTGTATTAAAAAAAAGAAAAAGAGAGAGATTTCACACAGCAGTGTCAGAAAACTGAAACAGGACATTCATTAATGAATTTCTTGCTTCATTACACTGTCACAGTCACTCACCATAGTAGAAATATCACTTAGATTTACCATCAGCAACCGAATCCGTTCTGTGTATATTCTTACTGCTGATAAAGACTCAAATACCAAATGTATAGGAATTGAGCACGTTGTATTGACTGACCATGATGGACCTCAGGCCACGGGCTCCCGTCTTCCTGTCCAGAGCCAGCCTGGCGATGGCCCTCAGTGCATCTGTGGTTACATTCAGTTCACACTGGAACACAAATCACAGAGAGAGGAACGTTATTTAGGTAGTTATTGTAGGTTATTGTAGGTAATTATTGTAGGTAAGTATTGTATTCGGCTGAGCCCGGTGAAGCACGAGGCTAGCTAACCCACTACCTGGACCAATAAAGCTAGCTAGCTAGCGGGTAGCTACTGGTAACTTTTAGCAACTGTGGATAGTTGTTTCCAATGTTATTTCACGCTTAAGAGTACCTGTAATTAAGCCAGCTAGCTACCTACCATTCAGCTGTTTTTCTAACCTCATTATCTGAAGCATTAACGTCAGGTAGTTAGTAGCTACTGTACTTAATTACAGCTACTGATTGCAGAAGACCAATGTCTTCTTGTCTGCCACCCAGACAGCTGGCGTCGGGTAAGTTTGGCTTTATACATAGCTTGGGCTTTGTCGAGTAAGGCTTAAACTATGTATTTAGATTGTAGTTAGGTATTGTAGGTAGGCATCGTGGGTTGTTATGGGTAGTTATTGTATGTAATTATTGTAGGTTAGTATTGTATTCGGCGGTGCCGGGTGTAGCACGAAGCTAGCTAGCTAACTCACCTCCTGGACTAGCTGGCGAGTAGCTATTAGCAACGGTAGCAACTAAATACAATATCCTTTTAGCCAGCTACATTCGTTCGCAGCGACGCCGTTTTTCAAACAAAGTCAACAGAGCAGCCATTGCTAGCTAGCCAACACTACCAGCTAGCTGTACTGTAGCAGCTAAATACAATATCTTTGTGCTAGCTAGCCAACGTTTAATTATTGCTGCGTTATGAAAGGAACTAGACACGGACACTAATTATCTGTTTAGTGTGTTAACACACTATTGGTAGTTTGTTGTAACCAAGTATTGGTGCTAAACTGTGTGTTATTGGATGCTAGCATGCTAGTTAGCTATGGCGTCATAGTTAGCTAGCTGAATAAAGTAAGTTGAGTCTATTCCTTGAAACATTGAACCGCTGTAGTTTACAACAATTCTAATTTCTAAAGTGGAAGTTGGGAGAGTTTTATTCGGGTGGTTCAGTGAAACAATTATAGTTTCTGAGGTGGAAGTTGGGTGAGTTATATTTGGGAGTTTTGGTGAGGGAGGCCCTGCTCTCTCCTTTCCCAGATGTTTAGTTCATTTCATTCCGATCTCCTCTGCATTATTGTAGCCATCTGCTACAGCCTGTCAACTATGCCTCTGCCTATCCCTGTTCTCTCCTCTCCGCACAGGCTACACAAACGCCTCACACCGCGTGGCTGCTGCCTCTCTAACCTGGTGGTCCCTGCACGCACCACACACCTGGAGTTCCAGGTCTCAGGCAGCCTCTGGAACTGCCGTTCTGCTGCCAACAAGGCTGACTTCATCCCAGCCTATGCTACCCTCCAGTCCCTCGACTTCCTGGCGCTGACGGAAACATGGATTACCACTGAAAACACTGCTACTCCTATTGCTCTCTCCTCGTCTGACCATGTGTTCACGCATACCCCGAGAGCATCTGGTCAGAGGGGTGGTGGCACAGGAATCCTCATCTCTCCCAAGTGGACATTCTCAATTTTTCCCCTAACCCATCTGTCTATCTCCTCATTTGAATTCCATGCTGTCACAGTCACTAGCCCATTTAAGCTTAATATCCTTGTCATCTATCGCCCTCCAGGTTTCCTTAGAGAGTTCATCAATGAGCTTGACGCCTTGATAAGTTCCTTTCCTGAGGATGGCTCACCCCTCACAGTTTTGGGGGATTTCAACCTCCCTACGTCTACATTTGACTCATTTCTCTCTGCCTTCTTCTTTCCACTCCTCTCCTCTTTTGACCTCACCCTCTCACCGCCCCCCCCTACTCACAAGGCAGGCAATACGCTTGACCTCATCTTTACTAGATGCTGCTCTTCTACTAATCTCACTGCAACTCCCCTCCATGTCTCCGACCACTACTTTGTATCATTTTCTCTCTCGCTCTCCTCCTACACTACTCACTCTGCCCCTACACAGATGGTAATGCGCCGCCGCAACCTTCGCTCTCTCTCTCCCACTACTCTCTCCTCTTCCATCCTATCATCTCTTCCCTCTGCTCAATCCTTCTCCCTCCAATCTCCTGATTCTGCCTCCTCAACCCTCCTCTCCTCCCTTTCTGCATCCTTTGACTCTCTATGTCCCCTATCCTCCCGGCCGGCTCAGTCCTCCCCTCCAGCTCCGTGGCTTGATGACTCATTGCGAGCTCACAGAACAGAGCTCCGGGCAGCTGAGCGGAAATGGAAGAAAACTAGACTCCCTGCGGACCTGGCATCTTTTCACTCCCTCCTCTCTACATTTTCTTCATCTGTTTCTGCTGCTAAGGCCACTTTCTACCACTCTAAATTCCAAGCATCTGCCTCTAACCCTAGGAAGCTCTTTGCCACATTCTCCTCCCTGCTGAATCCTCCCCCCCCCCCCCTCCTCCTCCCTCTCTGTGGATGACTTCGTCAACCACTTTGAAAAGAAGGTTGACGACATCCGATCCTCGTTTGTTAAGTCTAATGACACTGCTGGTCCTGCTCACACTGCCCTACCTTATGCTTTGACTTCTTTCTCCCCTCTCTCTCCAGATAAAATCTTGCGACTTGTGACTGCAGGCCGCCCAACAACCTGCCCGCTTGACCCCATCCCCTCCTCTCTTCTCCAGACCATCTCCGGTGACCTTCTCCCCTACCTCACCTCGCTGATCAACTCATCCTTGACCGCTGGCTATGTCCCTTCCGTCTTCAAGAGAGCGAGAGTTGCACCTCTTCTCAAAAAACCAACACTCGATCCCTCTGATGTCAACAACTACAGACCAGTATCCCTTCTTTCTTTTCTTTCCAAAACTATTGAGCGTGCCGTCTTTAGCCAACTCTCTTGCTATCTCTCTCAGAATGACCTTCTTGATCCAAACCAGTCAGGTTTCAGGACTGGTCATTCAACTGAGACTGCTCTTCTCTGTATCACGGAGGCTCTCCGCACTGCTAAAGCTAACTCTCTCTCCTCTGCTCTTGTCCTTCTAGACCTGTCTGCTGCCTTTGATACTGTGAACCATCAGATCCTCCTCTCCACCCTCTCCGAGCTGGGCATCTCCGGCGCGGCTCACTCTTGGATTGCGTCCTACCTGACCGGTCGCTCCTACCAAGTGGCGTGGCGAGAAGCTGTCTCCGCACCACGTGCTCTCACCACTGGTGTCCCCCAGGGCTCAGTTCTAGGCCCTCTCCTATTCTCGCTATACACCAAGTCACTTGGCTCCGTCATATCCTCACATGGCCTCTCCTATCATTGCTACGCTGACGATACACAACTAATCTTCTCCTTTCCCCCTTCTGATAACCAGGTGGCGAATCGCATCTCTGCATGTCTGGCAGACATATCAGTATGGATGACGGATCACCACCTCAAGCTGAACCTTGGCAAGACGGAGCTGCTCTTCCTCCCGGGGAAGGACTGCCCGTTCCATGATCTCGCCATCACGGTTGAGAACTCCGTTGTGTCCTCCTCCCAGAGTGCGAAGAGCCTTGGCGTGACCCTGGACAATACCCTGTCGTTCTCCGCTAACATCAAGGCGGTGACCCGATCCTGCAGGTTCATGCTCTACAACATTCGGAGAGTACGACCCTGCCTTACACAGGAAGCGGCACAGGTCCTAATCCAGGCACTTGTCATCTCCCGTCTGGATTACTGCAACTCGCTGTTGGCTGGGCTCCCTGCCTGTGCCATTAAACCCCTACAACTCATCCAGAATGCCGCAGCCCGTCTGGTGTTCAACCTTCCCAAGTTCTCTCACGTCACCCCGCTCCTCCGCACACTCCACTGGCTTCCAGTTGAAGCTCGCATCTGTTACAAGACCATGGTGCTTGCCTATGGAGCTGTGAGGGGAACGGCACCTCCGTACCTTCAGGCTCTGATCAGTCCCTACACCCAAACGAGGGCATTGCGTTCATCCACCTCTGGCCTGCTGGCTCCCCTTCCTCTGCGGAAGCATAGTTCCCGCTCAGCCCAGTCAAAACTGTTCGCTGCTCTGGCACCCCAATGGTGGAACAAGCTCCCTCACGACGCCAGGACAGCGGAGTCACTCACCACCTTCCGGAGACATTTGAAACCCCACCTCTTTAAGGAATACCTGGGATAGGATAAAGCAATCCTTCTACCCCCCCCCCCCCCCCCCTTAATTTTTTTTTTTTTTTTTAATTGTAAAGTGGTTATCCCACTGGTTATAGGGTGAATGCACCAATTTGTAAGTCGCTCTGGATAAGAGCGTCTGCTAAATGACGTAAATGTTATAACAGGAACCGAGACACAGGCAGAGTGAATGTGATATGTACATCCAAAAGACTTGGGTTAGACTAAAACATGACAAACACAGCCTTGATAAATGACAATATTATCTGTCTAGTTTGTGTCTGCTAAGTAGCCAGCAGTCCTGTCAGCTGTATGGAGCTAGTGCATCCTCAGCAGTAGAGTTGTTCTTCCAGTCCTGAGAAAGGCCTTTCTTTCCTCACCTTGTCCATGCTGAACAGGGCCTGGTACTGAGACCACTACTACTACTAACCTTGTCCATGCTGAACAGGGCCTGGTACTGGGGTATGACAGCGTTACGTGGTTCTGTCAGGATGCGGACCAGAGTCTCTTCATCCAGACTGTGCAGAGGCACCACCACTGGCAGACGCCCCACGAACTCCGGGATCATCCCAAACTCAATGAGGTCCCGGGCCTCCACGAGCTTCAGCAGCCGGTCCTTCTCCTCCATCTCTGCCACCATGTCCGTCTGTTCACTGCTGTTAGCCTGGTCGGCCGCTGCCGCCGCACGGCGACCCTTACCCATGTTGGAGGGCGTCCCGAAGCCCAGGTACTAGAAGAAAAAAAAGAGACGATTAGTGGGTGAACAACAGGTACTACACAGGCGGAGGGACCAGAGAGGAGAAGGTTAAGGAAAACACGTGGTCTAAAACACTGAAGAAATGAGACGTCATCTAGGAGAGGCAGGCCTAGACATTCATGTTCCATTCATTAAAATACTACATTAAAGCGGTAACCATCAGTTCAAACAATAACAAAGTGACACCCTGCCACTGTTTTGGTAAAAAGCAGAGTGATGGGGATGGAGAAATGTACCCACTCTCAGATTAAACAGACAGAGCTGTGGATGCAAGGACTGACCATCCATGACATCACAATTACAGTTTTAACCATGTTGAGGCTATATAGTGTTAGTTTACATTTACTTTGATTACAGACAACGGAGTTGAACAAGCTTCTATTTTATACTGAACAAAAATATAAATGCAACATAAAATGTTTGGTGAGCTAAATTTTTTTTATTTTTTTTTAAATGGAGGGAGTGTGCAACTGGCTTGCTGATTACAGGATTGTCCACCAGAGCTGTTGCCAGATAATCAAAATGTTCATTTCGCTACTATAAGCCGCCTCCAACGTCGTTTTATAGAATTTGTCAGTACGTCCAACCGGTCTCACAACCGCAGACCAAGTGTAACCACGCCAGCCCAGGACCTCCACATCCGGCTTCTTCACCTGCGGGATCGTCTGAGACCAGCCACCCGGACAGCTGATGAAACTGTGGGTTTGCACAACCAAATAATTTCTGCACAAACTGTCAGAAACCGTCTCAGGGAAGCTCATCTGCGTGCTCGACGTCCTCACCAGGGTCTTGACCTGACTGCAGTTTGGCGTCGTAACCGACTTCAGTGGGCAAATGCTCACCTTCGATGGCCACTGGCACGCTGGATAAGTGTGCTCTTCACGGTTTGCTGATGTCAACATTGTGAACAGAGTGCCCCATGGTGGCGGTGGGGTTATGGTATGGGCAGGCATAAGCTACGGACAACAAACACAATTGCATTTTATCGATGGCAATTTGAATGCACAGAAATACCGTGACGAGATCCTGAGGCCCATTCATCCGCCGCCATCACCTCATGTTTCAGCATGATAATGCACGGCCCCATGTCGCAAGGATCTGTGCACAATTCCTGGAAGCTGAAAATGTCCCAGTTCTTCCATGGCCTGCATACTCACCAGACATATCACCCATTGAGCATGTTTGGGATGCTCTGGATCGACAGCATGTTCCAGTTCCAGCCAATATCCAGCAACTTCACACAGCCAATGAGGAGTGGGATAACATTCCACAGGCCACAATCAACAGCCTGATTAACTCTATGCGAAGGAGATGTGTCGCGCTGTATTAGGCAAATGGTGGTCACACCAGATACTGACTAGTTCTGATCCACGCCCCTACTTTTTTTTTTTTTTTTAAAGGTATCTGTGACCAGATGCATATCTGTATTCCCAGTCATGTCAAATCCATAGATTAGGGCCTAATGAATATATTTCAATTGACTGACTTCCTTATATGAACTGTCACTCAGTAAAATCTTTGAAATTGTTGCATGTTGCGTTTATATTTTTGTTCAGTGTAGGTTCTGATGGGGTACGACTGTTGAATTTAAGCTCATTAGGTATTTATTTATAAGTTATATTCTTCAAGAATCAATGGGTACATATTATTAAATGGATGTAGCAACTGCAGATTGCTCAGATTAGAGAGACTGTTGACCGAGTCTCTTGAAAACCAGTGAACAGAATAAAAAAGGACCGCAGCCGTTTTACAGTTCTGTGTCGATACAATGAGGGAAATTTTTATTTTATTTTTCTTCTTGCTAACCTTTTCATTCTTCCGTCTGCTGACGATTCTGTCGAGTCCGTTGAAGGCTCCTGACGCTACGAACAGGATGTTAGTGGTGTCCACCTGCACCGTCTCTCCTCTCAGCTTCCTGGAGTTCTTCTCTGGGACGTTCACTATCGTGCCCTCCAGGAGTTTCAGCAGGCCCTACATTCAGAAAACACAGACGTCAAATCACTGATATCTCCCATCCCGTAAGGTAACACTCTACAACAGGGTTCCCCAACTGGTGGCCCGCGGGCCGACTTTGGCCTGCAGGTGGATTCATTTGGCGGCCAAAGTTTTCAGAGAAAATTTATGAATAAATATATATACAGTACCAGTCAAAAGTTTGGACACACCTACTCATTAAAGGGTTTTTCTTAATTTTGACTATTTTCTACATTGTAGAATAATAGTGAAGATATCAAAATTATGAAATAACACATATGGAATCATGTAGTAACCAAAAAAGTGTTAATGAAATCAAAATATATTTCATATCTTTGCACACTCTTGGCATTCTCTCAACCAGCTTCATGAGGTAGTTGAATGCATTTCAATTAAAAAGGTGTGCCTTGTTAAAAGTTAATTTGTGGAATTTCTTTCCTTCTTAATGCATTTGAGCCAATCCGTTGTGTTGTGACAAGGTAGGGGTGGTATACAGAAGATAGCCCTATTTGGTAAAAGACCAAGTCCATATTATGGCAAGAACAGCTCAAATAATCAAAGACAAATTATAGTCCATCATTACTTTAAGACATGAAGGTCAGTCAATCCGGAAAATGTGAAGAACTTTGAAAGTTTCTTCAAGTGCAGTCGCAAAAACCATCAATCACTATGATGAAACTGGGTCTCATGAGGACCGCCACAGGAAAGGAAGACCCAGAGTTACCTCTGCTGCAGAGGATAATTTCATTAGAGTTACCAGCCTCAGAAATTGCAGCCCAAATAAATGCTTCACAGAGTTCAAGTAACAGACACATCAACATCAACTGTTCAGAGGAGACTGTGTGAATCAGGACACCTCCCGAGTGGCGCAGTGGTCTAAGGCACTGCATGGCAGTGCTAGCTGTGCCACTAGAGATCCTGGTTCGAATCCGTAGCCGGACGTGACCGGGAGACCCATGGGGCGGCGCACAATTGGCCCAGCGTTGTCTAGGGTAGGGGAGGGAATGGCCGGCAGGGATGTAGCTCATTTGGTAGAGCATGGCGTTTGCAACGCCAGGGTTGTGGGTTCGATTCCCACGGGGGGCCAGTATGAAAAATAAAAATAATGTAATAATGCACTAACTGTAAGTCGCTCTGGATAAGAGCGTCTGCTAAATGACTAAAATTTTAATAAAAAGGAGAGACTTGCTTAGGCCAAGAAACACGAGCAATGGACATTAGACCGGTGGAAATCTGTCCTTTGGTCTGGGGTCCAAATTGGAGATTTTTGGTTGCAACCGCTGTGTCTTTGTGAGACGCAGTGTAGGTGAACGGATGATCTCTGCATGTGTAGTTCCCACCGTGAAGCAAGGAGGAGGAGACGTGATGGTGTTTTGCTGGTGACACGGTCTGTGATTTATTTAGAATTCAAGGCACACTTAACCAGCATGGCTACCACAGCATTCTGCAGGCGACACGCCATCCCATCTGGTTTGGGCTTTAGTGGACAATCTACAAAGAGCAGGGTGTTCTTAATGTTTTGTATTCTCAGCGTATGTCTGGTCACTTATGTAAAGTTGACCAAATGAGTTTCCTAAGCTTTGGATAATAAAGTACGGCTTGAGTACTGGCCTGCTGTACTCCCTCTCCTCCTACGTCTCTGAGCTGGTGGATTCCAGGAACACTGCCGATCTTATCCACCTCATCCAGAAACACAATGCCTGGACAGGGAGACATTTACATTCAACTAAAGTAGGTAAAAACGACTACAGTGCCTTCAGAAAGTATTCATACCCCTTGATTTATTCCAAATGTAGTTGTGTTACAGCCTGAATTCAAAATGGATTAAATATCTCACCGATCTACACACAATACCCCATAATGACAAAGTGAAAACATAGTTTTAGAAATCTTTGCAAATGTATTGAAAATGAAATACAGATGTATTCACACCACTGAGTCAATACATGTTAGAATCACCTTTGGCATGCGATTACAGCTGTGAGTCTTTCTGGGTAAGTCTCTAAGAGCTTTGCACACCTGGATTTTACAATATTTGCGCACAATGTTTTTTTAATTCTTCAAGCTCTGTCAAGTTGGTTGTTGATCATTGATAGAACTTATTTAAAACTGATTTAAGTCAAAACTGTAACTAGGCCACTCAGGAACATTCAATGTCGTCTTGGTAAGCAACTCCAGTGTATATTTGGCCTTGTGTTTTAGGTTTTTGTCCTGCTGAAAGGTGAATTTGTCTCCCAGTGTCTGTTGTAAAGCAGACTGAACCAGGATTTCCTCTAGGATTTTGCCTGTGCTTAGCTCTATTCCATTTATTTTTATTCTAAAAAAACTCCCTTGCCGATGACAAGCATACCCATGACATTACGCAGCCACCCCTATGCTTGAAAATATGAAGTGGTACTCAGTGATGTGTTGGATTTGCCCCAAACATAACAATTTGTATTCAGGACATAAAATAAATGTCTTTGCCACATTTCTTGCAGTGTTACTTTAGTGCCTTATTGCAAACAGGATGCATGTTTTGGAATATTTTTATTATGTACAGGCTTCCTTTTCATTCTGTCAATTAGGTTAGTATTGTGGAGTAACTACAATGTTGTTAATCCATCCTCAGTTCTCTCCGATCACCATCAGCCATTAAACCCTGTAACTGTTTTAAAGTCACCATTGGCCTCATGGCGAAATCCCTGAGCGGTTTCCTTCCTCTCCGACAACTGAGTTAGGAAGGACGCCTGTATCTTTGTAGTGACTAGGTGTATTGATACACCATCCAAAGTGTAATTAATAACTTCACCATGCTCAAAGGGATATTCAATGTCTGGTTTTTTTTTTACCCATCTACCAATAGGTGCCCTTCTTTGCGAGGCATTGGAAAACCTCCCTGGTCTTTGTGGTTGAATCTGCTCGACTGAGGGACCTCACAGATAATTGTATGTGTGGGGCACAAAGATGAGGTAGCCAACTTTGACATTATGGGGCATTGTGTTTGTAAGCCAGTAACACAAAATCTAAATGTAATCAATTTTAAAATTCAGGCTGTAACAACAAAAAGTCAAGGGGTGTGAATACTTTCTGAAGGCACTGTAAATAACCCAGAAACACAATGCCTGTACCACATCTTAGTGAGATTGTGGTCATTATATTGAACAGATATAGATTTTGTACAGAGGGCTTATGTGAATAAGATAGTTCTATTTGAACTACAAGAGAATAGTGAATTCTCATCCGCAAAAAAAAAATATTAATAATTCCCTGCATCAGACTACACACAAGTTACAAAGTACTGTACACGAAAAGCATAACAGATCTATTTAAGTCCCGGAGAACCAGAAAACAGAGTTTGTGAGCCACCCACCTTGCTGTGCTTTGTCCACAGAGTAGTTGGCATCCTGCAGCAGCTTGGCGATAACAGACTCGATGTCCTCCCCAACATAGCCAGCCTGGGTCAGGGTGGTACAATCACAGATGGTAAAGGGTACATCTAGACACTTGGCCAGGGTCTGGGCCAACAATGTCTTTCCTGGGAAATATAGTGAGAAATATTTTAATGGACATGAGACAAGGATATATATATTTTCACAGCAGTAAGTTGTTTTGGACAAAAATAGTTTAAATTTGCCACGTGTAGTGAATACATTTAGTAGTTTAGTAACCTGATCCGGTGGGGCCTAGCAACACGATGTTGCTCTTCTCCAGTTTGATGTCGGTGTGGGTGGAGTCTAACACGTCCCCGCCCCTCATCTCCTGAGGAGCCTGCTGATTGGCCTGCTGCTGCATGGAGGCCCCCAGAGCGTTGCCATGGGGACTGATCCCTGCTATCTGAAGGAGTTCTACAAATGACAAATGTAAACAAAACAGCCATATTGTATATTTGGGTTCAGATTTGGCAGCAGGATAGTGGTGATTTCTAGCCTGGTGCCAGATCTGTTTGTGCTCTTGCCAAATGTCAACTCCATTGTTGTCCTCGTCAAGCTTGTTTGGCATGACGGATTCCATAAGGAGTTGGCGAGAGGGCAGAAACAGATTTGCCCCCAGGCTAGGGGAATCCATTTTGGGTCAATGTTTCCCATCTCTCATGGCAATGACCAGGCACTAAAACGTAACTTTTCCGAACAGGATATGCAATGTTGGCCTACTCTCTGTGATCTGGCAACTTAAGTTGTATTACACGTTTGCACTGTATTGTAATGTACACCGAGTGTAAAAAAAACATTAAGAACACATGCTCTTTCCATGACATAGACTGACCAGGTGAAAGCTATGATCCCTTATTGATGTCACCTGTTAAATCCACTTCAAAATCAGTGTAGATGAAGGGGAGGAGACAGGTTAAAGAAGGATTTATAGGGCCTCCTGAGCTGTGCAGCGGTCTAAGGCACTGCATCGCAGTTCTAGATGCGTTACTAAAGATCCGGGTTCATTTCCGGGCAGTGCTATAACCGGCCGCTGCCGGGAGTCCCATAGGACGGCGCACAATTGGCCCAGTGTCGTCCGGGTTAGGGGAAGGTTTGGCCGGTGGGGCTTTACTTCGCTCATCTCACTCTAGTTACTCCTTGTGGCGGGCCGGGTGCCTGCGGGCTGACCCCGGTCGCCAGTTGAAGAGTGTTTCCTCCGACACATTGGTGCGGCTGGCTTCCGGGTTAAGCTGGCGGGTGTTAAGGAGCGCGGTTAGGCTGGTCACGTTTCAGAGGACGCATGACTCCACCTTCGCCTCTCCCGAGCCCGTTGGGGAGTTGCAGCAATGAGACAAGATCAAACATTGGGGAGAAAAAGGGGGTAAAATACAGCCACAAGAGAAAAAAATGATGTTTTTAAGCCTTGAAACAATTGAGACATGGATTGTGTATACGTGCCATTCAGAGAGTGAATGGGCAAGACAAAATATTTAAGTGCCTTTGAACAGGGTATGGTAGTTGGTGCCAGGCGCACCAGCTTGTGTCAAGAACTGCAACGCTGCTGGGTTTTTAATGCTCAACAGTTTCCCGTGTGTGTCAAGAATGGTCCACCACCCAAAGGACATCCATCCAACTTGACAACTGTGGGAAGCATTGGAGTCAACATGGGCCAGCATCCCTGTGGAACGCTTTCGACACCTTGTCGAGCCCATGCCCTGACGAATTGAGGCTGATCTGATGGCAAAAGGGGTGGTTGCAACTCAATATAAGTCCCCTGCAGCTCAGTTGGTAGAGCATGGCGCTTGCAACGCCAGGGCTGTGGGTTCGTTTCCCACGGGGAGGGCAGTATGAGAATGTATGCACTCACTAACTGTAAGTCGCTCTGGATAAGAACGTCTGCTAAAATGACAAAAAAAAAAAAGTAAAAATATTAGGAAGGTGTTCTTAATGTTTTGTACACTCCGTGTATAACACGTTTGTGTCTCGCATTTTCAGTTCGCCAGGCTCCCTAGTTATAACGTGAAGTATCTGTGGTGGTGCTGCATCACGGCAATAGGTCCAAGTTCAATCTAAAAATACAGGTGCCCTGCTCTACTCTTTACTGGGAGCCAGTGTGGAGTATTCAAAATAATTTCAAATACTTTATATGGGCTTCCCGTGTGGCTCAGTTAATTAGAGCATGGTGCTCCTCTGGTGTGAAAGTTTAGAATACATTTTTATTTTATTTTATCTAACACACCCTAAAAACAATACGTCATTGACAACAAGAGAAGCTAGTCTGTAAACTTGATCATTTGTGCAATTCTTGAAAATAAAACATATACCACAACAGAACGCTCCAATCAAAAAAGTGACATGTTTAAAATAGCCAATGATACGGAGACAGCTACGTAAGGAGGACCAATCAAATCACTTACTTGTGAATCTGTACTCATCCTCCCGCCTTCTCAGCTCTAGCTCTACAGAGAGAGGATGACATCACGTACTGCCAGATTAACACATCACTACATTTCTGCATGGAAGAATCACATTCCACTGTTTGTTGTTCGTAATCATCACCCAGTTATCTTGTTAAATCCATTAGCATCGTCCTTTCAAGCTGTCAAGTGTGGGTGTAAAAGCAAATCATTTGAACAAATGCCAAATTATACAGATGAGAGCGCCATGAGGTGACTGACATCTGAACAGGTGTTTCAGCACAAACTTTGCTCATAACGAAAGCATAACGCTGTTGCCTAATGAAATTATACTATTCTGAAGTAAGCCAACTTTAATTTTGTCCAGTAAACGTTTTTCTGGCGGCTGACTATTATTAATATTTTAAACAAACAAAAGGCATGTAGCTGACTGAACTCTGCTGACCTTCTGGTGTGAGAACTACTATAGCTAACAGAAGACTACACCAGTAAGGCTGACCTCGTGGTGTGAGCGAGGCCTGATTCTAACTAACAGTAGACTGTACTGACCTCGTGGTGTGAGCGAGGCCTGTTTATCCACCTCCACCTGTCTGCTTCCAGCAGGGATGTTGTTGTGGATCCTCTTGTAGTGATTATACACAGCCACCGCCAGCACCTTCTTAGCATAGGACTGCCCCACTACGTACTTGTCCAGGTAGGCATAGATCTGGAAGACAGGGACCGTTGTCATTTACGATAAAGACATTATAAACGTGGTCATACAAGTCTAACAATAAAGGAACTGTTTCATAAACGCGTTGTACTGTATATCTCCAGGCTTTAAGTAAAGTCTTCAAGCTCATGACAAGTCTTACGGTGCATAATCAAGTCAAACTTTATTTTCTACATGTTTTTCGTAAAACAACAGGCGTAGACTAACAGTGAAAAGCTTACTTAAGGGTCCTTTTCCAACAATGCAGAGTGAGATAAAGATAACAAATGTAACAAAAATAGAAGCCTGTGTTTCAGGAATAAGGAAGTGGATGGCGGCACATTATTTACTTTTTTAAACTCAAGACAAAACAGAGATCCTACTTCTAGGTCCAAAGAAACAAAGAGATGTGCTGTTTGATCTGACAATCTTGATGGTTGTACAGTCGTCTCAAATAAAACTCAAGGACCTCGCCATTACTCCGGACCATGATGTCTCTTTTGACGAACATATGAAGTATATTTCAAAGGGCAGCTTTTTTTCCCACCTTTGTCAAATTGCTAAAATCTGAAATTGTTTGTCCAAAAATCCATGCTTTTGTCACTAGATTAGACTACTGCAATGCTCTACTCTCCGGCTACCCGGATAAAGCACTAAATAAACTTCAGTTACTGCTAAATATGGCTGCTAGAATCTTGAATAGAACCTCCTGTACTACTGGCCTGCTGTACTAATGGGGTGGCAGGTAGCTTAGTGGGTAAGAGCGTTGTGCCAGTAACCGAAAGGTCGCTGGTTCTAATCCCCGAGCCGACTAGGTGAAAAATCTGTCGATGTGCCCTTAAGCAAGGCACTTAACCCTAATTGCTCCTGTAAGTCGCTCTGGATAAGAGCGTCTGCTAAATGACTAAAATGTAAATGTAAAAATGTGATCATAATACTCCAGTGCTTGCCCCTCTACACTGGCTTCCTGTTAAGGCTAGGGCTGATTTCAAGGTTTTACTGCTAACCTACAAAGCATTACATGGGCTTGCTCCTACCCATCTCTCTGATTTGGTCCTGCCATACATACCTACACGTATGCTACGGTCACAAGACGCAGGCCTCCTTGTTGTCCCTAAAATTTCTAAGCAAACAGCTGGTGGCAGGTCTTTCTCCTATAGAGCTACATTTTTATGGAATGGTCTGCCTTTCCATGTGAGAGACACAGACTCGGTCTCGACCTTTAAGTCTTTACTGAAGACTCATCTCTTCAGTAGGTCCTATGATTGTATAGTCTGGCCCAGGGGTGTGAAGGTGAACGGCAAGGCACTGGAGTGACGAACTGCCCTTGCTGTCTCTGCCTGGCCGGCTCCTGTCTCTCCACTGGGATTCTCTGCCTCTGACCCTATTACGGGGGCTGAGTCACTGGCTTACTAGTGCTCGTCCATGCCGTCCCTAGGAGGGGTGCGTCACATCGTGATATCCCTCTAGGGGTGTGGGGGATGTGCTTTGGCAAAGTGAGTGGGGTTATATCCTGCCTGGTTGACCCTGTCCGGGGGTATCGTCGGACGGGGCCCACAGTGTCCCCCGACACCCCCGTCTAAGCCTCCAGTATCTATGCTGCAATAGTCTATGTGCCGGGGGGCTAGGGTCAGTCTGTCCTATCTGGCGTAATTCTCCTGTCTTATCTGGTGTCCTGTGTGAACTTAAGAACGCACCCTCTAATTCTCCCATCTCGCTTTCTCTCCCTCTCTCTCTCTCTCTCCCAGAGGATGAGAGCCCTAGGACCATGCCTCAGAACTACCTGGCCTGATGACTCCTGGCTGTCCCCAGTCCACCTGGTGGTGCTGCTGATCCAGTTTCCGCTGTCCTACCTGTGGCTGTGGAACCCTGACCTGTTCACCAGACGTGCTACCTTGTCACGGACCTGCTGTTTTCAATCCTCTCGCTCCCTCACCTGCTGTCGCAACCTCTAAATGCCCGGCTATGAAAAGCCAACTGACATTTACTCCTGAGATCCTGACCTGTTGCAACCTCTACAACCACTGTGATTATTATTTGACCCTGCTGGTCATCTATGAACATCTAGAAGAACGATCTGGCCTTAATGGCCATGTACTATTATAATCTCAACCTGGCACAGCCATAAGAGGACTGGCCACCCCTCAGAGCATGGTTCCTCTCTGGTTTCTTCCAAGGTTTCTGCCTTTCTAGGGAGTTTTTCCTAGCCATCGTGCTTCTGCATTGCTTGCTGTTTGGGGTTTTAGACTGGGTTTCTGTATAGCACTTTGTGACATCTGCTGATGTAAAAAGGGCTTTATAAATACATTTAGATTGATTTGATTTAAAAATAGTGACACGAGTCATAAATACACAGCGAATAACGAATAAAAATAACATGGCGCTGCAGGCGGTACCAAATCGATGTACAGGGGTACGAGGTAATTGAGGTAGCTATGTACATATAGGTAGGGGTCAAGTTACTAGGCAACAGGATAGATAAGACAGTAGCGGCAGCGTATGTGGTGAGTGTGAGATTGTGTGTGTGTGGCGTCAGTATACTTGTGTGCGCATGTAGGGTGTGTGTGTGTGTGTGTGTGTTGGGGTGTCAGTGTAAGTATGAGTGAGTGCGTGGGTAGAGTTCACTGTGTGTGCATAGAGTCAGTGCAAGAGAGATCAATGCAGGTAGTCATGGTAGCCATTTTGATTAGCTATTTAGCAGGCCTATGGCTTGGGGGGGTAGAAGCTGTTCAGGGTCCTATTGGTGCATTGGTACCGCTTGCCGTGCGGTAGCAGAGAGAACAGTCTATGTCCCTCAAACTCAACTCAACCTCAAAGCAGGTTCCACTGTGTTTTTCATTGTTCCCCCTCTAATTAGGGACTGATTTAGACCTGGGACACCAGGTGGGTGCAATTAATTATCAGGTAGAACAGAAAACCAGCAGGCTCCGGACCTCGGATGGGTAAGTGTTGAATATCCTTAGTCTAAGCCTTGGGTGACTGGAGTGTGAGAATTTGTTGGGCCTTCCTCGGACACCGCCTGGTATAGTGGTCCTGGATGGCAGGGAGCTCAGCCCCAGTGATGTACTGGGCTGCACTCACCAACCTCTGTAGCGCCTTGCGGTCGGGTGCCTTGCAGTTGCCGCATCAAGCGGTGATGGAGCCAGTAAAGATGCTCTCAATGGTGCAGCTGTAGAACGTTTTGAGGATCTGAGGGCCCATGCCAAATCCTTTCAGCCTCCTGAGGGGGAAGAGGCACCGTCTTGCCCTCTTCACAACTGTGCGGTTGTGTGTGGACCATGTTAATTCCTTAGTAATGTGGACACCGAGGAACTTGAAGCTCTCGACCCGCTCCACTACAGCCCCATCGATGTGGATGGGGGCGTGCTCGCCCCCCCCGTTTCCTGTAGTCCACGATCAGCTCCTTTGCCTTAATGACGTTGAGGGAGAGGTTGTTGTCCTGGCACCACACTGCCATGTCTCTGACCTCCTCCATATAGGCTGCCCCATCGTTGACAGTGATCAGTCCTACCACCATCGTGTCGTCAGCAAACTTGATGGGGTTGGAGCCGTGCGCGGCCACGCTTTCGTGTGTGAACAGGGAGTACATGAGGTGACTAAGCACACACCCCTGAGGGGCACCTGTGTTGATGGTCAGCGGGTGGATGTGTTGTTGCCTACCGTCACCGCTTGGGGGTGGCCCGTCAGGAAGTCCAGGATCCAGCTGCAGAGGGAGGTGTTCAGTCCCAGGGTCCTTAGTTTAGGGATGAGCTTGGAGGGCTCTATGGTGTTGAATGCTGAGCTGTAGTCAATTAACAGCATTCTTACATAGGGATTCATTTTGTCCAGGTGGGTGAGGGCAGTGTGGAGTGCAATAGAGATTGTGCCATCTGTGGATCTGTTGGGGCAATATGCGAATTGAAGTGGGTCCATGGTGTCTGGGATGATGGTGTTGATGTGAGCCATGATCAGGCTTTTAAAGCATTTCATGGCTACAGATGTGAGTGCTACGGGGCGATATTCATTTAGACAGGTTACCTTGCCGTTCTTGGGCACAAGGTGGTCTGCTTGAAACAAGTTGGTATTACAGACCGGGTCAGGGATAGGTTTAAAATGTCGGTGAAGGCACTTGCCAGCTGGTAAGTGCATGCTCTGAGTACGCGTCATTGTATCCCGTCTGGCCCTGTGGCCTTGCGAATGTATGAAAAATGTATGCACTCACTAACTGTAAGTCGCTCTGGATAAGAGCGTCTGCTAAATGACTAAAATGTAAATGTTAAATGAATGTTAACCTATTTAAAAGGTCTTACATCGGCTACAGAGAGCGATATCACACAGTTGTCCGGAACAGCTGGTGCGCTCATGCATGGTTCAGTATTGCCTCGAAGCGAGCATAGAAGGCATTTAGCTTGTCTGGTAGGCTCACATTATAACATTATTTATATTTTGTTTTTATTCGCCTCGGGCTGGCGGTAGGTGCACCTGATTCAGCTGCGCTGCTCGCCGAGTAGGCGAACTGTTGCCATTTTGAACTATTTCATGTGTCCGAAGGTACAAACTCTGCCTTCCCGGTGGGCCCGGAGAGCAAATCAAGTGCACTATAGGCCTACCGCTGGCCAATCGGATGGCTCAGATTACTGTGAAGCAGGCATAAAAGAAAGCTACAGAAAAGTGATACGGTGAGATTTCAAAACATTTACAACCATTACATTTACCTTTTAGTCATTTAGCAGACGCTCTTATCTAGAACAACTTACAGTTAGTGAGTGCATACTTTTATTTTCATACAACCATGACTACAGAGAGACTGTCAACGAATACAGCAAAGAGCTGCTGTTTTTAATGAGTGAGTTCATATTTAAAGTTATTACTCAGCAATGTCACTTTGTATTCAATACTTTTGAATAAGCTGTAAAATGAGCATTCATCCTATTTCCACTCAGTGCTGCAGCAGTAGTGAATGAGTATCTATAGGCTTTTTTTTCTATATTGGAGGAATATTTCACTTTCTCTGCTCATAGGAGTAACAACATGAATTTGTGCATTAGGCGGTGCGACTCGAGTTTAGCCATCAGCTGGAAGACTGTGTCCCTTTTTGGTTCAGTGTCAGTGGAGGAAAGGGTCCCTTTTTGGTTCAGTGTCAGTGGAGGAAAGGGTCCCTTTTTGGTTCAGTGTCAGTGGAGGAAAGGGTCCCTTTTTGGTCAGTGTCAGTGGAGGAAAGGGTCCCTTTTTGGTTCAGTGTCAGTGGAGGAAAGGGTCCCTTTTCGGTTCAGTGTCAGTGGAGGAAAGGGTCCCTTTTCGGTTCAGTGTCAGTGGAGGAAAGGGTCCCTTTTTGGTTCAGTGTCAGTGGAGGAAAGGGTCCCTTTTTGGTTCAGTGTCAGTGGAGGAAAGGGTCCCTTTTTGGTTCAGTGTCAGTGGAGGAAAGGGTCCCTTTTTGGTTCAGTGTCAGTGGAGGAAAGGGAGAGCGGAGGGATGTTGAGAGGCGGACCCTCAGTCTGCCGCTCTCTCCCTCCGCTGAGACTGACCATCAGATGCAGGCACCATCAGCCCAGGCACCATCAGCCCAGTAAAATAAAAAGCAAATTATTTAAAAATGTCTGCTCACTCAGCTGTGCCTCACAAGTAATACAACCACAGATCTATTACCAGTGTGATCATATAGCCTACCTCAATTTTTTTTAAATATAACTTAAAAGAATAATGCATTGGCAGGGCAATTCAAGCAAAGACAATATGTGGTGATAATGTATTGGACCTATAGCTTACTGCACAAACCTCATTGCTACAGTACTGTTTTTAATTGGTTAATGTAGCATAGGCTTACGTTAAGTCATGTTAAAAAATAAATAAATACACTTTTAAAAAAACTGAGCAGTAGATCTCTGCTTTCATTGTCTCAGAAAGTGATCTTGACTCAGAAAAGGTTGGTGACCACTACTCCAGTTTTCCCTTTACCGTGGCAATTGTGATCAAATCAACGCAATATTAGCCACTTACAATGCAACATACCGAAACAAAACGAACTATGCAAGATATTTTGCATAGTTCTACAAGAGCACAAAATGTGTACATTTAGAGGGAATGCATTATAGCTCCAGGTATACCTGCAGCATTATCATAGTAATTCCTGTTTGAAAATAACCATCACATCATAGAAACAAAAAAAAACTGGAGAAAAAAAAGAACCAGTTCCTGTTTGTCATTGGTGCTCGTACCTTTTTGGGTGGCGGGGGAGGTTTCTGTACGAAGGCCATTTTGACAGCCTCAGCGGGCGACTCTGGTTCTTTATTCAGACCCTTCTTAGAGTCTGTCTCAGAGAGCACCACGAAGAAGTGATGGCATTTCTCACACTTCACAAAACGTGTTGACGCTGAAAAGAAAAGAAAAAAAAAAGAAATGTTTCCGTTACCCGTCTTTGATTTCATAAAATAGTAGTGACGGTGTGACAAGTCAATCATTTATACGGCTGCTTTTTCTACGACTTGAATCTTTAGAAAAAGACAGCCTATGCGAGCAGAGTTTTTTTTTTTTTTAAAGGTACTCACATACAAAGGTCTCCACATGTGTGCAGGGGTCTCCACATTTGGGACAGTGCAGCTGGTTCCCCCCTTTCCCTGATCCACCAGAAGAGTCCGACAGTCTCTTTCCTTCACTGAGGTTCTTCTGCATTATGATTGGACACAATAGAGACAATCTATCAAAAACAGCAGGAAAAACCATCATGTAGAACACATACCCACAGATAGGAAGCTTTGTTTCTATGTCGTTGTCACACGTCGAAACCACTGGGCATTTATTAGAAAGTCTATTCTTGTGTATTGTCACCACCAGAGATGGGGTCAATTCCATTTAAATTCAGTCATTCAATGATGATGTCACCACCAGAGATGGGGTCAATTCCATTTCAATTCAGTCATTCAATGATGATGTCACCACCAGAGATGGGGTCAATTCCATTTCAATTCAGTCATTCAATGATGATGTCACCACCAGAGATGGGGTCAATTCCATTTCAATTCAGTCATTCAATGATGATGTCACCACCAGAGATGGGGTCAATTCCATTTCAATTCAGTCATTCAATGATGATGTCACCACCAGAGATGGGGTCAATTCCATTTCAATTCAGTCATTCAATTATGATGTCACCACCAGAGATGGGGTCAATTCCATTTCAATTCAGTCATTCAATTATGACGTCTCCACTTAGCATAAACAGACAAGGGAACAAGCCGTCGTGCCACGTTGTTATGCCATGTTTGGCAATGACCATAGGAGTTTGCGAGACAGCACAAACAGACCTGGGTCCAAGCTAGTCACCACTGGGTGATTCATTCTGTAAAGCGGCAAACAGATATGTCATAATCCAGTGGAATCAAGTTCACCTTTCCGCCATCGCTGGATCCATCCTTGGTGGATCCATCTTTAGCGGCGAAACATACTGCCGTTTCATGGATGGATCTCACTCGGACTCTGGGAGATAGGGGGGCTTCACGAGAACCAGGTCTGCTCAGAGCATACAGCTGAATCCGAGAACAAGACAGTCCTGTACAACAGAAAACACAATGCGACCAAATGTTTAGGCTGATGTTATAATCCATAAATGTGTACTTTTCCTATATCTTTATTTCTGATGGCCATTGTGGGGATCTGGATGTGATACCTATCTTAGAAAGAATGCATTAATGATTAAGCATAAAAAGTTTGTACTGTACTGATATAAATTGTTTAACCTAACAAGCTGTGATTCATGTGAGGAGCTGTTTTAGGGAGTAGGGGGAGATAAGAACTTGTGTCTCACAATACCCGAACACTGCCTCTTTGTGATCTGTTAACCGTCCAAGGACGTGTGTACTGCAAAAGTGCTGACTTTCTGGATAAGTTGCAAAACAACTAGACACCTGGCAACAGTGGAGCGCCAAGGGGCTGAGACCAGCCTGTGCGCCAACGGATTGGCTGAGTAAGTCTAAACCACGCTCAGTCTCTACTCTGATTGGCCAGCAGGGAGCGGGAACTATCTCTGTCAGAGTATTTTAAGAAGAACTCATAACAATGGCTTAGTTCTCTGAGTGCCCTGCGTGGTATTTCAGTGGACCCGTATATACCAGATTTGAATTGACGCAACTTAACACCATGATTCATATTAGGTCAGCCCAACTTCCCTGTTCCATAGAAATAGAATGATTCCTTCCTTCTTCATCAGCCAATCATTAGATCAGCCTTTCAGGAAATCACGAATTGACGTAGCCTAACGTGTTGTTTACAACGTCAACAATTGGTATTATGGAAATACAGCTAGCAAATACAGAATGCAACAGGCGACCCGTTTTCAAAACTAGTTCACGAGGTCAATGTCACGTAGCTTATCCACAGACTTAAAGAGTCTAGGTTGGCAAATTAGGTAGCTAGCAGAAGCGTTTAGACGACCAATAAATTACTGTAGTTAACTAATTTCTCATGATTGTAAAGTTCTTACCTCTGTGTGCGGAATTCAAGAATATCCTCGCGGCCGACGTGCATGTGCAGGACATACTTTAGTCGAGGTCTAGCAAATAAATACAGAGAAGCAGGATTAACTAACTAGCATTGATCAACCCGGGCAGCTGTTAGGTACTGTAACTACATAGGCCATATTTTAGGTAGCTAGCAAAGTACACACATCTAACTAAAGTCCCTACAAACAATACAGCTAACTAGTTAATCGGGTTCACCGGTCAACAAGTAGCGGGCGTAGTTACATGACTTACAAGCTACTGTACAAACTTGAAAACACAAATAACACCCCTAGAGATGGTAGGCCAAGGCATGATTTTGGATGGAGTGGGGCAGTTAGCTAGCTTATGTTAGCTAGCAAACGCGGCTGGCGACAGAAAAACAAGTGAGCATTGCGGAAAAGAGGTCATTTAGCTAGTTAGCGGTGTGAAACATAGCTAAACATTTCAACTGGCTAGCTATGTGACATGTTTAAGAGACGCAAAATGTGTCTTGACAATACGGTTTGCTAGCCAGCTAACGTTACCTGTCGACTCGTAAAGGAGCACGATGGAACCAAAACAAGTCTTGACAGTTTCTTCCGGAGCACAATTTCGTCGAGTCACTGCGACTGTGTAGGGTAGCAGGTCAACGGTGTCGTACCAATGTGTGACTGTCCAGCTAGCATGGGTAACCACCTTCTTCTTCTTCTTCGTCTTCTTCTTCGATGAGGTTTAACGGCGGTTGGCATCCAATTTGTTGCATTACCGCCACCTACTAGACTGGAGTACAACTCCCTTATATTTTGCTTGAAAAATAAAATAAAGAAATACCCCACCATCTAACACTAGACTCACAAATTCAAAAATATTATTAATAATTAACACCACCCTACTCCACTATTCAAATATACTCATTCCTACCTCATGCCCTCAACCTGAAATGATGGGACATCACCACTTAACAATCCCCGTAACTCTTGTTAAGTTGCGTCAATTCAAATCTGGTATAGGAACAAAAAGAGGTCAATACACGTCTTCTAAAATAGACTAGTATTTTAATTAATGCAAACACTTGAATTGTAAATATGATGTTCGTATATATACGGGTCCACTGAAACACCACGCAGGGCAGACAGAGAACTGAGCCATTGTTATAAGTTCTTCTTTAAATACTCTGACAGAGATAGTTCCTGTTCCAAGCAGGCCTATCAGAGTAGAGACTGAGCGTGGTTTAGACTTACTCAGCCTATCGTTGGCGCTTCACTGTTGCCAGGCATTAGTTGTTATCTCCACAACTTGTCTCGAGTCAGCAACCTCAGACATAGTCTGTTCCTCTCCACTGTAGCAGAACACATGTCCTTGAACGGTTTAACAAAGAGGCAGTGTGTGTGTATGTGAGACACAAGTCTTATCTCATCCTACCCCCTAACAGTTCCCCACATTAATCACAGCTTGTTATGTTAAACAATCTATATCAGTACAGTACAAACCTATTATGTTTAATCATTAATGTATTCTTTCTAAGCTAGGCATCACATCTAGTTATAAGAAAATAGATCCCCACACTCTTCTGATGTCAAGTCTCGCACACCCAAATACCTCTCTGCAGCTGCCACCACAACCTCAATTTCACACTTCTCACACCTTGGAACCTCCCTCCTACACACTGCTGCCACATGCCCATAAGTTTGACACCTGTAACATCATAATGTATTCGGCACATAAGCTCGTAACAGGATTGGTAACCTGCTTCAACTCATGCTGCGTTTACATGCTAATCGGAACTAGGAAATTCCGGACATGCTGATTCGTTGAACGCTGCACGTGTATAACTACAACCAGTTAGCATGACGGGAAATGTCAGTTTCCTAGTTCCGACTAGCACGTCAACGCGGCGTCAGACCGATGCTAACCCCAGCGCAGGTGGGACGACTGGTCCCCTGTGTGATATAACGTTAGCTGTTAGTACGTCAGGGAAACTGCGAGACCGAGGTCAGCAATTCCCCCCTGTGTTAATACGTATTAAGAACGATGTTGTTGGCTGTTTGCATCAGATGTATCCAAGGGGGAGTGTAAAAGTATTCTTCCCTTGGATTGGTTTGAGGTCATTGAGGTCATTGAGGTCAGGACAAAAAATGTAATGTAAATGTAAATGTAAATTTCGTCACATTGTGTCATTTGCTGCCATCTGCTGTGAAGGTGATTAACCTACTAAACTGGTTTCAGGATGCCACTGCCACAAATTCTAGACCTGTTCTAGAATCTAGAATCTATTCAGCTCTATTCTATTCTAAATAGGAGAGAAAATACATCCGGTAGCCTACTACTGCACTGTTATGTGGAACACTGTCAGCAGAGCTGTTAGTGCTCTGCATGACAAACATGGAGACATTTCTCAGTTGTGTGTGTGTGTATATTATATATATATATATATATATATATATATATATATATATATATACAGTGAGGGAAAATAGTATTTGAAAAAAAAAAGAAGAAAAAAAATTACGTAACAGTAACGAGGCTATTTACAGGGGGTACCGGTACCGAGTCAATGTGCGGGGGTACAGGTTAGTCGAGGTAATTTGTAAAGTGACTATGCGTTGACAATAAACAGCAAGTAGCAGCAGTGCAAAAACAAACGGGGGGTCAATGTAAATAGTCCTGGTGGCCATTTCATTAATTGTTCAGCGGTCTTATGGCTTGGGGGTATAAGCTATTAAGGAGCCTTTTGGTCCTAGACTTGATGCTCCGGTACCGCTTGCCGTGCGCTAGCAGAGAGAACAGTCTATGACTTGGGTGACTGGAGTCTTTAAGCTCCAGCTAGCTCCGCGTACAGAGCCTACCCACCCTTCCACAAGCGCCGCCAGGATAATGGCTCCACAGCCCCCTCGACCTCCGACTGTTCCTGATAATCTTGGAACAGAGGAGCCAGCCCAGGTTAGCCTAGAATCCTACCCTAGCCGCAGGTTTTCTGTTCGAAAACGTTAATTTAATAGCAACTGGTCATTAGCAAGAGAGTGGCTGGAATACTCGGTTACTGAAGATGCAGCATTTTGTTTCCCATGTCAAAAGTTCTGTGTTGGTTCAAATGCTAACGCAGACAAGGCCTTCACCCAAGCTGGGTATTCTAACTGGAAGAATGCTATGGATAGTACCATTCTAAGATTAGCTAGGCGCCATCAAGCAAAAGCATTTGAAATGCACTGTGGAAAGAAAAAACTAGTTGGAAGGGCTATTGGGAACATCGCTGTCAACAGTTGTTAATTACATTTACATTTACATTTTAGTCATTTAGCAGACGCTCTTATCCAGAGCGACTTACAGGAGCAATTAGGGTTAAGTGCCTTGCTCAAGGGCACATTTACGTCATTTAGCAGACGCTCTTATCCAGAGCGACTTACAAATTGGTGCATTCACCATATAGCCAGTGGGATTACTTTATCCTATCCCAGGTATTCTTTAAAGAGGTGGGGTTTCAAATGTCTCCGGAAGGTGGTAAGTGACATCCGCTGTCCTGGCGTCGTGAGGGAGCTTGTTCCACCATTGGGGTGCCAGAGCAGCGAACAGTTTTGACTGGGCTGAGCGGGAACTATGCTTCCGCAGAGGAAGGGGAGCCAGCAGGCCAGAGGTGGATGAACGCAATGCCCTCGTTTGGGTGTAGGGACTGATCAGAGCCCGAAGGTACGGAGGTGCCGTTCCCCTCACTGCTCCATAGGCAAGCACCATGGTCTTGTAACGGATGCGAGCTTCAACTGGAAGCCAGTGGAGTGTGCGGAGGAGCGGGGTGACGTGAGAGAACTTGGGAAGGTTGAACACCAGACGGGCTGCGGCATTCTGGATGAGTTGTAGGGGTTTAATGGCACAGGCAGGGAGGCCAGCCAACAGCGAGTCGCAGTAATCCAGACGGGAGATGACAAGTGCCTGGATTAGGACCTGTGCCGCTTCTTGTGTAAGGCAGGGTCGTACTCTCCGAATGTTGTAGAGCATGAACCTGCAGGATCGGGTCACCGCCTTGATGTTAGCGGAGAACGACAGGGTGTTGTCCAGGGTCAACGGAGTTGTCAACCGTGATGGCGAGATCATGGAACGGGCAGTCCTTCCCCGGGAGGAAGAGCAGCTCCGTCTTGCCAGGGTTCAGCTTGAGGTGGTGATCCGTCATCCATACTGATATGTCTGCCAGACATGCAGAGATGCGATTCGCCACCTGGTTATCAGAAGGGGGAATGATGGGCAGCTGGCAAGAAATCACATGTATTTGTCTGCGATTTTATTGAGTTCCTTGTTTCAAACCAGCAACCACTGAGGGTTAGAGTCAAGAGGGGAGGGGGGCAGTGGACCTCCTCTGTATATGAGGGAATATACTCTCCGAAAAGACAAGGAACATGCCAAGGTGTTTAGCACCATACCCCACATACACATCACACCATATTCAAAATTAAATCATAGGGCTCATGAGTGGGGTGTCCACAGCTACATGCCAGAACTCATTTCCTACTTTGACCAACGTGTTCACCTGAGGAAAGCTCAACAAATCCAACTGGCATTTGAGGGGGTTCTTACAAGAAGATTTCAGGGAGAATGGAATGATTGATTACTCAGGAAGTTCCACAGAGCATCAAGGAGGCTGCAACTCTTCTGAAAAGGTAAGAAACAATCTAGCCGGGTTGGTTTTTATCAACATCTTGGTGGTATAGCCAATGGCGTCCTTTCAGCAAAGATCTAGGGTCTAGAATGTCAAAATGACTACCTTAGCCAGCAGCCTGTGTTTTCCAATGGCCTTGCTTTGTGTGTGGGGCACTGTTCACGCTGCTGATAGAGCGCAGCGGAGATTTCGAGCCAACCTGTCACTTCTTGGTCAAAAGCATTCAATGGTGTCTGCATTTTAAACTTTTATGTTTATTGTGGTACAGGGTGATATAAGCAGAATTCAATATAATTCCAATGCAAGAACCCAAATGACGTCCCCCTGGGTATAGCTACATATTGGTATTTTTCATCATAGAAATAGATACGTTCTATTATGGTTGTCTTGGTAGCGTATTGGTTTTGACTAAAAAAACATATATTCTTTTATCTTTCGTCTCTCTGTGTTTCAGAATTTTCCTTCAATTTGCAAGAGGCTGAATGTATCTCACCGGAGAAAGCATCTGAGCGAGTGAAACGGTGCCAATCTTTCTCAGTATATGTAGCCCATCTGCTGTCTGGTCAAAAAGAGTATGACTTTGTTATCGGATTGAATGCGAGGGAAGCCAGCAAGCATTTGGCCTGCCTTGATAAAAATAAAAATAAAAATAGCCAATCAGCGTTGAGCTAAACTGAGCTAACTCAACTGTGAATGGACCTGGCGTACCAACAAAAAAGTGTCAAGGGAAGCCAGTTTGGATTTGGCTTCACACCAATCACCTCACATAAAAAACAGAATGTCATTTACAGAAAGAAACGTGAATTGTTGCATCTCGTTGTGTCTTTGTCCTCCGGTGGCTAGCTAGCTAAAATCGTCCTTTTCCTAAATTTGCCATGGATGGAGATGGGAATTTGGACTTGTGGTTTTACTTAATTCTCCGTACTGGCTAATGATTATAACAGCGATTCTGATCCAACCATAAATTCAATACGTTGTGCCCCTGGACTGAGACGATGGAAGTTCAACATGTAGCTAGAGGTGGTAGGCTAATGTTAATTAGCTGGACTGGCGTATTATTGCCCATGAATGGAAGTTAGGCTAGAGAGCAAGCATTTTATCCAGGTAGCCTTGGACAACAACAAATAAACGCCATGTACTGTATGACAGAGTCAAAGACCGTTTAGGCAACAAGAAAAATAGGAGGATGTCATTGGCGTTTGTCTACAAGTAGGGTGAGTCAACATGTTTTTTTCTACTTGCAAGCATGCACACACACAGAAATCAGTACCATGGATAGCCACATCATATTTAGCATACGTTGATTGGACTAAATCGTTTTTTGGCATCTTTTAGTTGTCACTGTATTAAAATAAGCATAGGTGATTTGATGATGTTGAAATGTTGAAGTTGAAATGGTGCTGGAATAGTGGAGGCAGCTCCAGTTTTCTTTTCGACTTGCAGTAAAACTCTCCGTGGTTCAAAATCAATGGATGTTTAGTGGTCCAAAAATGTCGGAAACATTAACTTTCTTGACCACGCTGTCGGTCATGTAACTGTTTGTTACATGCAATATGTTTTGTGGACTTCACCGGACGGATGTTGCTCTCCAGTTTTGTGATGAAGCACAGGTGTGGTCTTCTTATTGTCTCTGCCTTTATATCACGGTGTCAAAGCATATGAACTAACAGGTTATAGAGCAAACAATGCAATTATCACAACACAGGTTGTCATATGGCATTTTATTTCTCCTGGACTGGCTTCCGCCGTGATTTTGCATGATTGAAGCGGGCCTATAGGCCTGTTCGTTTGGCAGGACAGCTGTGTGCATGGCTGCATCTCACTGTAGTAGACGTTAGGCGTCGTTGTTTTGGTTGTTTTGGGTCTCCAGTCGCCTTTTTGTTTACGGTGTTTTTAACTAGCCTAAACATAGATGGTGTCTTGCCTTTATTGATCTGATATTCTGTTTACTAGGTCTACTTGGTACCTCTGTTTTGTTTTGTTCGCATTGTTACAGATTTGTTTTGTTTTGTTTTGTTACAGATTTGTTTTTGTTTTTTTTTCCATTTATGTTTTGAGGTTGGACTTTAGCACGTATAGCTCGTTAGAACGTAGGGCGCACCGACTGATGTCACCTCGTTAGTCAGTATGTGTTTTTTATTAATTTATTTATTTTATTTAACCTTTATTTAACCAGGTAAGCCAGTTGAGAACAAGTTCTCATTTACAACTGCGACCTGGCCAAGATAAAGCAAAGCAGTGCGATAAAAACAATAACACAGAGTTACATATGGGGTAAACAAAACGTAAAGTCAAAAAATACAATAGAAAATATATATACAGTGTGTGCAAATGTAGCAAGTTATGGAGGTAAGGCAATAAATAGGCCATCGTGCAAAATAATTACAATTAGTATGAACATTGGAATGATATATGTGCAAGAGATGATGTGCAAATAGAGATACTGGGGTGCAAATGAGCAAAATAAATAACAATATGGGGATGAGGTAGTTGGGTGGGCTAATTTCAGGTGGGCTGTGTACAGGTGCAGTGATCGGTAAGGTGCTTTGACAACTGATGCTTAAAGTTAGTGAGGGAGATAAGAGTCTCCAGCTTCAGAGATTTTTGCAATTCGTTCCAGTCATTGGCAGCAGAGAACTGGAAGGAATGGCAGCCAAAGGAGGTGTTGGCTTTGGGGATGACCAGTGAGATATACCTGCTGGAGCGCATACTATGGGTGGGTGTTGCTGTGGTGACCAATGAGCTAAGATAAGGCGGGGATTTGCCTAGCAGTGATTTATAGATGGCCTGGAGCCAGTGGGTTTGGCGACGAATATGTAGTGAGGACCAGCCAACAAGAGCGTACAGGTCACAGTGGTGGGTAGTATATGGGGCTTTGGTGACAAAACGGATGGCACTGTGATAGACTACATCCAATTTGCTGAGTAGAGTGTTGGAGGCTATTTTGTAAATGACATCGCCGAAGTCAAGGATCGGTAGGATAGTCAGTTTTACGAGGGCATGTTTGGCAGCATGAGTGAAGGAGGCTTTGTTGCGAAATAGGAAGCAGATTCTAAATTTAACACCTGTGCTGGTTGCCATCTCGTTAGTGGGAAGGTGTTTCACCTGTGCTGGCCCAGGTGCTATTTAAGAGTGGCTGGCCCAGTGCTCCAGTTGTCTTGAGAGACGTGGAGGGTTAACTCCTTTAGTTGGCTCGCCCTAGTTGATTTCTAGAAAAACATTCCTTTGTCTGATCTTCCCTGTTTTTGTTTTGCTCAACGTTTTGGTTTGTTTCTTGTCTTTAAGTTTGATGTGGGTTTTTCTTTTGTTTGCCTCTTCTTGGGCAAATTTTGTGGGCGCTCATGGTGGGTGTCTTTTAGGTTCCAGTTGTTGTTGCTGGTCAACTTCTAGAACCCCTTCTAGAACCCCTTCTAGAACCCCACCTGCTCAGTTTTGTAAAGTGTTAGTTCACCCTTCTGTTTGAGCGACATTATTTGGTTTTCTAGCTGGGGAACGTAACAGCATTCCTTCGTTCGCATTCGCAATTGTCGTTATCTTAAGCCAAACTGCCATTCAGTGTTTTTATTTTGCATGAATAACTAGGCTACTACTTTCAGCATTTAGTTTGCATTATTTTGGCAAGACCGCTGTGTGTACGGCTGCATTCACATTGGCTGTCTGTAATAGGTGAATTACCCTATCTATCTTGTAGCCTATATTCATTACCAAAACAGGCTTGCTTTAGTGTGTAGGGTGCTGTCCCTTGTGCTGACGCAGCGGAGATAGCCTACAGATTGTGCCAACCTGTCACTTCAAAAGCACCCGATTGTCTCTGAGTCGCGGCATTTGAACTTCATGTTTATTGTGGTATAGCGTGATGTAAGCAGAATTCAATATATTTCCAATGCGTCAACCCTCCCAAAATTGTGCCCCTTCACCGATTTCAACTGCCCCCTTTAGTCACTTTATCCTGGCCCCGGGTCTGCAACCCATCCATCCTCACATACTTTGTGGCCCCTCAGATGTTTGGGGTGCATGACGCCCCAGTAACTAATGTCATGTATCCCATTATCAAACTTTGAAAGGGAATGAGGGTTGGATTACAGGAATGAGGGTTGGATTACAGGAATGAGGGTTGGATTACAGGTGAATTGAGGATTACAGTAAAAGATGAAAAGAAAACATATTTATTGGTAAAATTGTACAAAATGAATAAGAAACATATATAAAAAATTGATGCTACATTATACAAAAATATATATTTTATGACACTAAAATTCAAAAATATTATGAACAGATCACGTCATTGACATGTAATAAGCTCAAGACATAGGCAGAATGTTTAATTCTCCCACGACCAATAAGATTTGACTATACTTTTTGATCCAAAGTAAAATAAGCCTTGCATATTTTCACAGAGCTGTTGTCCCACATATACAAAAGTTGATTTTTGGGATAATATGACAACATAGCCATAATACCATTGGCTGATCTGAGATCCAAACTTACATTCAAAGGTTTCGCTCTCATTAAATCAAAGGCGTGTGTGATTTTCGTGTCTTTGGTGTCAGTCACGTACAGAACTCCACGTGCAATGAAGGCATTCCCAGCTTTCAGTAGAGGATAGGACGTGTCAATCACAGACAACACAGAAAACCTCCTGTGGTCTAACTTGGCTACCATCATGGTTTCCTCGACAACCGAAGCATAGATGAGCCACAGTCCATTCTCGTCCACGGCAAACTTAAAGTATGTCTTGGAGTTGTGGAAGAGATAGGTCAGATTGTGGTAAAGGGCATTCTCAATGGCCAGTGTCTGTAATCTCCTGGTCTTCAGGTTATCCCTGTAAAAGCAAAAATATTGAGAATGGGACAAAATACTTCCGATTTTTTTTGGATACGTATCTGATACGTGTTGCTTTAAACTGCAGTGAAGAAACGCTTACTTGACAACTTTAGAGGTTCCTGCATTGTGATAGTACACTGATCCGTTGTAGATGACGTGGCCACAGCCCTGGTAGAATTTCCTCATGTCGATGGACTTGCTGCTACTGTTGGGAAATGATGCGATGCTCCTGTATTCCTTCAAGACTCGACCTGAAAGCCAAATGTAAATCGCACACACAGTCTCTTTCTGCTCTGCTGGAGATTGCTTCATTGTTGCAACTTATATAAACTTGATGTATTGTACCAAGCTGTTTTCTTTCTTTGGCCCTGAGTTTTCCCTATTATAAATACATATTTCCTCAATATTACGGGTATTTCCTTTACTATTTGCCAAAGGCACTGTACCTGAAAAGTGCTCAGCCATCCAAATCTGGTTATCATTCACCTGGGCTGCGTCTTGCATCCAAACTCCAAATGTAGTTTCCATTTGAGTGACATTTGTAAAGCATGTTATGGTTTTGATAATGCATTCTATATGGATACGGAAGGAAAAACATGGAAATTAAAGAATGTTTGAAATGACAAAACACTTCACTCAGCAACAGTTTCCACTAGGGGGTGCTCGTGAGTAAAGGTTGAAGGCACAGTACAGTGGTACAAACTAAGGTTACAGACTGTACCTTTAATTGTTGGGGTTACATTTGTGGGAACAGGGAAGACGTCAAGGCCTTCTGTTGACAAAATGCAACCAATTATGAGGAAAAATTATCTACCTTCAACATCCCAATTAAACCCCCAGTGTTGCCTATGTAGAAATAGTTTGATACCAGCTTTCCAAACGGGTGCTTCTTTTGCATCCTCTCTGTCGGTTACATTCAAGGTGTCATTGGGGGGAACAGAGAAGATTTCTGCTGAAAATGTACATAAAATGCAATCAATTATGAAGACAATTTCAACACCTTCTAACATCCTTATAGATGTAAATAGTTTCATACCAGTTTTCCTAAAAGCTGCTTCTTCCGCATTCTCTGTGTCAGTTATTTTCAAAGGAGCTTCTTCCATAACCTCGGTGTCTGTTATTTGTCGGTTATTTTCTTCTTCCACCATCTCTGTGTATGTTGCTTTCAAATAAGTTTCTTCCAAATTCTCTAAGACGGTTACATTCAAAGGGGCTTCTTCCACAATCTCTGTGTATGTTTCTTTCAAATTCTCTAAGACAGTTACATTCAAAGGAGCTTCTTCCATAACCTCTGTGTCTGTCATTTGTCGGTTATTTGCTTCCACATTCTCGGTGTCAGTTACATTCAACGTGTCATTAATGGCGGCTGGATTCGCTGACTCTAAGGGGAGAAAGATGCAATAGTATTTTACAGTGAGGAATAAACGTATGTTCGTACATAGTGATTCTGAGTTCTTGTTGGTGGAATCTCTGCCAGGGACAGTACGCTCACCCATAGACACGTTGGCTTGATGGGTGTGTGCTCGGATGTTCCCATTAACATTCTCTGCGTCGGTTACATTCAAGGCGTCGTTGCTTGTGGCTGTATTCTCTGAAGCTAAGAGAAAATGTAACAGTGTTTTGCATTGACAGTGAAGTGGAATGCGTGTCATCGTTGGTGGAATCTCCGACAGCGTACTCACCCAGAGAGTCAGACGTGTTGGCTTGATAGAGACAGGCGTTCTCCGACAGGTGTGCTCGGATGGTCCTATTTCTGGAGGGTTCTGGGGCCTCTAAGGTCGCTGGGGGGCCAGGTAGACCAGGGGGACCGGCAGGGCCAGGAGGGCCCCTTGGTCCCGGAGGTCCTTCAAACACAACCAGAGGCACAGGATCTGAACAGGCTTCTCAGAGAAACTAACATAATAATAATAATAATATGCCATTTAGCAGACGCTTTTATCCAAAGCGACTTACAGTCATGCGTGCATACATTTTTTGTGTATGGGGTGGTCCCGGGGATCGAACCCCACTACCTTGGCGTTACAAGCGCCGTGCTCTACCAGCTGAGCTACAGAGGACCACATTTACAGTATCTAATACAACCACAATGATCATTGCAAGTAAAACATTTTTTTTTAATTGCAGCTTTATCTGCAAAATCCGTGCTAGTAGCTCAGATGTAGTTGATAATGTAGTAGGATGAGCTAGTGAGATGGATTTATGAAGAGAATGAGAACTCTACACTCTTTTACCCTCTATGATGATGTCATTGGAGGTCTCATCCTTCAGTCCTGGAGGTCCAGGCTCCCCTCTCTCCCCAGGGGGACCTGGGCAGGCAGGGGGTCATCATGACAGTTATGGATGGATTCTTTGAAAGATTTCTTTAAAAATTATTTTGTTTTCGTTATTGGGTACTGTACCAGTGGAGGCTGGTGTCACTTTCGAATTGGAAGATGGAATCGTTCTAATGGCTGGAATGGAATGAATTACAAGTCCTCCAATTGAAGGTGACACGGCCTCCACTGGTCTACATAATACAGCACTTATGCATGGAAGGAAAAGTCACAAACCACCAACAGTGTCTTTTACCTTTTTTTCCAGGTCTCCCTGCAACTCCAGGTGGTCCTGGAATACCATCTGTAGCATTGAATCCTGGCTTCCCATCCACACCTGGAATTCCTTGGGACAGACACCATCGTGTATTGATCATCAATAACTATATGCCTTTTTGTCATGCTTTGATTTGATGAAAAATGTTATTGATTAATTTTACCTGGAGGTCCTGGTGGTCCTATAATGTAGGATGGAAGGAATGGTTTAGTAATGTACCTTTTTAAAAAATATATATATTCATGTCCATTTCGTGTGCAATCCGCAACACACAGTATTTCAATTAGGTGCTAATGTTTGATTTAATCGTTGTAGTTTTCAAACAATGTGTTTCTTCTTACCCGTGTACCCAAGATACTAGAAGAGATATTTCCAACAACACACCTGTTAAACACATGTCTTTTCTGCTGTTACATAATTCCAACAGGACCTTGATCTGAAAGGCAGAAGGAAAGGTTCAAAAGACGACAACAGCAACTTCACCATTTAGCTCCAGTCCGCTTTAAAGGGTAATTAGTTGAGAGCAGCCAGAGAAAGTAAATGAATCATGTACCTAATAATACTGCCAGTGGTTCATTTCCATATGACTGTCTGATCAGTGGTTTGATGTTAATTTCCTGTGTCATTTCTCCAGCCAAGTGGGTCCCTCTGTAGTTTAGCCAAGGCCCAGAGGATAGGATGAGTATGGCAGAGTACCAAGCCACTGAATGCATCCCAAATTGCACCCTATTCCCTATACAGTGCACTACTTTTGACCAGTAACCCAGTGCACTACATAGGGAATAGGGTGCAATTTGGGACACATTCAGTGGCTTGGTACTCTGCCATACTAATCCAACGACAGCCTGTCATGCTCAGAGTTTTTTCCTACTTCTCCAGGAAACACCACTTGGAAAAACGCTCAGGCTGCGCCCCGAATGGCACCCTGTTCCCTTTATAGTGCACTACTTTTGACCAGGACCCCATAACGCTGAAAGTAGTGCACTATAAAGGGTTCAATTTCAGACGCATCCTCAGTTTTCCTCCTCTTAATCATATATCCAGAGACTTCGGTTGTGATTATTATTGGCGTGGGAAGGACATTTCTGCTAATCCCAGAAGACTGAGAAGAGGAGATGACTGGACATGTGGAGAATATTCCTTCCTCTGTTAAAAAAACCTCTCTAATAACTTGAAGTTCTGTAATCAGTTTTAAACTTTCCCGATCTCCTATCCTTTTCATATGCATTCACAGTTGGACATAGATGATACACATGCATGAGAAAACCCAATACTCAAGCCATGACAGTCCTAGCTGGTCACAGTCTTCTTACAGTTTATACTGCACATACCACATAACCCATGGTATGATCCAATGGTGTGATCCAATGGTATGATCCATGGTATGATCCAATGTGGCTCAGTTGATAGCGCATTGGCGCTTGCAACAACAGGGTTTTGTGGGTTCGATTCCCACGGGGGATCAGTACTGGAAATAAGTATTAAAAACGTATGCACTCACTACCACTAAATTACAAAAATAACCTACTATAACTATAACCTACAATAACTAACTATAACTAACCTACAATAACTAACTATAACTAACCTACTATAACTAACTATAACTAACCTACTATAACTAACTATAACTAACCTACTATAACTAACTATAACTAACCTACTATAACTAACTATAACCTAATATAACTAACTATAACTAACCTACTATAACTAACTATAACTAACCTACTATAACTAACTATAACTAACCTACTATAACTAACTATAACCTAATATAAATAACTATAACTAACCTACTATAACTAACTATAACTAACCTACTATAACTAACTATAACTAACCTACTATAACTAACTATAACTAACCTACTATAACTAACTATAACTAACCTACTATAACTAACTATAACTAACCTACTATAACTAACTATAACTAACCTACTATAACTAACTATAACTAACCTACTATAACTAACTATAACTAACCTACTATAACTAACTATAACTAACCTACTATAACTAACTATAACTAACCTACTATAACTAACTATAACTAACCTACTATAACTAACTATAACCTAATATAACTAACTATAACATACTGTCTATAATTAATGTAGTAAATATTTTTGGAGGATTCTTACCGGGACCATGGAGTATGTCATCATCATCATCATGTCCCCGTCTTCACGTTTCTGCTGTCGCTTAGTCTGGTGTTCCCCAGCCTGGCTCCTCTTACCGCGGGGTCGGCCATGTTGGCTCCTCTTACTGCGGGGTCGGCCATGTTGGCTCCTCTTACTGCGGGGTCGGCCATCCTGGCTCCTCTTACTGCGGGGTCGGCCATCCTGGCTCCTCTTACCGCGGGGTCGGCTATGCTGCAGCTCCCTTTCTGCCTCTCTGCCTGGGTCCTCCCTGCTGGTCCTGTGGGGTGATGTCTGCAACCCAGAGTCCTCTGAGAGCACCTGTACCCCATCAGTCTCCTCTCCAGGGTCCCTGCTGGTCCTGTGGGAAGCTTCCTCTCCAGGGTCCCTGCTGATCCTGTGGGAAGCTTCCTCTCCAGGGTCCCTGCTGATCCTGTGGGAAGCTTCCTCTCCAGGGTCCCTGCTGGTCCTGAGGGATGCTGCTGCAGAATGACGCAGCACGGTGCCAGAGGTCTCTGAGAGCACCTGCAGTTGTAGATCCAACCGGGCCAGGTGGGCCGATAGGTGCCTGTGTTGCACCAGGAGGAACACCAAGCCTGCGGAGCTCAGGACCGTCAGAGCACACGTCCCCGCCAAGAACACTCGTAACATCCCTGGGAGTCCCAGACAGCCACCTCCACCTCCACGACCCTCCCTCGTCATCCTGCTTCCGCTCCTGTCATGACTATTTCCAAAAAAAGGAAAGGTGAAATCTCTGCTCCCAAAAATGACCAACAAGCTTTTTTAGTTCATGGTACACTGCTTCCTCTCCGGATACATCCCAAATAGTCCCTACTGACACACAACACAGTGATCTAGGCACTGGATCTCACGTCCACAGAGGCACAAACACGCTCTGTTACAGGTAGTGCATGCTATTGCTAAGTAACGAACGAGAGACCGAATACAGAAGAACTGTTGAAGAAATCAGAAGAAAAGCTGTAGTAGTAGTAGTTTTTTTTCTTTCTAAGAGTCAGACGCAAGATTCATTGCGCAACTCTGGAAACTACTGGAGAACAGTTTAGTAGCAGCAGTGATCATATATGTGACAGGAAATGGATACAGCTGCATAGAGCGCACGGGAGTTTTTCTTTTATCATTCTAATTTCAACATTCTTATTGTGGTGTTCTTGGTTTTCATGCCAAGTGCATGCTGCTTGAGAATTTTTTTTGCTAAAGTTTCAAGATAATTCTGAACAAGGAAAGCATTCATTAAATGAACAAGTGAGACTTGAACTGAGCCTAATGAATGATGAGCACACATAGACCAGTGTGCTCTGTTGTAAGACTTCCTTTGTCTCTGAAAGGCTGAAAGCACCATGTAATATCCATAATTGTACTGCCACGCCATTTCCACTTAATTATTTTCCTGTAGCACCAATCCACAATGGTACAGAGTAGGAGTGCTGATATCAGTTCCCTTTCTGTCGGTCACACCGTGTAACATACAGGGCCTTCAGAAAGCATTCACAACCCTTGACTTTTTTACAGCCTGAATTTACAATTGATTAAATTAATTACATTGTAATCAAATCGGTCACTGGCTTACACACAATAATGTTAAATTGGAATTCTGTTTTTAATTTTGTTTGACAAATTAATTACAAATTAAAAGCTGAATTGTCTTGAGTCAACAAGTATTCAACCCCTTTGTTATGGCAAGCCTAAATAAATTCAGGAATACAAATGTGTTTAACAAGTCCCATCATAAGTTGCATGGACTCACCGAAATATTAGTGTTTAACATTATTTCATTATTATTTCAAACACCAGGGAGGTTTTCCAATGGCTCGCAAAGAAGGGCACCTATTGGTAGATGAAAAAAAAAAGGAAAAAAAAAGCAGACATTGAATATCCATTTGAAAATGGTGAAGTTATTAATTACACTTTGGATGGTGTATCAATACACCCAGTCACTACAAAGATACAGGCATCCTTTCTAACTTAGTTGCTGTAGAGGAAGGAAACCGCTCAAGAATTTCACGATGAGGCCAGTGGTGACTTTAAAACAGTTACAGTTTAATCGCTGTGATAGGAGAAAACTGAGGATGGATCAACAACATTGTAGTTACCCCACAATACTAACCTAATTGACAGAGTGAAAAGAAGGAAGCCTGTACAGAATAAAAAATATTCCAAAACATGCTTCCTGTTTGCAATATGGCGCTAAAGTAAAACTGCAAAAAATGTGGCAAAGAAATTAACTTTATGTCCAGAATACTAAGCATTATGCTTTGGGCAAATCCAACACAACACATCACTGAGTACCACTCTTCATATTTTCAAGCATGGTGGTGGCTACATCATGTTATGGGTGTGCTTGTCATCGGCAAGGACCAGGGAGTTTTCTAGGATAAAAAGAAACAGAATACAGCTATAAGCACAGGCAAAATCTTAGAGGAAAACCTGTTTCAGTCTGCTTTCCAACAGACACTGGGAGATGAATTAAACTTTCAGAAGGACAATAACCTAAAACACAAGGCCAAATCTACACTGGAGTTGCTTACCAAGATGACATTGAATGTTCCTGAGTGGCTTAGTTACAGTTTTGGCTTGAAAATGGCTGTCTAGCAATGATCAACTTGACAGAACTTGAATAATTTTTTTAAGAATAATGTGCAAATATTGTACAATCCAAAGCTTAGAGACTTACCCAGAAAGACTCACAGCTGTAATCGCTGCCAAAGGTGATTCTAACATGTATTGACTCAGGGGGTTGAATACTTATTGTCACGATCGTCTAGAACAGGAGACCAAGGCGCAGCGTTGCGAGTGAACATAGTATATTTATTAAATGCTCACACGAGCAAAACAAATAAACAACGAATCCGTGACGTCTGTGGTACAACACGCACACACACGAACAAAATCCCACAACCCGAAAGGAAAACAGATAGATTAAATATGGCTCCCAATCAGAGACAAACAGCCGACAGCTGACACTCGTTTGCCTCTGATTGGGAGTCACACCGGCAAACATAGAAAATAAACCACCTAGAACACCCACCAGAGAAACCGAAAACATAGAATGAACACACCCTGGTTCAACATAATGAGTCCCCGAACCAGGGTGTGACAGTACCCCCCCCTAAAGGCGCGGACTGTGACCGCGCCTAAATACGAGCAAAACAGGGGAGGGCTGGGTGGTCATTCTTCCTCGGCGGCGGCTCCGGCTCCGGGCTTGATCCCCACTTCCTCTCCAACCCCCCAAAGTACTCCTGGTCCTGTCTAGCCCCGCTGGCCGGAGCCGGACTGACGACACGCGCCCCTGGCTTGGTGCGTGGAGCAGGAATGGACCGGAATGGGCTGGCGACGCACACCACTGACTTGGTGCGGAGAGCAGGAACGAGCCGGACAGGGCTGACGAGACGCACCACAGACTTGGTGCGGGAAGCTTGGATGGGCCGGACTGGGCTGGCGACGCGCACCACAGACTCGGTGCGGAGAGCAGGAACGGACCGTGCCGGACTGACGACGCACACCACTGGCTTGGTGTGGACAGCAGGAACGGGCCGATCCGGGCGGCCGAAACGCACCACAGACTTGGTGCGGGGAGCAGGAATGGGCCGGACCGGGCTGGCGACGCGCACCACAGGCTTAGTGCGGGAAGCAGGAACAGGCCGGGCCGGGCTGGCGACGCGCACCACAGACTTGGTGCGGAGAGCAGGAACGGGCCGGACCGGGCTGGCGACGCGCACCACCGGCACGATGCGAGGAACAGGACCAGGCCGGCCCGTACTGGAGACACACACCACTGGCCCTACGCAGAGATCAGGAACGGGCCGGACCGGACTGGACACACACCCCAGTACCTCTCGCCGTGCCTCCACACTATCCCTCTCCTCTGTGACCAGTGGCCCCCTTAACCTGGCGGCCTCCTCTTCACACCCGCTGGACCGCTCCATCGCGGCCTCCTGCTGCCCCGTCGTCCACGTCGTGAGCCCCCCCCTAAAGATTTTCTGGGGTTCTCTCCTCCCCGTGGACCAGGCCTCCCTAGCTCTCGTCAGACTCTCGATCCATTGCTTCATCGACCAGCCTCTCTCCTCTTCATTTAGCGTGGCCCAGCCGAAACTCCTACTCCCCTGATCCCAGGTCCTTCCTTTCTCCTCCTCACGCTGCTTGGTCTGGTACTGGTGGGATTTTCTGTCACGATCGTCTAGAACAGGAGACCAAGGCGCAGCGTTGCGAGTGAACATAGTATATTTATTAAATGCTCACACGAGCAAAACAAATAAACAACGAATCCGTGACGTCTGTGGTACAACACGCACACACACGAACAAAATCCCACAACCCGAAAGGAAAACAGATAGATTAAATATGGCTCCCAATCAGAGACAAACAGCCGACAGCTGACACTCGTTTGCCTCTGATTGGGAGTCACACCGGCAAACATAGAAAATAAACCACCTAGAACACCCACCAGAGAAACCGAAAACATAGAATGAACACACCCTGGTTCAACATAATGAGTCCCCGAACCAGGGTGTGACACTTATCTAATCAATATACACTGAACACAAATATAAACACAACATGCAACACTTTCAAAGACTGTTCATATAAGGAAATCAGTCAATTGAAATAAATAAATTAGGCCCTAATCTATGGATTTCACATGACTGGGAATACAGATACTGTGGGGAAAAAAGTATTTAGTCAGCCACCAATTGTGCAAGTTCTCCCACTTAAAAAGATGAGAGAGGCCTGCAATTTTCATCATAGGTACACGTCAACTATGACAGACAAATTGAGATTTTTTTTCTCCAGAAAATCACATTGTAGGATTTTTAATGAATTTATTTGCAAATTATGGTGGAAAATAAGTATTTGGTCACCTACAAACAAGCAAGATTTCTGGCTCTCACAGACCTGTAACTTCTTCTTTAAGAGGCTCCTCTGTCCTCCACTCATTACCTGTATTAATGGCACCTGTTTGAACTTGTTATCAGTATAAAAGACACCTGTCCACAACCTCAAACAGTCACACTCCAAACTCCACTATGGCCAAGACCAAAGAGCTGTCAAAGGACACCAGAAACAAAATTGTAGACCTGCACCAGGCTGGGAAGACTGAATCTGCAATAGGTAAGCAGCTTGGTTTGAAGAAAATCAACTGTGGGAGCAATTATTAGGAAATGGAAGACATACAAGACCACTGATAATCTCCCTCGATCTGGGGCTCCACGCAAGATCTCACCCCGTGGGGTCAAAATTATCACAAGAACGGTGAGCAAAAATCCCAGAACCACACGGGGGGACCTAGTGAATGACCTACAGAGAGCTGGGACCAAAGTAACAAAGCCTACCATCAGTAACACACTATGCCGCCAGGGACTCAAATCCTGCAGTGCCAGACGTGTCCCCCTGCTTAAGCCAGTACATGTCCAGGCCCGTCTGAAGTTTGCTAGAGTGCATTTGGATAATCCAGAAGAGGATTGGGAGAATGTCATATGGTCAGATGAAACCAAAATATAACTTTTTGGTAAAAACTCAACTCGTCGTGTTTGGATGACAAAGAATGCTGAGTTGCATCCAAAGAACACCATACCTACTGTGAAGCATGGGGGTGGAAACATCATGCTCTGGGGCTGTTTTACTGCAAAGGGACCAGAACAACTGATCCGTGTAAAGGAAAGAATGAATGGGGCCATGTATCGTGAGATTTTGAGTGAAAACCTCCTTCCATCAGCAAGGGCATTGAAGATGAAACGTGGCTGGGTCTTTCAGCATGACAATGATCCCAAACACACCGCCCAGGCAACGAAGGAGTGGCTTCGTAAGAAGCATTTCAAGGTCCTGGAGTGGCCTAGCCAGTCTCCAGATCTCAACCCCATAGAAAATCTTTGGAGGGAGTTGAAAGTCCGTGTTGCCCAGCGACAGCCCCAAAACATCACTGCTCTAGAGGAGATCTGCATTGAGGAATGGGCCAAAATACCAGCAACAGTGTGTGAAAACCTTGTGAAGACTTACAGAAAACGTTTGACCTGTGTCATTGCCAACAAAGGGTATATAACAAAGTATTGAGAAACTTTTGTTATTGACCAAATACTTATTTTCCACCATAATTTGCAAATAAATTCATTAAAAAATCCTACAATGTGATTTTCTGGATTTTTTTCTTCTCATTTTGTCTGTCATAGTTGACGTGTACCTATGATGAAAATTACAGGCCTCTCTCATCTTTTTAAGTGGGAGAACTTGCGCAATTGGTGGCTGACTAAATACTTTTTTTCCCCACTGTATGCATCTGTTGGTCACAGATACCTAACAACAAAAAAAGCAGGGGCGTGGATCAGAAAACCAGTCAGTACCTAGTGTGACCACCATTTGCCTTATGCAGCTCCATTGCATAGAGTTGATCAGGCTGTTGATTGTGGCCTGTGGAATGTTGTTCCACTCCTCTTCAATGGCTGTGTGAAGTTTCTGGATATTGGTGGGAACTGGAACACGCTGTCGTAAAAGTCGATCCAGAGTATTCCAAAAATACTCAATGGGTGACATGTCTGGTCAGTATGCAGGCCATGGAAGAACTGGGACATTTTCAGCTTCCAGGACTTTGTGGTCTGCCATCTGCCCGGTACAGCTGAAACCGGGATTAATCCGTGAAGAGCACACATCTCCAGTGTGCAAGTGGCCATCCAAGGTGAGCTTTTGCCCACTGAAGTCCGTTACGACGCCACACTGGTAGTCAGGTCAAGACTCTGGTGAGGACGACGAGCACCCAGATGAGCTTCCCTGAGACGGTTTCTGACTGTTTGTGCAGGAATCCTTCGGTTGTGCAAACCCACAGTTTCATCAGCTGTCCGGGTGGCTGGTCTCAGACGATCCCGCAGGTGAAGAAGCTGGATGTGGAGGTCCTGGGCTGGCGTGGTTACACTTGGTCTGCGGTTGTGAGGCCGGTTGGACGTACTGCCAAATTTTCTAAAACGACGTTGGAGGCTGCTTATGGTAGAGAAATTAACATTCAATTCTCTGGCAACAATTCTGGTGGACATGTCTGCAGTCAGCATGCCAATTGCACGCTCCCTCAAAACTTGAGATATCTGTGGCATTGTGTTGTGTGACAAAACTGCACATTTTATAATGGCCTTTTATTGTCCCCAGCACAAGGTGCACCTGTGTAATAATCATGCTATTTAATCAGCTTCTTGATATGTCACACCTGTCAGGTGGATGGATTATCTTGGCAAAGGATAAATGTTCACTAACAGGGATGTAAACAAATTTGTGCTCAAAATTTGAGAGAAATAAGCTGTTTGTGCTTATGGAAAATGTCTGGGATCTTTTATTTCAGCTCATGAAACATGCGACCAACACTTTACACGTTGCGTTCATTATGGAGACACCCTTTTTCCATTAAAACATATTAAAACGGGCGAGAACTGTAGAGCTCTTTTAGATAAATTCACCCAGAGGTGGTTTAAAGTAAACTGCATTCTAATGTCGACTTTTCTTATGGATAACCGTATCACGCGAAGGGTTTTACTCATGCTCAGTTTTAGGGTGTGGAGCGCTGCGCGATTGGACATTTGAAATGGAAGTTATGGAACTCCCTCGCCCGCTTCTGTTAGGCCATTTTATAACGGTTTGTCAGCGTAATGTCAGTTTCATTGTGGACTTTTTTCCCTGAAATTAGATGTAGGCCTATCAGGGGCTATAGGCTAGCTGCATCTAGCTCAGCAAACTATGGCAAAATTGAATTGCAATTATAAACCCAGATTTTAGTCACTAGCCTATGCCTATTTTAAATAATAAGTAAATCTCGCAAATGGGCCATTTATAACGGTTTGTAGTCTTAACATCTGGAACATAATAACGGCACAATTACCAGGAAATAGCCTAACATTTTTTTTTTTTTTTTTTTTCGTCCAAGTGTTTCTTGCACAGAGATTTCGAGATCCTCTGTCCATCTTTCATCACTCAAACTCTCCTGTTGGATTTATCTATAGCTATGCACAAACAGGATTTATTTACAGTTATAAACTGGGTGGTTTGAGTCCCTGAATGCTGATTGGTTGAAAGCCATGGTATATCAGACCGTGTACCACGGGAATAACAAAAAATAATTTTTACTGTTTTAATTACATTGGTAACCAGTTTATAATAGCAATAAGGCACCTCAGGGGTTTGTGGTATATGGCCAATATACCACGGCTAAGGGCTATGTCATAAGAACAGCAACTTAGCCATGGTATATTGGCCATATACCACACCACCTCTGGCCTTATTGCTTAATCATAGCGGTCAAAACCGGTTAAATTGACATCCATTGATAAATTGACACATTGACATATTCTTAAACTCGCAATAATTATAATTTAGATGGAAAAACTAATTTTGCTTCTTAGCCTACTTTTGTTAAAAATGACGTTGATATTCTTTCTTAATTTGCTCGATAACGTTATGGATAAAGGATTTATTGGATAAATGTGGCAACTCCCCTTTTGCTGCGAAAAAACCTTTTTGGGCTAGTTGTCAGGTCTTGTGGGCGGGTTTTCAGGGGACATTTTAGCTAGACCTGGCAACCCAGGTTAAACCCCACATAACTTCAAATCAAATCAAATCAAATGTTATTGGTCACATGCGCCGAATACAACAAGTGCAGACATTACAGTGAAATGCTTACTTACAGCCCTTAACCAACAGTGCATTTATTTTTAACAAAAAAAGTAAAAATAAAACAACAACAAAAAAAAGTGTTGAGAAAAAAAGAGCAGAAGTAAAATAAAATAACAGTAGGGAGGCTATATATACAGTAAAATAAAGTGACAGTAGGGAGGCTATATATACAGTAAAATAAAGTGACAGTAGGGAGGCTATATATACAGGGGGGTACCGGTGCAGAGTCAATGTGCGGGGGCACCGGCTAGTTGAGGTAGTTGAAGTAATATGTACATGTGGGTAGAGTTAAAGTGACTATGCATAAATAATTAACAGAGTAGCATCAGGGTAAAAAGAATGGGGTGGGGGGGCAGTGCAAATAGTCCGGGTAGCCATGATTAGCTGTTCAGGAGTCTTATGGCTTGGGGGTAGAAGCTGTTGAGAAGTCTTTTGGACCTAGACTTGGCACTCCGGTACCGCTTGCCGTGCGGTAGCAGAGAGAACAGTCTATGACTAGGGTGGCTGGAGTCTTTGACAATTTTGAGGGCCTTCCTCTGACACTTAGAAGCAGTGGTGTGTATTCATGGATGCCAAGGGGAGCTAGGCTTCCCCAAGAAAATTGACAATAAAAAAATAACAACATTAAATCATGTATCATTAATCTCTTTGTGTTTCATAATTGTCCTTCAATTCGCAAGAGGCTGAATGTATCTCACAGGAGAAAACATCAGAGCGAGTGAAACAGCGCCCCTCTGTCTCTCTACCTGTAGGCCATCTATCTGATGCTGTCTGGTCAAAAGGAGTATCACACTGTAGCCGCCCATAGCATTATTTAATTGTTATTTTATTTCACCTTTATTTAACCAGGTAAGCCAGTTGAGAACAAGTTCTCATTTACAACTGCGACCTGGCCAAGATAAAGCAAAGCAGTGCGATTAAAAACAACAACATTAAAGGGAAGCCAGCAAGCATCTGTCCTCCCTTGACTGAGAGAGCTCCACTGTGAATGGTGGCGCACCAAAAAAAAAGTGTCAGGTGAAGCCAGCTTGTATTTGGCTTCACTCCTATCAAATCCCATTGAGAGCATACGTCATTGACAGAAAAACTTGAATTGTTGCATCTCGTTGTGTTGTTGTCCTCGGTGGCTAGCTAGCTAAAATTGTCCCTTTCCTAAATTAGCCATGGATGGAGATAGGGATTTGGACTTGTGGTTTTACTTAATTATATGTACTGGCCAATGATTATAACAGTGATTCTGATCCAACCATTAATTCATACATTGTTGTGCCCCTGGCCTGAGAGGATGGACGTTCAATATGTAGCTAGATGTAGAAGGCTAATGTTAACTAGCTAACGTTGCCCATGAATGGAAGTTAGGGTAGTGATCAAGCATTTTATCCAGGTAGCCTTGGACAACAACAAAAAAACGCCATGTACTGTATGAGAGTCATAGACCATTTCATCAACATGAAAGAGAGGAGGATGGCATTGGTGTTTCTCTACAAGTAGGGTGAGTCAACATATTTTCCACTTGCACGAACGCGCCCACACACACACACACACACACACACACAGAAATCAGTACCATGGACAGCCACATCATATTTAGCTTACGTTGATTGGACTAAATTGTTTTTGGTATCATTTAGTTGTCACTGTATTAGACTAAGCATATGTGATTTGATGATGTTGAAATGTTAAAGTTGAAATGGTGCTGGAATAGTGGAGGCAGCTCCTGTTTTTCTTTGCGACTTGCGGTAACTCTCCGTGGTTCTAAATCAATAGTTGTTTAATGGTCCAAAAAAGTCGGAAACATTAACTTGCTTGTCCATGCTGTAGGTCATGTAACTGTCTGTTACTGCTGTACATGCAATATGATTTGTGGACTTCACTGGACAGAGGTTACTCTCCGTTTTTTTTTGTGATAAAACAAAGTTGTAGTTTAATTTATTCTGTCACTGTGTGGGGGTGTTTACCAGGTGTTAGCTAGATAGCTTTTAGTCTAGCATGTGTCGTGTGAGTTTAACGTTTTTGGGAAGCTATGTTTCACCATAAAAATGCACCTTTATAACAAAGGATTGCCTGCCTCTATCATCTCATTGCAGACTAACGTAAGCCTACTATTCCTAATGTTATGAGAAGTGGATAGTGATAATTTAGGTTATTAGTAAGCGCATAGTGGCATAGGTTTATAGGCAATATCAGAGACGTTTCCTTTGCACGGAAAAATTTGGCCTTTTGATAAACATTTCATGCGATTCTACTACACTTTTATATGACTGGAGACGTTAGCAGAATATTTTTTAATACGCGGGTAGCCTAGTCCTACTCTACTGACACCGGTTCAATAGAAATGACCTCGTCTTGAATGCAACCATGTAATCTAGGCCTACCTATAGGGTCCTGGCTAAAAGGGTGTGCGTTTTGTGTGCGTTTCTAGCTAACCCATACCCTTTTCGTAACCTTAACCTAATTCTCGTAACTTGCTGTCTAAATTCTGCTAATCTCCTACGAAATGTCAAATAGGACGTTAATTTGACAAAAGCTGTATCCCTTCTAGCCGTGACCATGAAAAGGGGAGACGCATATTGTACAATACGACTTCCATATAGACTGGAGGACATTATTGTCCCAAAACAACTCCAGTGGTTATCACATATTTATATAACCCAATGATACATTTGTTGAGAACTTTATCATAAGATGAGGGGAAAATGTATGGACATTACCTCATAGGACAAAGGCCTCAATGGGATAGGACAACCTGCTGTGTTGACTGTTGGTTGTTCAAGCCCAACAATAGATTTAATTTCATCACATTCCCAGTGGGTCAGAAGTTTACACACACTCAATTAGTATTTGGTAGTGTGGGAAATTATTCTCTTATATTTTAGATGTGCCGTTAGCTTAATAAGAAAGCATTAATGATTAAACATAATAGGTTTGTGCTGTACTGATTTAAATTGTTTAACATAACAAGCTGTGATTCATGTGAGGAGCTGTTAGGGGAGTAGGGGGAGATAAGGCTTGTGTCTCACACAGACACAAACACAGCCTCTTTGTTAGAACGCTCAAGGGCATGTGTACTGCAAAAGTGTTGACTCTCTGGACAAGTTGCAAAACAACTAATGCCTGGCAACAGTGAAGCGCCAAGGGGCTGGGACCAGCCTGTGCGCCAACGATAGGCTGAGTAAGTCTAAACCACGCTCAGTCTCTACTCTGATAGGCCAGCAGGGAGCAGGAACTGTCTCTGTCAGAGTATTTAAAGAAGAACTCATAACAATGGACCAGTTCTCGGTCTGCCCTGCGTGGTATTTCAGTGGACCCGAATATACGAACATCATATTTACCATTGAAGTGTTTTGCATTAATTAAAATAATAGTCTATTATAGAAGACGTGTATTGACCTCTTTTTGTTCCAATACCAGATTTGAATTGACGCAACTTATCAATTGGTGACCCCGACGTGATCTGGTAAAGGGACTTCGCTGGGTATTGTCCGGCCCATTGGACATCTCTGTCATTGGACGGTGTGTTTCACAAAGAGTCCGGACTACTAAAAACAGGTAAGCAGACACCTATTGTTATATAACTAAAGTCCTGCACATTGGCTTTATCCAAATTAATTTTGTGAAACACCTGTCTGATGTAAGTGAACTAAATTATGAAACTATTATGAGTAGATAAGCACCATATTGTGACATGCAAACCTTTGGTGAATGTGATGTTAAACCATGGTACCATAGAGTATTTTTCTACCAGCAAGTTCCGTAACTGCGAGGGTACGGCTAGGTTCGGAGATACAGGGAATAATTGACTTAAGTAATTGCTATCGGCAAGGTTCGTAACTACGTGGGTACGGCTAGGTTCGAAGAATTACACCGGCAAGGTCCGTAACTTCGAGGGTACGGCTAGGTTCGGGAAATTTTAGATAGTGTTGCGCTATCGGCAAGGTCCGTAACTAGTACGGCTAGGATCGTAGGAGCACTTTAAAGTACACTATAGTGTTGTGCTTCGGCAGGGAGCTGTACTCGGGGGTACGTATGCATGAGAGTGCAAATGATCCCAGTGTAATAAAAGAGTGTTTGCAGACGAAATAAAAGAGTGAATGCGGAATTAAAAAATTAATTATTAACTAAAATTAATAAACCTGTATACCTTGATAGAAAACTAATTAGGAATTAAAGACGGCTGTGGCTGTCCAAACTGTATAATTTGTGAATAACTATTGGGTTTGTGGTTGTTTAAACCGTATAATTTGTGAATGATAATTGGGAATAGATATACTAAGGTAGAGAAATTAAAATAAAACGTATTAAAAGTGAGAAATAGAAACTTGAACCTAAAATTTTAAAACTTTTAGAATAGAAATAAAAAGAAGGAAGCGTCGTGTACATTAATATGGCAGGACACACAGAGGCGGAACGAGTGCTGGAAGTACTGAAGTCCACCCTTGAAACAAAAGGAGGGAGGGGCTGGAGACAGCGAGAGTATGGCTTTTGGAGAGTCAGGAAAGACTAGAGAATGTTGCTAGAGAGTGTAAGGACCCGTGTAAATACTGTAACAAAACAGGTCATAACCATCGCGACTGCAGAGCTAAGGGAAAGGGCAATGTCCGGGAAATGACAGTCTATTTTTTGGTTCCACGGGTATAATGTTTGAAGAAGTAATTTGTGTCGATTAAGAATTGGCTAAAAACACCACGAAGCGATTATTTGAGAGGTACCTATAAATTTCTAACGATATATACGTATGAACTTGCACACCCGAACGTAGACGTACGTAATGGGTGAGAAAGTAGAGAATATGAGTTTAAGGTTGTACCGTTGTTTGATCATGTGATAGGGTTTGATGGGTAATCGGACCATGACTGGTGTGGTTATGGAAGTAATGTATAAACAGTGGAGAGCCAATAGGGGGCACCATTGAACTATTATGTTTTGTTGGGCATTTCAATGGCATAAGGTGAAATCTGTGTGTATGAGTGAATTCAACGGCTGGTATGGGTAGTGACCGGATACTACTGAGTATTTGGTTTGTTGATGTTGAATGGACGATTTGTAGCGTGTTTTGGGTTAAATAGAAAGGCTCACTTATTCAACCGAAATAGGTGCGGGGAGAGAGTTTTTGTGTTACTGAATGAGGTGAGAGTTAAACTACTGAGAATAGAGAAGTATTATGGACACTCCGTAATAAATAAACTGAACCAAACAAGACGTTACTACAGCAATAGAGGATGGTTAATGTTGTTACGTTAGTTTTTAAACCCGATGATAGAGGTAAATGCAAAACGCTGTTTGAGAGTGTGTTTTATTTTTGCTACTAGGGGATTTAGTGTTTGAGATGAAAGGGCTGGCTAGTCGGGAGTGATGACGTGGCTGGTTGTGCGACATGGAAGTGGTTGTTTGGGGTACTTTGAAAGCATCGCGGAATGTGTGGGGTGACTGGCAATGTATGTAGAGGGTCCCTGGTTCGAACACAGGTAGGGACAGTGGGTAAAGCTTTCGCATTGGGGCTATAGACCTAGATTACTAAGTGGATTGAGAAATGTGAAAGGTTGAATTAGATAGCTTAAGTAGAAGTATTCTAGAAAGGTCTATGAAAATATGTTACAAGGTCCCCGTGCCTTCCCCGTTGTGTAGGAAGGAGCAAGGGGAGGGGTGAGAGATGGTTCAAATGATAGGAATATCATTAAATGTATGCTTATCAACGATAGCAAGTATTTGTTTTATTAATTAGGGCCTAATCAGAGAGAACAGTTAAAGAAATTGAATAGCGAACTGAAATGGCGATAGAGCTGTGAAAATTGAGTTGAGGACAGATTTTCCTAGGGGGTTGATCAAATAATTCATAATGGATCATTTGAGATGAGATCACATGTAGCAGATTTAGGGTAATCAATTAAATAATCATTGTATACTCGAGGAATTTTTAGTGGTTTTATGGATTAGTTATGAAAAATTAGATTGATACAAACAATTATTGATGGGTTAGGACTGGGGATATCTGTATCATGTTTTGTGTGTACTACCATCTTTAGATCATAACCAGGAGAAAAAGATTAGCTTATCTCATTGGAATGTGCTGTACTGATATAGACTGTTTAACATAACAAGCTGTGATTCATGTGAGGAGCTGTTAGGGGAGTAGGGGGAGATAAGGCTTGTGTCACACACCTCTTTTTGTTCCAATACCAGATTTGAATTGACGCAACTTATCAGTAGCATTGCCTTTAAATTGTTTAACTTGGGTCAAACGTTTCGGGTAGCCTTCCACAAGCTTCCCACAATAAGTTGGGTGAATTTTGGCCCATTCCTCCTGACAGAGCTGGTGTAACTGAGTCAGGTTTGTAGGCCTCCTTGCTCGCACATGCTTTTTCAGTTCTGCCCACACATTTTCTATAGGATTGAGGTCAGGGCTTTGTGATGGCCACTCCAATACCTTGACTTTGTTGTCCTTAAGCCATTTTGCCACAACTTTGGAAGTATGCTTGGGGTCATTGTCCATTTGGAAGACCCATTTGCGACCAAGCTTTAACTTCCTCACTGATGTCTTGAGATATTGCTTCAATATATCCACATCATTTTCCTTCCTCATGATGCCATCTATTTTGTGAAGTGCACCAGTCCCTCCTGCAGCAAAGCACCCCCACAGCATGATGCTGCCACCCCCGTGCTTCACGGTTGGGGTGGTGTTCTTCGGCATGCAAATACCCCCTTTTTCCTCCAAACATAACGATGGTCATTATGGGCAAACAGTTCTATTTTTGTTTCTTCAGACCAGAGGGCATTTCTCCAAGAAGTACGATCTATGTCCCCATGTGCAGTTGCAAACCGTAGTCTGGCTTTTTTATGGCGGTTTTGGAGCAGTTGAGCGACCTTTCGGGTTATGTCTCTGGATAAGAGCGTCTGCTAAATTACTAAAATGTAAATGTAATGTCGATATAGGACTCGTTTTACTGTGGATATAGATACTTTTGTACCGGTTTCCTCCAGCATCTTCACTGTTGTCTGGGATTGGTTTGCACTTTTCGCACCAAAGTACGTTCATATCTAGGAGACAGATAGGCGTCTCCTTCCTGAGCGGTATGACGGCTGCGTAGTCCCATGGTGTTTATACTTGCGTACTATTGTTTGTACCGATGAATGTGGTACCTTCAGGCGTTTGGAAATTGCTCCGAAGGATGAACCAGACTTGTGGAGGTCTACCATTTTTTTATGAGGTCTTGGCTGATTTCTTGTGATTTTCCCATGATGTCAAGCAAAGAGGCACTGAGTTTGAAGGTAGGCCTTGAAATACATCCACAGGTACACCTCCAATTGACTCAAATTATGTCAATTAGCCTATCAGAAGCTTCTAAAGCCATGACATCATTTTCTGGAATTTTCCAAGCTGTTTAAAGGCACAGTCAACTTAGTGTATGTAAACTTCTGACCCACTGGAATTGTGATACAGTGAATTATAAGTGAAATAATCTGTCTGTAAACAATTCTTGAAAAATTACTTGTGTCATGCACAAAGTAGTTGTCCTAACCGACTTGCCAAAACTATCGTTTGTTAACAAGAAATGTGTGGAGTGGTTAAAAAACAAGTTTTAATGACTCTAACCTAAGTGTATGTAGACTTCCGACTTCAACTGTATGTGGACGATTGGAGGACTTTCAACAGACGGAGTTTGGTCTTCCAACATAGCACTTGGTGCGGTTACTAGGTAACCTGCAAGGCCTCTCTTGGAAAAGCAGTTACTACCAATCTTCATACTGTACTGTCTTTGGTAAGAGTTAAGGCAGTGGTTTTTATATCTAACCCAAGATAGACCAGAGCCTGCCATTTCCAATGGCCGCAAATGATTCAGTGGGCAGAATGAGCAAGGAGGTGGGCAGAGCCAAGCACGAGCTAGTGTTTTTTTATTAGCATATTTCCGTTAGGGACCGCCTACTCTGTGAAGTGCGCGTTTGCAGTCACTCAATTCGCCCTTGCACTCCTAAACAACGCATTTTTTTTTTTTTTACGACTGGCAAAGGGTTAAGTCTACAAAACGCAGCCCACTCTGTTTGTTACAGATTTTAGTTTTGAAAACAGTCAACTGTATGGGGATCAAATGTTTAATCGATGAGAAAATTAGCATAATGTAGGCCAAAATCTATCTCCTCCCACTGCCGGTCACTTGGCTTCCTCTTATCATCATATTAGTAGTGAAGTGAAACGCCAACCGGATTCTTCACATTTATACATCCAGTGAAATATCTGGCTTATTGTTCCATCTGTGGTGAAGGTTAGGGTAGGGAAGGACGTCCCAAGGATCCCAGATAGCACTGATCTCTGTTCTGATTCAGCATGTTCCGGTTGGTGATGTAACTTCCTGTTTTTTTTCTACAAAACTTTATTGGAATCAAAAGTGTCAACAGCCTTACCTCAGTAAATGTGTATTTTATTTCAAAATAAATCCAGTAATGATGGACACTATTGATGCATTTTATACAATCCCAACTAGGACAACCACAACAACCGCAATACAGAAAAAGAAAATAAATCGATAGTCAATTCATTTTATTACTTTGATGTGGTGTAAGCAAAGACAGCATAGAATGTGACAAGCTGACCAACTGAATAGGTGAACTATTCTACTATGGGGCTTTCTAATTTTTCCTGTTGGTTACTTAATAATTGTGTTGTTGGCTGAGGAAGATTAAATGTGGATGACACTTCTTTGTGTGTGGATATTGTAGGCAGAATTTACATAACCAAAGGTATCGGGGCTCAGCTCCGCCTGGCTCTCATTTGGATCGTAGGTGCCGGGTCTCGGACCAGGCGGTACCCGGCCCAATTTAACCCCTGCATAAAAAGGCATTCTTACATGTTCTCAGCAACTGTGAATATTCCTTCTGTGAGTTCGCAGATGTCTTTTCAGACTTGATGCTAACTTCAAGTGAGTTCCACACAAATGACATTGAACTCCCTCCCCAGTGTGAGTTCTCATATGCACTGTCAGGTTTCCCTTCACACTGAAGCATCGGTCACATTCGTTGCAGCGATGTGGTTTCTCCTTTGTGTGAGTCCTCATATGCTTTGTCAGGCTATCCTTAATGCTGAAGCATCGGTCACATTCGTTGCAGCGATGTGGTTTCTCCTTTGTGTGAGTCCTCATATGCAGTTTCAGACTTGCTTTTGACGACAAACTTTTCCCACAAACGTCACATGTAAAAACCAGCCCTGTATGAATATGAAGCATATGCATCTTTAGGCTTTCTTTGTGAAAGAAACGTTTGCCACAGTCGGTGCAGCACTGCTGCCTCTCCCCCATGTGAATCTTCATGTGCTTCCTCAGGTAGAAGTTCATGGCAAAAGATTGTCCACATGTGTCGCACGTGTACGGCCTCTCTTCACTGTGCCGGAGTTGCCGATGCCTTCTCAAACCATGTGCTGTCGCCAAGCGTTTTCCGCAGACTTCACATATCAGCTCAGGCAACTCACTGGCATGTTTCCTTGGCCGTCCTCTTCCTCTCTTTGATTTGAGAGGCCTTATTCTATTCCCCACTCCATCTGCTTTTCCTTGATCAATTTCATTGTCGTCACTCCCCGGATTGACTTCAGAGGGGGGCTGATAGTCACTGGTTGATTCAGACTCAATGTAGCTCTCTCCATCAGATTCTGTTTGGTTCTCGCCATCGGATTCAGACATGATGTTGAAAGAGTCCCATATAAACTCTTCGGCATCAGACTCCACCGGCCCAGGGCCCAGACCGGGGCTCCATTCCTGCTCACAGTGCTGCTCCTCATGGTTAACCCTCTCTTCAGTTATAGTCAGCTGCTGGAGGTCTGGAGGGAAGGAGAAAGGCTGAAATTGACAAGAGACCAGAAATAGGGCTACTACTTAACTAAATACTAAATAAGGCGATGATTTGTCAAAAAATCTGGTAAATAGTGACCACTAGTGGATGTTCAGTCTGTAGCTACTAGCTAGATAAATTACCATGTATACACATTGCTTAGCTACCATATATGGGTCATTTCTAGATTGTATAGCTTTTGTCAGAATTGATATCAAACGTTGAAAATGTAGCATTTTAGCTAAACCTAACCTGCTACGTTAATTCTCCTAACCTACTGCGTAAATGTGGTCTCCCGAGTGGCGCAGTGGTCTAAGGCACTGTGCATCGCAGTGCTAGCTGTGCCACTAGAGATCCTGGTTCGAATCCAGGCTCTGTCGTAGCCGGCCGCGACCGGGAGACCCATGGGGCGGCGCACAATTGGCCCAGCGTCGTCCAGAATAGGGGAGGGAATGGCCGGCAGGGATGTTGGTAGAGCACGGCGTTTGCAACGCCAGGGTTGTGGGTTCGTTTCCCACGGGGGGCCAGTATGAAAAAAAAAATATATAATGTATGCACTCACTAACTGTAAGTCGCTCTGGATAAGAGCGTCTGCTAAATGACTAAAATGTAAATGTAAATTCTCCTACCCAGCTACGAAAAGTACATTTTGACAAAAGCTGTATCCCTTCTAGAAAACCCTTCATATGAGCTAAATAAAAAAAAAGGTGCTACACATAGGATTTTTTGTTTGAATTTTTACATTGTAATTTTATAAAATGTCCATAATATATCTGCTGTTCTGACTTTGTGGCTGTGTTATCTAGTGGATATCGCTCTGTCATTTCCTGGTTACTAAAATTCTACAATGTTCGCTCAATTTCAGTTTATGGTGAGAAAACAAGCACTGGATAGTGTAGGGAATCATTGTACCATCTAAATCACTACAAAAATATATTTAGTTTTTAATAGCGGTTTTGAAGCTAGTGGAACAAAACTAAAGTTACTTTCGGTTTTGGCCCACCAGCTTCAAACAGCTGTAAAAACGATATTTGCAGTTATTGAAAATATATTTCACAGCGATTTACATGGTACAATGATTCTACACTATTCAGTTGTTTTCTCACATAAACTGAAACTGAGCGAACAGTGTAGAATTTTAGCAACCAGGAAATGAGCTTTTCCACTAGACAAATTCAGAACAGCTTTCCCAGTTTGACAATAGATGCCACTCCGGCGGGAGAAATCAATAGGCGAATATCACAGAGGTCCCACAGCCAACCACACCACTTGCAGGTAAGTAATACTGTGAAACACGATCATTCCACTATTAGCGCCAGATATATTATCATATCAACAAAAGCTAGGTTTCCATTCAATAGGTGACAGATTTTCATGTGAATATTATCAAATCCGTATAAAAACAATATGCGCATTTTCCCACCACAGATATTTCCATCAAATTGACTTGTTGCAGACAGAGTATGTGAGCGGAGCAGAGCTTGCCCAATTTGACTGTAGCGAGATTCCCAAAGGCTGGAGAGTCTGTCTTCTCACCCGCTTCAATTTGCATTTTATTGCATGACATAAGTATTTGATCACCTACCAACCAGTAAGAATTCCAGCTCTCACATACCTGTTTTTTCTTTAAGAAGCCCTCCTGTTCTCCACTCATTACCTGTATTAACTGCACCTATTTGAACTCGTTACCTGTATAAAAGACACCTGTCCACACACTCAATCAAACAGACTCCAACCTCTCCACAATGGCCAAGACCAGAGAGCTGTGTTAGGACATCAGGGATAAAATTGTAGACCTGCACAAGGCTGGGATGGGCTACAGGACAATAGGCAAGCAGCTTGGTGAGAAGGCAACAACTGTTGGCGCAATTATTAGAAAATGGAAGAAGTTCAAGATGACGGTCAATCACCCTCGGTCTGGGGCTCCATGCAAGATCTCACCTCGTGGGGCATCAACGATCATGAGGAAGGTGAGGGATCAGCCTAGAACTACACGGCAGGACCTGGTCAATGACCTGAAGAGAGCTGGGACCACAGTCTCAAAGAAAACCATTAGTAACACACTACACCGTCATGGATTAAAATCCTGCAGCGCACGCAAGGTCCCCCTGCTTAAGCCAGCGCATGTCCAGGCCCGTCTGAAGTTTGCCAATGACCATCTGGATGATCCAGAGGAGGAATGGGAGAAGGTAATGTGGTCTGATGAGACAAAAATATAGCTTTTTGGTCTAAACTCCACTCGCCGTGTTTGGAGGAAGAAGAAGGATGAGTACAACCCCAAGAACACCATCCCAACCGTGAAGCATGGGAGGTGGAAACATCATTCTTTGGGGATGCTTTTCTGCAAAGGGGACAGGACGACTGCACCGTATTGAGGGGAGGATGGATGGGGCCATGTATCGCGAGATCTTGGCCAACAACCTCTTTCCCTCAGTAAGAGCATTGAAGATGGCTCGTGGCTGGGTCTTCCAGCATGACAACGACCCGAAACACACAGCCAGGGCAACTAAGGAGTGGCTCCGTAAGAAGCATCTCAAGGTCCTGGAGTGGCCTAGCCAGTCTCCAGACCTGAACACAATAGAAAATCTTTGGAGGGAGCTGAAAGTCTGTATTGCCCAGCGACAGCCCCGAAACCTGAAGGATCTGGAGAAGGTCTGTTTGGAGGAGTGGGTCAAAATCCATGCTGCAGTGTGTGCAAACCTGGTCAAGACCTACAGGAAACGTATGATCTCTGTAATTGCAAACAAAGGTTTCTGTACCAAATATTAAGTTCTGCTTTTCTGATGTATCAAATACTTATGTCATGCAATAAAATGCAAATGAATTACTTAAAAATCATACAATGTGATTTTCTGGATTTTTGTTTTAGATTCCATCTCTCACAGTTGAAGTGTACCTATGATAAAAATTACAGACCTCTACATGCTTTGTAAGTAGGAAAACCTGCAAAATCGGCAGTGTATCAAATACTCCCCACTGTATATCTCAAACTGCCCATCTTAATCTTTTATTTTTATTGGCCAGTCTGAGATACGTTTTTTTCTTTGCAACTCTGCCTAGAAGGTCAGCATCCCAGAGTCGCCTCTTCACTGACGTTGAGACTGGTGTTTTGCGGGTACTATTTAATGAAGCTGCCAGTTGAGGACCTGTGAGGCGTCTGTTTCTCAAACTAGACACAGTAATGTATGTCCTCTTGCTCTGTTGTGCACCGGGGCCTCCCACTCCTCTTTCTATTCTGGTTAGAACCAGTTTGCGCTGTTCTGTGAAGGGAGTAGTACACAGCGTTGTATGAGATCTTCCGTTTCTTGGCAATTTCTCGCATGGAATAGCCTTCATTTCTCAGAACAAGAATAGACTGATGAGTTTCAGAAGAAAGTTCTTTGTTTCTGGCCATTTTGAGCCTGTAATTGAACCCACAATTGCTGATGCTCCAGATACTCAACTAGTCTCAAGAAGGACAGTTTTATTGCTTCTTTAAAATCAGCACAACAGTTTTCAGCTGTGCTAACATAATTCCAAAAGGGTTTTCTAATGATCAATTAGCCTTTTAAAATGATAAACTTGGATTAGCAAACACAACGTGCCATTGGAACACAGGACTGATGGTTGCTGATAATGGGCCTCTGTACGCCCATGTAGATATTCCATATATTTTTTAAATCAGCCGTTTCCAGCTACAATAGCCATTTACAAAATTAACAATGTCTACACTGTATTTCTGATCAATTTGTTATTTTAAAATGGACAAAAAAAATTGCTTTTCTTTCAAAAACAATGACATTTCTAAGTGACCCCAAACTTTTGAACGGTAGTGTATATATATATATATATAAAATCTCTGCCCAGCCTTGCAAGAGGGGCCAAAAGGTGTTTAGCTTCCCCAGTAGCTCTGCAAGCGCGGAGAGGATATGTTCTCCAGGCATCATCACATCAACCTGAAGCCACAGACAGGCCAAACTCGTGTTTCTAAGCCAAATAAGGCATTTTTCGTTTAATTTGTATTTAATTCTAAGTAAGTCACAGCCTATATGTGTAATTTATAGACTATAATGATTAAATACAACGAAATGTTGTTTAAATGCTGAGAGCTTTATGTCCCTACCAGTCTAGTGTGTCGCACTCGCAAATGCTTCACAATGTATTTCTTTGCAGGCTATAGCCTTGAAATAATATAGCCTAAATAATTCATTTTCGTTCCTTCTTAGGCTCCTTGTCTGACTCCTGACCTATTTAGTGTTTATATGCTGTTTAATATGACATGTAGCCTATTTGAAATGATGAGCGCTTCTTACATTCACCTTTTCATGTTTATTAAAATACTTTTCATTCAAATCATACATTTCAATACTTCAAAACCAAAATGGTAGGTCCAGGTAGTCACAAAAATAGATGGGTGTTGGTTAAATTGTGATTTTAATGAATGGAGCGAATTTGGAGAGGACGTTTTTTTTCCTGTGAGCACGGAGCAGTTTTTAGCGGAGTCGTTTGGAAAGGATGTGGAGCGCCTGAGCAGCAAGCACTGCTCCATGAGGTGATGAGCATGATTTTTGACCGCTCAACTCCGCTCATATACTCTGGTTGCTGATAAATGGCTGTGCGTAATGACGTAGTACACATCAAAAAATACCCTTTTGCGGTTAATTTCCCATGTACCGAATAAAAAAATACAAGTTAAATGGGTTTCCATCACATTTAACTCTACTGATGGTTTTCTCACAAAAAAAATGTTGACTTAAATAGCTAGTGTGCCCACTCTGGTATTGGCACTTGTGGTCTAGGCAACAGCTCGCAGATACAGTGTGGGCAGATAGCCTGTTGGCTAGAGTACACATATAGCCTACATGAGATTACTGACAAAAGAGCAAGTTTATTTTTAATTTGTCAAATGGCAGCCAAGCATTGATGATCATGTCACCAGAATATTGGAAAGTCACACCTCGATTTATTGGAAAGGAGCGTCAAGCTCACCACCTTGCACTTTCACCACCCAAATTTCAAATTAATGTCACATGCACAAGTACAGTGAAATGCCTTTTTTGCAAGTTCTAAACCCAACAATGCAGTAATCATAATGTATTTCATCTGTAGCCTAATAAACTGCATGCTTTCCCGACCAGTCATAGTGGGAGAACCACACGTCGTCCCGTGACTGACTCCAAGCATAACATCTTTTCCACAGACATTTGTCGCATAATTCATTTTACCCACACAAAAAAAAATCCCACTTTGTCTAGCGTATTTTGCTTTATAGACGTTTACAAAGTTCACCGAACATATTTTTTTATCTGACATGTACTTTACTCGCATTAAAAGTTTGGATGTAAACCTGGTTATTTTCTGAAATTACAATACAAAAATCAAACATTCCTGTGTAGCACCTTTTAAATTACTGTCTCCAAAGTATTTTCGCAGTAGGCCTATATGGCGATGCGTGTAACAAAGCCTTTCGCATTCAAATTAGGCAATGCAAAATGTATGTAATTTAGCGAGACTAGTCACAAACCTGCTAATCTATGCACCTTTACCTCCGGTTTGAAAACCAAATCCAGCAGTCTTCGTAAACGTGCATTCGCCCGTTTCAAACGGGAGATTTCTTCCTGGTACTCTGCTATCGTTTTTTTAATAACCACGGATAATTCCAAAGGAACTGCGGTTAATTTTTCGTTGAGAAACACATTAAGCAGCTGTAGTTTAGACATGTTGTAGAGGAAATGGATAGAAGGTGGGATAATTATTGTTATTAACTAGCTAGCTATGCTTGCTCAAGAATCGCTTGCTTGATCACGGTCAACTAGATTGTATACACCTACGGACGATATTTACCATTGAAATACCGCGAGGGTTTGGATTTATTCAGCATTGAAAATAACTGGGAACTCGGAAAAATACGAGGTCAAATCATGACGTAAGTGATTTTCATGTTGGAAAGGCGGAGCTCTAGAAAGAGGCCCGAGTTGGAATTCCGAGTTGAATGACCATCAAATCGAATTTTCCCATTCGGAGCTAGTTTCTTTCCGAGTTCCCAGTGGTTATGAACGCACTGAAGTCGCAAGTTGGAGATTTCCGAGTTCCCAGTTGTTCTGAACGCGGCATTAGAGGAACGTCCGGAAGGGGATACTTGGGACGTCCCTAAACTCTTAACCGTAACCCTTACCTTAACCATTTTACATTTCAACTTCAGTGGGGTAACGTCAGAGTTGGGACGTCACAAGGAATGTACTTATGAAGCTTGCATTTGGACTTTATTGTTACAATTAATTATTAATGTGTTGTAGACAAAATAATGAAAAGGGTTGTCTGGTAGCCTCAATAAATAGACAAATATTTCGTGACAGTGTGACTATAAGGTTCAATCGGCACAAAGAATGGTTCTGAGATATTGAGAATCAACGTTTTCACATCCCAGATCTCAGAACTGTTCTGTAGTGAATTCTTCTTTCATAACCCATTTAAGGTCCTCATCTTAAATTCACCTAAAACACAAATGTCAATCTAGCCATAAGTTTATATCTGACACTTTTAAAGAAGACTGTAGCTATTTGAATACATACACGACAGAATAACACTATTTTACCAATATATAGTCAGAACACATCAAATACATTAAATGTATTATGATCATCAGACGAATTACTGTCATCACTGAACAACGATGTGACAACATTATTTAGGCTACGTTTTTGTTGTTGTTGCTTGCCTTCCGTTATTGCTGGCTAGACTAGCCTAGATCTGGGTTTCCCAAACACGGTCCTGGGGCCCCACCTGGGTGCACATTTTGTTTTTTTCCCCCCTAGCACTACACAGCTGATCCAAGTAACCAACTGTGTAGTGCTAGGGCAAAAACCAAAACTTGCACCCAGGGGGGGCCCCAGGACCGAGTTTGGGAAACCCTGGCCTAGACCATACTTAGACGGAGATGGCAAAGACATGTGTTCTGATTGGTCCGTCTGTATTTGTTCAGGCTTGTGATTGGATTGCAGATAGAACCTTATAGCGCCAAGTTCTAATGGGTTAATGCTGATAGAACTTTCTAGTTTTTCATTTTTTTCCACTTAAAATTAACTTTTTCAAAAATCTAACTTCACAGACATATGAAGAACCATCTAAAGATCTATTATATGTGACTAACTCATTTTTGACAAAAAAAAATGTCAGATAAAACCTTATAGTCCCAAGGTCTCGATTTGTAGTTGAACAAGTCATTGCATGTATAGATTATTTTTTACTTAAGACTTGACTTTAAAAAAAAAAACTTGTGACTCGACTCGACTTGCTCTTAGAATCTACAACTTGGACTTGACCCGTTCTACTTGGGACTCAGACCTTGTGACTTGATCCCACCTCTGGTAAATATGCAAATATATTACAAAATAAATCCAATCATCACGGACATCATTGTCATATTGATATACTGTATAGGCAAAACATATTTATGCATTTAATTTTTTAATTTACTTCAAATCACAGAAATTCCAAATAGGGCAACAACAACAACAACAGAAAGAAACAAAACAAATTGTCCAAATTCATTTTATTCCTTTGGTGTGGTGTAGGTGAATAGTTTCTGGTATCATGTAACTTGTATATACACTAAACTACAATATAATAATTACAATAAATTATCAAATTAGAACAATTGCATGAACAGGAATACATAAGTCTAAGAATTTAAATATGTAGGTGTTCACAAAAGGTTGTATATTCATGTTAGCTAGGTATTATCTAGTGTCTGTCATCTGAACAGCTCAAGCAGTATGTGAAATCCACAGATGGAAAGAAACTTAAAGGGTTAAGTATTAGAATGGAAAATGTGGCACCAACCAAGATGATTGGTCTTGAGGCTTGTTCCCAAATGTATGAACTGTTTTTCATCATATCTCAAATCTAAACATACTATGTCTTATACATTAGGTTATTGAAGACATTCTCCCTCTAACTGTTTTGCTCTCTGTATATTCACCACTAGATTAATTTCAAACATTGTTATTCATCACCATCTACTTTAGACTAGTCCACTTTAGACCATCTACTTTAGACTAGTCCACTTTAGACTAGTCCACTTTAGACTAGTCCACTTTAGACCATCTACTTTAGACTAGTCCACTTTAGACTAGTCCACTTTAGACCATCTACTTTAGACTAGTCCACTTTAGACCATCTACTTTAGACTAGTCCACTTTAGACCATCTACTTTAGACTAGTCCACTTTAGACCATCTACTTTAGACTAGTCCACTTTAGACCATCTACTTTAGACTAGTCCACTTTAGACCATCTACTTTAGACTAGTCCACTTTAGACCATCTACTTTAGACTAGTCCACTTTAGACTAGTCCACTTTAGACCATCTACTTTAGACTAGTCCACTTTAGACCATCTACTTTAGACTAGTCCACTTTAGACCATCTACTTTAGACTAGTCCACTTTAGACCATCTACTTTAGACTAGTCCACTTTAGACTAGTCCACTTTAGACCATCTACTTTAGACTAGTCCACTTTAGACTAGTCCACTTTAGACTAGTCCACTTTAGACTAGTCCACTTTAGACTAGTCCACTTTAGACCATCTACTTTAGACTAGTCCACTTTAGACCATCCACTTTAGACTAGTCTACTTTAGACTAGTCCACTTTAGACTAGTCCACCTTAGACTAGTCCACTTTAGACTAGTCCACTTTAGACCATCTACTTTAGACTAGTCCACTTTAGACCATCTACTTTAGACTAGTCGACTTTAGACCATCTACTTTAGACTAGTCCACTTTAGACTAGTCCACTTTAGACTAGTCCACTTTAGACTAGTCCACTTTAGACTAGTCCACTTTAGACCATCTACTTTAGACTAGTCAACTTTAAACCATCTACTTTAGACTAGTCCATTTTAGACCATCTACTTTAGACTAGTCCACTTTAGACTAGTCCACTTTAGACCATCTACTTTAGACTAGTCCACTTTAGACCATCTACTTTAGACTAGTCCACTTTAGACTAGTCCACTTTAAACCATCTACTTTAGACTAGTCCACTTTAGACCATCTACTTTAGACTAGTCCACTTTAGACTAGTCCACTTTAGACCATCTACTTTAGACTAGTCCACTTTAGACTAGTCCACTTTAGACCATCTACTTTAGACTAGTCCACTTTAGACCATCTACTTTAGACTAGTCCACTTTAGACCATCTACTTTCGACTAGTCCACTTTAGACTAGTCCACTTTAGACCATCTACTTTAGACTAGTCCACTTTAGACCATCTACTTTAGACTAGTCCACTTTAGACCATCTACTTTAGACTAGTCCACTTTAGACCATCTACTTTAGACTAGTCCACTTTAGACCATCTACTTTAGACTAGTCCACTTTAGACCATCTACTTTAGACTAGTCCACTTTAGACCATCTACTTTAGACTAGTCCACTTTAGACTAGTCCACTTTAGACCATCTACTTTAGACTAGTCCACTTTAGACCATCTACTTTAGACTAGTCCACTTTAGACTAGTCCACTTTAAACCATCTACTTTAGACTAGTCCACTTTAGACCATCTACTTTAGACTAGTCCACTTTAGACTAGTCCACTTTAGACCATCTACTTTAGACTAGTCCACTTTAGACTAGTCCACTTTAGACCATCTACTTTAGACTAGTCCACTTTAGACCATCTACTTTAGACTAGTCCACTTTAGACTAGTCCACTTTAGACCATCTACTTTAGACTAGTCCACTTTAGACTAGTCCACTTTAGACCATCTACTTTAGACTAGTCCACTTTAGACCATCTACTTTAGACTAGTCCACTTTAGACCATCTACTTTAGACTAGTCCACTTTAGACCATCTACTTTAGACTAGTCCACTTTAGACTAGTCCACTTTAAACCATCTACTTTAGACTAGTCCACTTTAGACCATCTACTCTAGACTAGTCCACTTTAGACTAGTCCACTTTAGACCATCTACTTTAGACTAGTCCACTTTAGACCATCTACTTTAGACTAGTCCACTTTAGACCATCTACTTTAGACTAGTCCACTTTAGACCATCTACTTTAGACTAGTCCATTTTAGACCATTTACTTTAGACTAGTCCACTTTAGACCATCTACTTTAGACTAGTCCACTTTAGACTAGTCCACTTTAAACCATCTACTTTAGACTAGTCCACTTTAGACCATCTACTTTAGACTAGTCCACTTTAGACTAGTCCACTTTAGACTAGTCCACTTTAGACTAGTCCACTTTAGACTAGTCCACTTTAGACCATCTACTTTAGACTAGTCCACTTTAGACCATCTACTTTAGACTAGTCCACTTTAGACTAGTCCACTTTAGACTAGTCCACTTTAGACTAGTCCACTTTAGACCATCTACTTTAGACTAGTCCACTTTAGACCAGTCCACTGTAGACTAGTCCACTTTAGACTAGTCCACTTTAGACCATCTACTTTAGACTAGTCCACTTTAGACCAGTCCACTTTAGACTAGTCCACTTTAGACTAGTCCACTTTAAACCATCTACTTTAGACTAGTCCACTTTAGACCATCTACTTTAGACTAGTCCACTTTAGACTAGTCCACTTTAGACTAGTCCACTTTAGACCATCTACTTTAGACTAGTCCACTTTAGACTAGTCCACTTTAGACCATCTACTTTAGGCTAGAGTAGCTATATCATTATTTTGTGTGTGATATGAATTTCCTTAAGATATATTGACCTTGTGTGATCTAAAATACTTAATGTTAAACGTTATTAAAGCTTGTAATAAAAGTGTGTCTTTGCGGTTTGACGATGACTGTTAACTTGTCAAAGACCACGGTCCAAACGTACCCTGATACACACTACAGTAAGACTGAATATTTACAATGCCTGCCCTTTACCACTGGCCTACTGTATGTGTTCAACTGAATCTGAACCTATGATGTCTATGATTGTACTCAAGCAGAGTGAAACATGTCTGTCTCTTAGTTACCACTGTCTCGATCTATCTACCACTGAATTCAGTTGGTCAGTTTTCCTCTTCTGTGTCGTTTTCCTTAAGCCCAGATCTGAAAAAAATTAATAAAAAAATAGAGAGAAACAAACTTACTTCACAATAAAAATAGACATGATGCTGTTCTATAGAAAAATAAAATGAGAGGAAGGGCACCAGTGAAAGCCCTGATGGATAGAATAATACAATGATAAGATAGATGGATAGATATGGTAGATAGGATAGATAAGGTTAGGATGGATATGATATGATAGATAAGGATAGGATGGATGGATAGATATGGTAGATAGGATAGATAAGGTTAGGATGGATATGATATGATAGATAAGGATAGGATGGATGGATAGATATGGTAGATAGGATAGATAAGGTTAGGATGGATATGATATGATAGATAAGGATAGGATGGATGGATAGATATGGTAGATAGGATAGATAAGGTTAGGATGGATATGATATGATAGATAAGGATAGGATGGATGGATAGATATGGTAGATAGGATAGATAAGGTTAGGATGGATATGATATGATAGATAAGGATAGGATGGATGGATAGATATGGTAGATAGGATAGATAAGGTTAGGATGGATATGATATGATAGATAAGGATAGGATGGATGGATAGATATGGTAGATAGGATAGATAAGGTTAGGATGGATATGATATGATAGATAAGGATAGGATGGATGGATAGATATGGTAGATAGGATAGATAAGGTTAGGATGGATATGATATGATAGATAAGGATAGGATGGATGGATAGATATGGTAGATAGGATAGATAAGGTTAGGATGGATATGATATGATAGATAAGGATAGGATGGATGGATAGATATGGTAGATAGGATAGATAAGGCTAGGATGGATATGATATGATAGATAAGGATAGGATGGATGGATAGATATGGTAGATAGGATGGATAAGGTTAGGATGGATGGATAGGATAGATTAAGCCCAGATCTGAAAAAAAATATATATACAGCTGCGGAAAAAATTAAGAGACCACTGCAAAATTATCAGTTTCTCTGAATTTACTATTTATAGGTATGTGTTTGGGTATTTTTTTTTTTTTTAATTGTTTTGATAAACTACTGACAACATTTCTCCCAAATTCCAAATAAAAATATTGTCATTTAGAGCATTTATTTTCAGAAAATGACAACTGGTCAAAATAACAAAAAAGATGCTGTGTTGTCAGACCTCGAATAATGCAAAAAAAATAACTTCATGTTCATTTTTAAACAACACAATAGTAATGTTTTAACTTAGGAAGAGTTCAGAAATCAATATTTGGTGGGATAACCCTGATTTTCAATCACAGCTTTCATGCGTCTTGGGATGCTCTCCACCAGTCTTTCACATTGATGTTGGGTGACTTTATGCCACTCCTGGCGCAAAAAATCAAGCAGCTCGGCTTTGTTTGATGGCTTATGACCATCCATCTTCCTCTTGATCACATTCCAGAAGTTTTCAATGTGGTTCAGGTCTGGAGATTGGGCTGGCCATGACAGGGTCTTGATCTGCTGGTCCTCCATCCACACCTTGATTGACCTGGCTGTGTGGCATGGCGCATTGTCCTGCTGGAAAAACCAATCCTCAGAGTTGGGGAACAATGTCAGAGCAAATGGAAGCAAGTTTTCTTCCAGGACAACCTTGTACAGTGGGGAAAAAAAGTATTTAGTCAGCCACCAATTGTGCAAGTTCTCCCACTTAAAAAGATGAGAGAGGCCTGTAATTTTCATCATAGGTACACATCAATTATGACAGACAAAATGAGAAAAAAAAATCCAGAAAATCACATTGTAGGATTTTTAATGAATTTATTTGCAAATTATGGTGGAAAATAAGTATTTGGTCAATAACAAAAGTTTCTCAATACTTTGTTATATACCCTTTGTTGGCAATGACACAGGTCAAACGTTTTCTGTAAGTCTTCACAAGGTTTTCACACACTGTTGCTGGTATTTTGGCCCATTCCTCCACGCAGATCTCCTCTAGAGCAGTGATGTTTTGGGGCTGTCGCTGGGCAACATGGACTTTCAACTCCCTCCAAAGATTTTCTATGGGGTTGAGATCTGGAGACTGGCTAGGCCACTCCAGGACCTTGAAATGCTTCTTACGAAGCCACTCCTTCGTTGCCCGGGCGGTGTGTTTGGGATCATTGTCATGCTGAAAGACCCAGCCACGTTTCATCTTCAATGCCCTTGCTGATGGAAGGAGGTTTTCACTCAAAATCTCACAATACATGGCCCCATTCATTCTTTCCTTTACACGGATCAGTCGTCCTGGTCCCTTTGCAGAAAAACAGCCCCAAAGCATGATGTTTCCACCCCCATGCTTCACAGTAGGTATGGTGTTCTTTGGATGCAACTCAGCATTCTTTGTCCTCCAAACACGACGAGTTAAGTTTTTACCAAAAAGTTCTATTTTGGTTTCATCTGACCATATGACATTCTCCCAATCCTCTTCTGGATCATCCAAATGCACTCTAGCAAACTTCAGACGGGCCTGGACATGTACTGGCTTAAGCAGGGGGACACGTCTGGCACTGCAGGATTTGAGTCCCTGGCGGCGTAGTGTGTTACTGATGGTAGGCTTTGTTACTTTGGTCCCAGCTCTCTGCAGGTCATTCACTAGGTCCCCCCGTGTGGTTCTGGGATTTTTGCTCACCGTTCTTGTGATCATTTTGACCCCACGGGGTGAGATCTTGCGTGGAGCCCCAGATCAAGGGAGATTATCAGTGGTCTTGTATGTCTTCCATTTCCTAATAATTGCTCCCACAGTTGATTTCTTCAAACCAAGCTGCTTACCTATTGCAGATTCAGTCTTCCCAGCCTGGTGCAGGTCTACAATTTTGTTTCTGGTGTCCTTTGACAGCTCTTTGGTCTTGGTCATAGTGGAGTTTGGAGTGTGACTGTTTGAGGTTGTGGACAGGTGTCTTTTATACTAATAACAAGTTCAAACAGGTGCCATTAATACAGGTAACGAGTGGAGGACAGAGGAGCCTCTTAAAGAAGAAGTTACAGGTCTGTGAGAGCCAGAAATCTTGCTTGTTTGTAGGTGACCAAATACTTATTTTCCACCATAATTTGCAAATAAATTCATTAAAAATCCTACAATGTGATTTTCTGGATTTTTTCCCCTCAATTTGTCTGTCATAGTTGACGTGTACCTATGATGAAAATTACAGGCCTCTCTCATCTTTTTAAGTGGAAGAACTTGCACAATTGGTGGCTGACTAAATAGTTTTTTTCCCCACTGTACGTGGCTTGATTCATGCGTCCTTCCCAAAGACAAATCTGCCCGATTCCAGCCTTGCTGAAGCATCCCCAGATCATCACGATCCTCCTCCAAATTTTACAGTGGGTGCGAGACACTGTGGCTTGTAGGCCTCTCCAGGTCTCCGTCTAACCATTAGACGACCAGGTGTTGGGCAAAGCTGAAAATTGGACTCATCAGAGAAGATGACCTTACTCCAGTCCTCTACGGTCCAATGGTATTTTGCAAACCTCAGCCTGGCTCTTCTTTGCTTCTCATTGATGAAGGGCTTTTTTCTAGCTTTGCACGACTTCAGCCCTGCCCCTAGGAGCCTGTTTCGAACCGTCCTCGCCGTGCACTTCACCCCAGCTGCCGATTGCCATTCTTTTTGTAGGTCACTTGATGTCATCCTACGGTTGTTGAGTGACATTCGAATGAGTTGGCGGTCATCCTGGTCAGTAGAGAGTCGTTTTCGCCCTCTGCCGGTCTGTAGCTTTGTTGTCCCCAATGTCTGCTGCTTGACCTTGTTCTTATGAACCGCCGTCTTTGAAATTTTAAGGATGGAATTAACCTGACGCTCACTGTATCCCTCTGCCAGTAAAGCCAGAATTGAACCCTTCTTTTCCTCACTCAAAACTTTCCTTTTCAACTCTTTTGGCATGGTCAATAGTTATTTTTGGATTAATATTACTTTTGAGGTACTATTAGCACTGTTTTTGCCATCCAGCTGGTCCTATTGCAATAGGATAGTGATGACCACTGCAGTGTTTTTTATACTTGTTAAATAAGATTTGGTTCATGTGATCACCTAATCAGTACCTAATTCAGTAGAATGAGGTGTGCCTGTGTTGGAATTCAACAGACACTGGAATGGAATGGCTGTCATACATGTAGAGATGGATCACTAAAGTGTAGAGATTTAAGAAAAATTTGCGCTGGTCTCTTAATTTTTTCCACAGCTGTATATAGAAACGTAAACTTACTTCACGATAAAAATAGACATGATATAGATTATGGATATAGATTATGGATATAGATTATGGATATAGATTATGGATATAGATTATAGATATAGATTATGGATATAGATTATGGATATAGATTATGGATATAGACTATGGATATAGATTATAGATATAGATTATGGATATAGATTATGGATATAGATTATGGATATATATTATGGATATAGATTATGGATATCGTTTATAGATATAGATTATAGATATAGATTATGGATATAGATTATGGATATAGATTATGGATATAGATTATGATGCTGTTCTTTAGACAAATAAAATGGAGAGGCCGGGAATTAGTTAAAGCCCTGATGGATCAATAGATTAGATAGGATCAATAGGATCAATAGATTAGATAGGATCAATAGGATCAATAGATTAGATAGGATCAATAGGATCAATAGATTAGATAGGATCAATAGATTAGATAGGATCAATAGATTAGATAGGATCAATAGGATCAATAGATTAGATAGGATCAATAGATTAGATAGGATCAATAGATTAGATAGGATCAATAGGATCAATAGATTAGATAGGATCAATAGGATCAATAGATTAGATAGGATCAATAGGATCAATAGATTAGATAGGATCAATAGATTAGATAGGATCAATAGATTAGATAGGATCAATAGGATCAATATATTAGATAGGATGAATAGATTAGATAGGATCAATAGATTAGATAGGATCAATAGGAAGGATAGATTAGATAGGATCAATAGATTAGATAGGATCAATAGATTAGATATGATCAATAGATTAGATAGGATCAATAGATTAGATAGGATAGGATCGATATAATCGATTAGATAGATAGGACAGGATAGATAGGATCGATATAGACAGATAGTAGTAGGCAATACTAATAATTTGTCCTTTGGGAATGTAACCCAAACCCCCTTCCCTCACCCTGAGAGTGTGGTCCCATGACCCTGAGCAGAAGGCCGTTCCGTCAGGAGACACACGCAGAGTGCTGACACGGTTCTCATGTCCAAACAGGATGGACACCCTCGTCCCCTTCAAGACATCCCACACGTTGATGGTGTAGTCGTTGTAGCCACCGAAGAGTAGCCGGCCTTAAGAAGAAAATACATGTCGTCTTTCAACAATATAAACGCAACACATCATCTCTGATAAGAAGGTTCATGTGAGAATAAGCTGTTCATATTCAACAGCAAATGGTAGTAGTGTGATTTAGTACAAATAATGATGGGTTTAGTTAGTGACATGGATCACTAAAGTGTAGACTGGTTAGTGACATGGATCACTAAAGTGTAGACTGGTTAGTGACATGGATCACTAAAGTGTAGACTGGTTAGTGACATGGATCACTAAAGTGTAGACTGGTTAGTGACATGGATCACTAAAGTGTAGACTAGTTAGTGACATGGATCACTAAAGTGTAGACTGGTTAGTGACATGGATCACTAAAGTGTAGACTGGTTAGTGACATGGATCACTAAAGTGTAGACTGGTTAGTGACATGGATCACTAAAGTGTAGACTGGTTAGTGACATAGATCACTAAAGTGTAGACTGGTTAGTGACATGGATCACTAAAGTGTAGACTGGTTAGTGACATGGATCACTAAAGTGTAGACTGGTTAGTGACATGGATCACTAAAGTGTAGACTGGTTAGTGACATGGATCACTAAAGTGTAGACTGGTTAGTGACATGGATCACTAAAGTGTAAACTGGTTAGTGACATGGATCACTAAAGTGTAGACTGGTTAGTGACATGGATCACTAAAGTGTAGACTGGTTAGTGACATGGATCACTAAAGTGTAGACTGGTTAGTGACATAGATCACTAAAGTGTAGACTAGTTAGTGACATGGATCACTAAAGTGTAGACTGGGTAAACAGAAGAGCACATGTACTAGTTGGAGTTAATTAATACAGTATCTTACCACTGAGCGAGAAGTCAACACTGGAGGCACCAAATATGATGCTCTCTTTGGAATAAATGGCCACTTCTCTGTCTGCCCTCAGGTCATACAGACGACACTGAAACAAACACATGCATTAATAACTCCATTTTTTTTTAGCAAACGGGGTAAAATATTTTGACATTGAAAAGGGCGACATAAACTGTGATCAAGCAGTAAATGATATGGATGTGATCACTCACTGTAGCGTCATCGGAACCTGAGGCAAACGCATCTCCACTGGGGTAGTACCTGATGGAGGAGAAACAGCAGGTTATATAGTACCTGATGGAGAGAAACAGCAGGTTATATAGTACCTGATGGAGAGAAACACCAGGTTATATAGTACCTGATGGAGGAGAAACACCAGGTTATATAGTACCTGATGGAGAGAAACACCAGGTTATATAGTACCTGATGGAGAGAAACACCAGGTTATATAGTACCTGATGGAGAGAAACACCAGGTTATATAGTACCTGATGGAGAGAAACAGCAGGTTATATAGTACCTGATGGAGAGAAACAGCAGGTTATATAGTACCTGATGGAGGAGAAACACCAGGTTATATAGTACCTGATGGAGAGAAACACCAGGTTATATAGTACCTGATGGAGAGAAACACCAGGTTATATAGTACCTGATGGAGAGAAACACCAGGTTATATAGTACCTGATGGAGGAGAAACAGCAGGTTATATAGTACCTGATGGAGGAGAAACACCAGGTTATATAGTACCTGATGGAGAGAAACACCAGGTTATATAGTACCTGATGGAGAGAAACACCAGGTTATATAGTACCTGATGGAGAGAAACACCAGGTTATATAGTACCTGATGGAGGAGAAACACCAGGTTATATAGTACCTGATGGAGGAGAAACAGCAGGTTATATAGTACCTGATGGAGAGAAACAGCAGGTTATATAGTACCTGATGGAGGAGAAACACCAGGTTATATAGTACCTGATGGAGAGAAACAGCAGGTTATATAGTACCTGATGGAGGAGAAACACCAGGTTATATAGTACCTGATGGAGGAGAAACACCAGGTTATATAGTACCTGATGGAGAGAAACACCAGGTTATATAGTACCTGATGGAGGAGAAACAGCAGGTTATATAGTACCTGATGGAGAGGAACACCAGGTTATATAGTACCTGATGGAGAGAAACAGCAGGTTATATAGTACCTGATGGAGAGAAACACCAGGTTATATAGTACCTGATGGAGAGAAACAGCAGGTTATATAGTACCTGATGGAGAGAAACACCAGGTTATATAGCACCTGATGGAGGAGAAACAGCAGGTTATATAGTACCCGATGGAGAGAAACACCAGGTTATATAGTACCTGATGGAGAGAAACACCAGGTTATATAGTACCTGATGGAGAGAAACAGCAGGTTATATAGTACCTGATGGAGGAGAAACACCAGGTTATATAGTACCTGATGGAGAGAAACACCAGGTTATATAGTACCTGATGGAGAGAAACAGCAGGTTATATAGTACCTGATGGAGAGAAACAGCAGGTTATATAGTACCTGATGGAGAGAAACAGCAGGTTATATAGTACCTGATGGAGGAGAAACACCAGGTTATATAGTACCTGATGGAGGAGAAACAGCAGGTTATATAGTACCTGATGGAGGAGAAACAGCAGGTTATATAGTACCTGATGGAGAGAAACACCAGGTTATATAGTACCTGATGGAGAGAAACACCAGGTTATATATTACCTGATGGAGGAGAAACACCAGGTTATATAGTACCTGATGGAGGAGAAATAGCAGGTTATATAGTACCTGATGGAGAGAAACACCAGGTTATATAGTACCTGATGGAGAGAAACACCAGGTTATATAGTACCTGATGGAGAGAAACACCAGGTTATATAGTACCTGATGGAGGAGAAACAGCAGGTTATATAGTACCTGATGGAGGAGAAACAGCAGGTTATATAGTACCTGATGGAGGAGAAACAGCAGGTTATATAGTACCTGATGGAGAGAAACAGCAGGTTATATAGTACCTGATGGAGAGAAACAGCAGGTTATATAGTACCTGATGGAGAGAAACAGCAGGTTATATAGTACCTGATGGAGAGAAACAGCAGGTTATATAGTACCTGATGGAGAGAAACACCAGGTTATATAGTACCTGATGGAGGAGAAACACCAGGTTATATAGTACCTGATGGAGAGAAACAGCAGGTTATATAGTACCTGATGGAGAGAAACAGCAGGTTATATAGTACCTGATGGAGAGAAACAGCAGGTTATATAGTACCTGATGGAGAGAAACACCAGGTTATATAGTACCTGATGGAGAGAAACACCAGGTTATATAGTACCTGATGGAGGAGAAACACCAGGTTATATATACCTGATGGAGGAGAAACACCAGGTTATATAGTACCTGATGGAGAGAAACAGCAGGTTATATAGTACCTGATGGAGAGAAACACCAGGTTATATAGTACCTGATGGAGAGAAACAGCAGGTTATATAGTACCTGATGGAGGAGAAACAGCAGGTTATATAGTACCTGATGGAGGAGAAACAGCAGGTTATATAGTACCTGATGGAGAGAAACACCAGGTTATATAGTACCTGATGGAGAGAAACAGCAGGTTATATAGTACCTGATGGAGAGAAACAGCAGGTTATATAGTACCTGATGGAGAGAAACAGCAGGTTATATAGTACCTGATGGAGAGAAACAGCAGGTTATATAGTACCTGATGGAGGAGAAACACCAGGTTATATAGTACCTGATGGAGGAGAAACAGCAGGTTATATAGTACCTGATGGAGGAGAAACAGCAGGTTATATAGTACCTGATGGAGAGAAACACCAGGTTATATAGTACCTGATGGAGAGAAACAGCAGGTTATATAGTACCTGATGGAGGAGAAACACCAGGTTATATAGTACCTGATGGAGGAGAAATAGCAGGTTATATAGTACCTGATGGAGAGAAACACCAGGTTATATAGTACCTGATGGAGAGAAACACCAGGTTATATAGTACCTGATGGAGAGAAACACCAGGTTATATAGTACCTGATGGAGGAGAAACACCAGGTTATATAGTACCTGATGGAGAGAAACACCAGGTTATATAGTACCCGATGGAGAGAAACAGCAGGTTATATAGTACCTGATGGAGAGAAACACCAGGTTATATAGTACCTGATGGAGAGAAACACCAGGTTATATAGTACCTGATGGAGGAGAAACACCAGGTTATATAATACCTGATGGAGAGAAACAGCAGGTTATATAGTACCTGATGGAGAGAAACACCAGGTTATATAGTACCTGATGGAGGAGAAACACCAGGTTATATAGTACCTGATGGAGAGAAACACCAGGTTATATAGTACCTGATGGAGGAGAAACAGCAGGTTATATAGTACCTGATGGAGAGAAACACCAGGTTATATAGTACCTGATGGAGAGAAACAGCAGGTTATATAGTACCTGATGGAGAGAAACACCAGGTTATATAGTACCTGATGGAGGAGAAACACCAGGTTATATAGTACCTGATGGAGGAGAGAAACACCAGATTATATAGTACCTGATGGAGAGAAACAGCAGGTTATATAGTACCTGATGGAGAGAAACAGCAGGTTATATAGTACCCGATGGAGGAGAAACACCAGGTTATATAGTACCTGATGGAGGAGAAACAGCAGGTTATATAGTACCCTTTGATAGGAGAGAAACAGCAGGTTATATAGTACCTGATGGAGGAGAAACAGCAGGTTATATAGTACCTGATGGAGAGAAACAGCAGGTTATATAGTACCTGATGGAAGAGAAACAACAGGTTAATATAGTACCTGATGGAGAGAAACAGCAGGTTATATAGTACCTGATGGAGGAGAAACAGCAGGTTATATAGTACCTGATGGAGAGAAACACCAGGTTATTAGAATGAGAAAGCAGTAAGTACCTGATGGAGGAGAAACAGCAGGTCATATAGTACCTGATGGAGAGAAACAGCAGGTTATATAGTACCTGATGGAGAGAAACAGCAGGTTATATAGTACCTGATGGAGGAGAAACACGCAGGTTATATAGTACCTGATGGAGGAGAAACAGCAGGTTATATAGTACCTGATGGAGAGAAACAGCAGGTTATATAGTACCTGATGGAGAGAAACACCAGGTTATATAGTACCTGATGGAGAGAAACACCAGGTTATATAGTACCTGATGGAGAGAAACACCAGGTTATATAGTACCTGATGGAGGAGAAACAGCAGGTTATATAGTACCTGATGGAGAGAAACACCAGGTTATATAGTACCTGATGGAGAGAAACAGCAGGTTATATAGTACCTGATGGAGGAGAAACAGCAGGTTATATAGTACCTGATGGAGGAGAAACAGCAGGTTATATAGTACCTGATGAGGAGAAACACCAGGTTATATAGTAGGTTATATAGCACCTGATGGAGAGAAACACCAGGTTATATAGTACCTGATGGAGAGAAACAGCAGGTTATATAGTACCTGATGGAGGAGAAACACCAGGTTATATAGTACCTGATGGAGGAGAAACAGCAGGTTATATAGTACCTGATGGAGAGAAACACCAGGTTATATAGTACCTGATGGAGGAGAAACAGCAGGTTATATAGTACCTGATGCCAAGAAGGAGAGAAACGCCAGGTTATATAAGAAACCATGCAAGGACTTTACTTTATTAAGCTTAGTTTTACAGGGACAGTGTCAGCTAGTTTTTCAACTGCAGTCCCTGGGCTCACTTAATATTAATACAGGGGTATATACCGTATGTCATTGTCAGCGTTGACAGGTCTCTAAGTCCCTTTGAATAAATTAATATCTTGTGACCTCACCTGACGCTGTTGATGTCTGATTCGTGGGTTTCGAAGGACTGGATGCACTGGCCTGAGCGCATGTCCCATACGTTGGCCTTCTTGTCACAGCCCTGCATTAGAAACACAGAAGAAAGATTATGAATTCATGAATTATTGCTGACTTTTTGAAAGGTTTAACCCAAAATAGGGTTTACCTTTTCTGGTTAAATAAAAGGTTAAATGAAAATATCCACATTAGGTCAAATGCAACACAGTTAGTTTCTTTGCAGTCTGGACCACACATGCCCCTAGAGGCGGGGGGGTTGTAATCTCAAGGCTGTCACGATTTCCACACTATGTTGCCTTTTCACCTGTTTCCCCTTATCATTTCAAAACTCTCTCTCTGAATAAAATCGGAAAAAATACAAAAGGAAAGTAAAGATAAAAGACTGGAAAATCGGAGGGAGGTTTAGAAGAGGAGTCAGACTGTTTATTTACCATTTCTCCACTGTGGGACAATACAGTGAAATACTACCAGTCCTCCCCTCACCCCAGTGAAATACTACCAGTCCTCCCCTCACCCCAGTGAAATACTACCAGTCCTCCCCTCACCCCAGTGAAATACTACCAGTGCTCCCCTCACCCCAGTGAAATACTACCAGTCCTCCCCTCACCCCAGTGAAATACTACCAGTCCTCCCCTCACCCCAGTGAAATACTACCAGTCCTCCCCTCACCCCAGAGAAATACTACCAGTCCTCCCCTCACCCCAGTGAAATACTACCAGTCCTCCCCTCACCCCAGTGAAATACTACCAGTCCTCCCCTCACCCCAGTGAAATACTACCAGTCCTCCCCTCACCCCAGTGAAATACTACCAGTCCTCCCCTCACCCCAGTGAAATACTACCAGTCCTCCCCTCACCCCAGTGAAATACTACCAGTCCTCCCCTCACCCCAGAGACGATACTACCAGTCCTCCCCTCACCCCAGAGACGATACTACCAGTCCTCCCCTCACCCCAGAGACGATACTACCAGTGCTCCCCTCACCCCAGAGACGAAGGTGTTGCCTGTCTCAGAAGGAGCCAGGTCCAGACAGAGGACATCGGCGGCGTGTCCATGGAAACTCTGCAACAGCTGACCACTCTCCACATCCCATAACGCGCAGGTTCCGTCTCCGCTCGATGTCAGGATCTGGAACGCGAAGGGGTTCCATACAGGAGGTGAATACTAACCGCCACTTAGTATTCATTGAATGTCAAATGGGAGACTAAGTGAAAATGTGACTTAAGGTAAAGGTTAGGATTCACCCCATAATGTACATATGGGACCGGTTTCCCAGACCTATATTAGACTCATTTCAGGACAAAAAAATATTATATATTGAATATATCAGGGAAACCAGCCCACAGAGAGCAAAGTACAACCACACAGGTCAGAAGGAAGTCATTCTAATACCGTTGGCTGTTCAGATTCAGAATTCCAAATTCTCTGACACTGCCCTATAAATAGAGCTGTCTTGGCCGAGACTAAAGCATGTGACTAACCACATCCAATCGGGGAACATTTGATAGTTGTGAATTATTAAACAAGAATGGAAGTTATTTCCAGGTCGGGCATAGAGTGCAGCACAGTATGACAGGCAGTGATTTCCCATTACTCATCTGCCATAGGAAAGTAGAAGAAATTCAGATGCCATATCCTAATTTGATCATCCTGTTGCAGAAATGTTCCTGCCCTGCAGGAAATGCAAACTTGTAGTGTATTTGAGGTTTAAAAAGGTTTCCCAAGTTTGTAATTTCCACTTTAAAATGTCAGACTTGATTTGCCCTAACAAAAAATATATCAACCCCTACTAAAAAAAATCCATGAATTATAATCCACATAACAATTCACATTTCCTGTTGCTGCAGGATTATTTTCCCGATGAGTGAAACTGGCTCAAATCAAGATTCGGCATATCTGTAGGTTTTTCTTTTAAACTGAATTTGCAACAATCAAGTAATTCAATGAGCAAATCCAAACCTTGGTAAAGACAAACAACAAAATATACAAATGTACGACAAATAATCATTACATCAGAAGAAGATGAAAAGGTGTCTTCTCTAACCTGCATGTCTGAGTTGGTGAAGCTACAGGCGGATAAGTAGTTGGTGTGCATGGCGACAGACTTCTTTTTCGCTGCCAGGTTCTCATTCTTGTCCAAGGACAGAGGGTACACTGAGCACTTGTTGTCCAGACCACTGAAATACAATCCATTTTAAATTTACAATGCTTCACAGTAACACAGCAGAAGCGCAGTGGCACAGTGGGGAAATGGAGCGTCCGGGTGGAGCTGGGGAACTTACCCACAGGCCACTGCACATCCAGAAGGAGCGTAGGCACAGGCCATCACCCAGGTGCACGGCATGGTCACTGCATGCTCCTAGAAGACACCATGTTATAAAGGTACAATCAGCGTCGTCATGGTCACTGCATGCTCCTAGAGGAGACCATGTTATAAAGGTACAATCAGCGTCGTCATGGTCACTGCATGCTCCTAGAAGACAATCAGCGTTTTTGAGGGGATCAGTTTCAGCAAGGCGACGAGGCGCAGAATGTCCAATCTTGATCAGATAATGAGTAGTTATTTGGGACGCAAGGTGATTTCATCAGTGATTCTGCACAGCACAGTTCTGTACAGTTCAACTGCAATGTAATCAATCTCAAAATACACAAGTGAAACTCAACAACATGACATCATCAACTCATCGGGGAAACTCCCTGCTTGCGAAAATAAGCAACCACAACAACAGAATTTAAATCTGCCAAAGGATTTGGCCGAGAGAAACTATTGGCTCTTCCTATGGAAAGGCAAGAATAGAACTTGCTATGAAAATCAATGACTGTGTCCCGAATTTCACCCTATTCCCTATATAGTACCATGACTATGTCCCGAATTTCACCCTATTCCATTTTACATTTACATTTTAGTCATTTAGCAGACGCTCTTATCCAGAGCGACTTACAGGAGCAATTAGGGTTAAGTGCCTTGCTTAAGGGCACATCGACAGATTTTTCACCTAGTCGGCTCGGGGATTAGAACCAGCGACCTTTCGGTTACTGGCACAACGCTCTTAACCACTAAGCTACCTGCCGCCTATTCCCTATATAGTACCATGACTGTGTAAATGTTGTGTAATTGTGTGATGCAAAAGAGACCTTGGTTTCAATGGGACTCAAAAGGTAACAAAAATATATATATAAAAAAAAAAATTGTGCACTACTTTTGACTAAGTTCCATAGCAGTGGCGTGTCCAGAACATTTTGAATGGGGTGGCCATTTTGAATGGGGTGGCCAAGGTGGGGCACAGACCCAGTTTAGTAGGGGGGTTGGGGGCGGGGGGGGGATAAACATTTTTTTACCTTAATCGATGCAAGGTGGATTTTTTTCAATATACTGTAATTCTTGATGGTTCAACGCATGAAACGCTTCAGCTCAGGTTTGGTACACTTCCCCGTTCAAATCAATCATGAATCAATTCCAAAAGGTGTTAACAGTGTTTGCGTTCAAGGTCAGGATCTTATCTAAGGGCATTAGCATACAGCAGTAAAGTGCCAGAGTGTGAATTACACCGTGACATTCAGGGTCTCTATGTTTTTTAAACAACACCTCCTCATGTGTCCACACGTTTGCACCCGCACAACATTTCCTATCGGCTGTCGAGTAAAGACGTAATTTAACTGTAAAATGTGTGACCTTTTTAAACGTGTCACGAACACAACCAGTCGTGACGTTTTCATCTGATTGTCAAACAAATCAATTCAAAAAAAGTCTGCTCCAAAATAATTCCAGCCTCCGAACAGTGCACTGTACACCCGCCATTTGAATGCAACGGGACATCTATTACAAACACCATTAGGGTAATGACATCCAGCCTACAAAGTGGTGTGTATTCATCCAAGGGAAGCCAGGCTTCCCAAAATATGTTAACAATAAAAAAAGAAACAAACGTATACAATTATTTCTCATTCGAGTATATCCGTGTTTCATAATTTTCCTTCAATTGGCAAGAGGCTGAATTTATTTAACCTGAAAGGGCATCCGAGCGATTGAAACAGCGCCCCTCTGTCTTAGTATCTGTAGCCCATGTATCTGATGCTGTCTGGCCAAAAAGAGTATGACATGTCATACTCTTTTTGACCAGACAGCATCAGATACTTGGGCTACAAATGCTAAGACAGAGGGGCGCTGTTTCACTCGCTCTGATGTTTTCTTCGGTGAGATTGATGAGTCTTGGTTGAAAATGATCAATATATTCAGAGACGACATATCAGATTTCTGGGTGGGGGGGGGGGGGGTGCTCCTTTTGCCAGTGCTTCAAAGGGAGCACTGGCAATGTCACAGGTCAAAAGGGCACAGGTCAAAGGTTGTGCACCTTGTAGGGAATAGGGTGCTATTTGGGATGCACAAATGTTCTCGTTCATCCAAAATCAGATCAAATAACTACAGAAGTCTCTCTATTTCTCCAAGCATTTGTCAACTCTATAGCCTTTCCCTCTGGACAGAGAAAAAAATATTCCCTACCTTGTTAGTTGTGAAGGCATCCCATACAATCACTTTTCCATCCTGAAAATAAGTTAGATTAGGAAAAAAACATTAGAAGTGGCACACAGGCCTAAGATTCTCTACATTTCCAACAAAATGCCACAAATGTTATAACCACTGAAAGCAGTCCATATTATTTTAAACAGTAACTCAGTATCTCAGCGGTGGTTACTGAATGGACACATCCGTTTTAGGACCTTTCCAAACCTCTAATTCAGCTATGATGTGCTTACAATAAGAGACGAAGAGGCAAAGCGAGAGGGTTTACTCCGCACAAAATCTGTCCACGAAAATTTGATCACAAATTGAGGAATTGTTGTATGGAGGTCAATGAGAGTGTCGGATTTGGTCAACAAAAACTTGAATTGCTAATTTGCTATGTGAGGCTTATTTGATTGAATAGAAGTTTCTTAATGGTTAGGTTATTACGAAGGCACTTATATAAGTGGACGCACGTGGCATTTCAGCAACTTTGAAAAAAAATAAACTTTATATCAGAGCTGTGCCTGTTGTTCATGCGCATATCTGCCCTCTCATTGGCTAGAATGGTCCCACCTGATCTCGCCTCCTCCCGCCTGCCTTCCATCTTTGAAGACATGTATTTCCATTGTTAGAGCGGTCACTCGACTATCTTGTCAATATAATAGTACATCTTTACAGAGTTAAAGACTGTTTCAGGTTGGATATTTGCGCTTTCAAACATTTTTTTTACATTTACATGTTTTGTCATTTAGCAGACTCTAACTGTAAGTCGCTCTGGATAAGATAACAACAATGATTAGGCCTCTACTTCCAGCTTATACATACTATATACATTTTATGGAAACAGTCAATTTTACAATAATTATATTTTGTTTGTTTTTGCTCCTGAACTTCCTCTACCCTCTCTGATCATTTTCATGATGTCCATCCGGTTTGCCTCTACATGCCATATCCCCCAAACTGTGCTCTTTTTCACAAAAGCTCTCAACCTATAAACTATATACGTATTATGGACACAGTATGTTTTACATTAGTTATCTTGTTGTTATTAGTCCCAACCTTCAGCTCCATTCAACCCCTCCCATCTATCTCTTAACACCATCCATATTGGATTTCTACTTGCCATATATTTCTCAACTGTACAATTATGGTCTTTAATGCAGGGCCGACAGACAAGTTCATTACATTTTCCCCCTTCCACTTTCCTCTTCCATTTTTGCGGTAATGCTGCAATTATTTGGTTGTAATTTTGGGTAGAGCAGACCTTTCCATATGTTTTTGTTAGCTGCATGTGCGACATAACTCCACCAGTTCTACCTATGATATCATTTACAAAGATTATACCTTTTTTTTTTTTTTTTCTTCTTCAAAAAATAATGTTTTTTTAAATCAATTAGTATATTTCAGTTTAACCACAATATTTGTTGCATTATTTGTTCTGTCGTTTCTGGAGGACTAAATTGAAATTGCAACCAACTTTCTTTGGCTTGTTTTAGAAATAGTGATATTTGGGAGATGATTTCCTTTTCAAATAACTGAAAGTGAAAGGTTGTAATCTGAATAAAGGGAAAAAGGCCATTCTTGAACATGGTGTGAGACAATTGTACTAATTTGCTAGAGAACCAATTCGGATTTAAGTATAACTTTTGTATGACCGAAGCTTTTAGTGATAGGTCTAATGCTTTAATATTTAATAATTTCTGTCCTCCGAATTCATATTCATTATATAAATAGGCCCGTTTAATTTTGTCTGGCTTGCCATTCCAAATAAAATGGAATATTTTTTTCTCATATAATTAAAAAAACTGTTCTCTAGGTGTAGGCAAGACCATAAGCAAATAGGTAAACTGGGATAATACTAAAGAGTTAATCAGGGTGATTTTTCCACAAATAGACAGGTATTTACCTTTCCATTGTAGCAAGATCTTATATATTTTTTCTAACTTTCTATTAATATTTATTGGAGTGAGATCATTTCATTTGGGATATGTATTCCGAGTATATCCACATCACCATCAGACCATTTTATTGGTAAACTACACGGTAATGTAAATGTTTTATTTTTTAGTGATCCAATACGCAATATAGTACATTTATCATCATTTGGTTGTAATCCAGAGAGGTTAGAAAATGTATCTAGATCCACTACGAGGCTGTGGAGGGATTCAAGTTGTGGATTTAAAAGAAAACATGAATCATCAGCGTACAATGACACCTTTGTTTTTAAGCCCTGGATTTCTAATCCCTTGATATTATTGTTGGATCTGATTTTAATATCTCAATGGCAATAATAAATAAAAAATTGCCGACCATCCAACCCTGGAGTTTTCCCGGACTTAAAGTCTTTAATTGCGTCCAGAAGTTCCTCCTCTGTAATTTCACCTTCACATGAGTCTTTCTGTATGGCTGTTAATTTTACATTATCAATAGAAAAAAAATCCATACAATTAGCTTCAGATAGAGGAGATGGAGGCGACTGAAAAGAAAACATATCCTTAAAGTACTTTGCTTCCTCCTTCAAAATATAATTAGGTGAATCATGGTTGACTGTCATTTGTAACCAGTTTCAGTAAATTCTTTTTGGTAGCATTTCTATGTTAAAGATTAAAAAAGAATTTGGTGCATTTTTCCCCATATTCCATCCAGTTTGCTTTATTTTTATAATATATTACACTTGATCTTTCTTGAATAAGTTTCTCAATTTATTTTTATTTTTTCTCTAATTTATTCTGAGCCTCTATGTTACAGTTTTTATTGCTATATATCTGTTCTGTTAGACCTTCTATTTCCTTTGTTAGTATGGACTCTTTTGACCTAAATTGCTTTTGTTTTCAAAATGAGTATTTGCATGGCCTCTAAAGGCACCTTTAAAAGTGTCCCATACAATAAGGGGATTTACTGTACCTATGTTATGATGGAACAATTCAGTTATAAATTCCTCTGTCCTAGTTAAAAACAAGTTATTATCCAATAGGCTTTGATTACATTTCCAATATCCTCGCCCACGTGGAAATTCAGTAAGAGTAATGTATATGCCAATTATATGATGGTCTGACCGCATTCTGTCCCCTATCAACACTATTAAAACTTTTGGTGCCAATGAGAATGACATAAGAAAGAAGTCAAGCATTCCCTATTCCTAGTTGAATTAGTTAGGGAGCGTAAACAAAGTGCAAACTTTTTTTACATTCAAATTTCAATAGCTCTTTGGTCATGTGACCTACTGGCCTCAAACAAGGTTCAGAATGTCCACTGACTACCCTTCTATATTGCACACCCTTTTGTTTGTCCCTTTTAATCTCAGGTGATTTTACATGAATTTTTCCAAATGTAAAATTTCAATAGCTCCTTGGTCATGTGACCTACTGGCCTCAAACAAGGTTCAGAATGTACACTTAGTGGGCCTACCATGGACAGCGACCGTCCATATATTTAGAGTGGTGACTGCATGAACGCATCTTTTAGGGACTTCAGAAACCTGCCCAATAATCCAATACTCACCTGTGAGGAGCTGACAATCCTCCTCTTGTCCTTACACCAGTCCATGCAGAGAACTTTGTTGCCATGTCCCTTCAGAGTCCGCCGGGTCTTCATGATAAACTGGCCCAGTCCATCCACCTTCTCCGCCACCTGGTGTACTGTTGTAGAGAGTATGGACCAAGATCCAATGTTAAAAGTGGTTAGTTGTGGACCAATATCAGACATTAGTGCAAATGACTGAGCACGCCCCCATTCTCATCGACGGGGCTGTAGTGGAACAGGTTGAGAGCTTCAAGTTCCTTGGTGTCCACATCACCAACGAACTATCATGGTCCACACACACCAAGACAGTTGTGAAGGGGGCACGACAAAACCTATTCCCCCTCAGGAGACTGAAAATATTTGGCATGGGTCCTCAGATCCTCAAAAAGTTATACAGCTGCACCATCGAGAGCATCCTGACTGGTTGCATCACCGCCTGGTATGGCAACTGCTCGGCCTCCGACCGCAAGGCACTACAGAGGGTAGTGCGTACGGCCCAGTACATCACTGGGGCCAAGCTTCCTGCCATCCAGGACCTCTATACCAGGCAGTGTCAGAGGAAGGCCCTAAAAATTGTCAAAGACTCCAGCCACCCTAGTCATAGACTGTTCTCTCTGCTACCGCACAGCAAGAGGTCCCGGAGAGCCAAGTCTAGGTCCAAAAGGCTACTTAACAGCTTCTACCCCCAAGCCATAAGACTCCTGAAAAGCTAATCATGGCTACCCAGACTATTTGCACTGCCCCCCCCCCACCCCACCCCATCCCCCTCTTCTATGCTGCTGCTACTCTGTTTACTATTTATGCATAGTCACTTTAACTCTACCCACATGTACATATTACCTCAATTACCTCGACTAGCCGGTGCCCCCGGCACATTGACTCTGTACCGGTACCCCCCTGTATATAGCCTCCCTACTGTTATTTCCCATTGACTCTGTACCAGTACCCCCTGTATATAGCCTCCCTACTGTTATTTCCCATTGACTCTGTACCAGTACCCCCTGTATATAGCCTCCCTACTGTTATTTCCCATTGACTCTGTACCGGTACCCCCTGTATATAGCCTCCCTACTGTTATTTCTCATTGACTCTGTACCGGTACCCCCTGTATATAGCCTCCCTACTGTTATTTCCCATTGACTCTGTACCGGTACCCCCTGTATATAGCCTCCCTACTGTTATTTCCCATTGACTCTGTACCGGTACCCCCTGTATATAGCCTCCCTACTGTTATTTTCCATTGACTCTGTACCGGTACCCCCTGTATATAGCCTCCCTACTGTTATTTCCCATTGACTCTGTACCGGTACCCCCTGTATATAGCCTCCCTACTGTTATTTCCCATTGACTCTGTCCTGGTACCCCCCTGTATATAGCCTCCCTACTGTTATTTCCCATTGACTCTGTACCGGTACCCCCCTGTATATAGCCTCCCTACTGTTATTTTATTTTACTGCTGCTCTTTAGCTATTTGCTTTTATTTTCCTTTCATTAACACTTTTTTCTTTTACATTGTTCTTTTTTTTTTAACGGCATTGTTGGTTAAGGGCTTGTAAGTAAGCATTTCACTGTAATGTCTACACCTGCTGTATTCGGTGCATGTGGCAAATACATTTGGATTTGATTTGATTTGTTTAGGGGATCAATCTAACGTTAGAGTGGTTAGTTATAGAGACCAAGCAATATCCAACGTTAGTGTACTGTTGTTATAGGGACAAATATCAGACGTTAGTTAATGAGGTTATCATACCATGAGCTGAGCACTGTCTTAATGTGTTCTAGCGTTAATATATCCCATCGGGTTGGCGATTAATATTAAACCGCAGTAACCGGTTAGAGATGTTAAAATTCGTCTCTCTGATCTCAACAAGGTCGACAAACTAAGCGCCATCTCGGCTATAATACAACTGTGCTTTTGAGTGTGAAAATAAATCGCAAATGGTGGAGTAAATTCAACCAAAGGCTATATGTCTAATTGCAGATGGAAATGCAGCTTGTCATTTGAACAAATACGAGTGGGGAAAAAATAATACATGGTCGAGCAAGTGGCTTTAAATATTATAACCATTTACAAATTAATGAAGAATTACCTACTTTCTTCAAATGACCGATTCAATGCACTGTAGCCTAATAATAGCAATATGACAAATTCACAATATAGGCCTATATATATGTATATATATATTATAATATGGTCGTGTATAAATGTTTCATGCAATCCTATTCGGAAGGCATATGATGTTTTGATTCGGGGGCCTTCACTTTCCTTCCGTCTCTCATTTTCAGCACCACTCACGTTCGACATCGTGCAGCTTCGCTCTTTCGTCCTCCAGCTTCGTTTTCAACGTGTCCGATTCCGCTTTTAGGTTAGTGAGAGTCTCATTCGGTTGTACCTCCTGTGTAGCCATTTCAGGGTTTGTGGAAAATCTCATATATATTCCCGTTGTCAGAGAAGCTGCGGGTAGCAAAAAATATATATATTTGCAAGCGAAAAGGACGCGGGCTCACAGCTGATGCAGCTGTCATGACGTCATTTAAAAGATGCTCTCCCAGTGTTCTAGAGAGGAGGGAGGCTGGCACCCGCACCATGTAGGCTACATCCTCAACTGCGCAATAGCGATGATAAAAAAATGTTGTGTAACTTCCATTACCACTAATGTTGTTGTGCATGACGCAAAAAGAGAGAGAGGTTTTTCCCTCAACCATAATAGAACATTCTAGACATGGTCAACACTGATGCTATCATGCAGGTCTAAAGCATATGCTGTATAAATGTGTAAGAAATCATTACAAACAGAAACATTATCAACTAATAGAACATTTTATTCACATGTAATTCATTTTAGGCACAGTGCCTTCAGAAAATATTCACAAGCCTTGACTTTTTCCCCCCACATTTTGTTGTTACAACCTGAATTTAAAATGGATTACATTTAGATTTGTCGTCACGGGCCTACACACAATACCCCATAATGTCAAAGTGGAATCATGTTTTTCAAATGTTTACATTTTAATTAAAAATGAAAAGCTGAAATGTCTTGAGTCAATTAGTATTCAACCTTTTGTTATGGTATGCCTAAATAAGTTCAGGAGTAAATATTTGCTAAACAAGTAACATAATACGTTGCATAGACCGGTAAAAAATAAAGCAGATATTGAATATCCCTTTGAGCATGGTGAAGTTATTAATTTAACTTTTGATGTTATATCAATACACCCAGTCACTACAAAGATACAGGCGTCCTTCCTAACTCAGTTGTCGGGGAAGTAGGAAACCGCTCAGGGATTTCGCCATGAGGCCAATGGTGACTTTAAAACAGTTACAGGGTTCAATGGCTGTTATAGGAGAAACTGATGATGGATCAACAACATTGTAGTTACTCCACAATACTAATCTAATTGACTGAGTGAAAAGGAAGCCTGTACATAATACAAATATTTCAAAACATTCATCCTGTTTGCAACAAGGCACTAAAATAATACTGCAAAAAATGTGGCAAAGCAATTCACTTTTTGTCCTGAATACAAAGTGTTATGTTTGGGGCAAATCCAATACAACACATTACTGAGTACCACTCTCCGTATTTTCAAGCATAGTGGTGGCTGCATCATGTTATGGGTATGCTTGTAATCGGTTAAGGACTGGGGAGTTTTTCAGGACAAAAAAATAAACGGAATGGAGCTAAGCACAGGCAAAATCCTAGAGGAAAACCTGGATCAGTCTGCTTTCCACCAGACACTGGGAGATGAATTCACCTTTCAAAAGGACAAAAACCTAAAACACAAGGCCAAATCTACACTGGAGTTGCTTACCAAGAAGACAGTGAATGTTCCTGAGTGGCCGAGTTACAGTTTAGACTTAAATCTTCTTGAAAATCTATGGCAAGACCTGAAAATGCCTTTCTAGCAATGATCAACAACCAATTTGTCAGAGCTGGAATAATTTTGAAAAGAATAATGGGCAAATGTTGCACAATCCAGGTGTGGAAAGCTCTTAGAGACTTACCCAGAAAGACTCACAGCTGTAAACGCTGCCAAAGGTGATTCTAGAAAGTATTGACTCAGGGGTGTGAATACTTATGTCAATTCAATATTTCTGTATTTCATTTTTAATAAATGTGCAGAAATGTCAAAAAACATGTTTTTACTTTGTCATTATGGGGTTTTGTGTAGATGGGTGAGAAAAACAATCAATTTAATCCATTTTGAATTCAGGCTGTAATACAACAAAATGTGGAATAAGTCAAGGGGTATGAATCCATTCTGAACAAAAATATAAACACAACGTGTAAAGTGTTGGTCCCATGTTTCATGAGCTGAATCAAAAGATACCAGAAATGTTCCATACGCACTTATGTCTCTCAAATTGTGTGCACAAATTTGTTTACATCCCTGTTAGTGAGCATTTCTCCTTTGCCAGATAATCCATCCATCTGACAGGTGTGGCATATCAAGAAGCTGATTAAACAGCATGCTCATTACACAGGTGAAATTGTGCTGGGGACAATAAAAGGCCACTCTAAAATGTGCAGTTTTGTCACACAACACAATACCACAGATGTCTCAAGTTTTGAGGGAGTGTGCAATTGGCATGCTGACTGCAGGAATTTAATGTTCATTTCTCTACCATAAGCCGTCATTTTAGAGAATTTGGCAGTATGTCCAACCAGCCTCACAACCACAGACCACGTGTAACCAGGCCAGCCCAGGACCTCCACATCCGTCTTTTTCACCTGCGGGATTGTCTGAGACCAGCCACCCGGACTGCTGATGAAACTGTGGGTTTGCACAACCAAATAATTTCTGCACAAACTCTCAGAAACCGTCTCAGGGAAGCTCATCTGCCTGCTCATCCTCCTCACCAGGGTCTTGACCTGACTGCAGTTCGGCCTCATAACAGACTTCAGAGGGCAAATGCTCACCTTCGATGGCCACTGGCACGCTGGAGAAGTGTGCTCTTCACGGATGAATCCCGGTTTCAACTGTACCCGGCAGATGGCAGACAGCGTGTATGGCGTTGTGTGGGCGAGCGGTTTGCTGATGTCAACGTTGTGAACAGAGTGCCCTATGTTGGTTATGGTATGGGCAGGCATAAGCTACGGATAATGAAAACAATTGCATTTTATCGATGGCAATTTGAATGCACAGAGATACCGTGACAAGATCCTGAGGCCCATTGTCATACCATTTATCCGCCGCCATCACCTCATGTTTCAGCATGATAATGCACGGCCCCATATCACAAGGATCTGTAAACAATTCCCGGAAGCTGAAAATGCCCCAGTTCTTCCATGGCCTGCATACTCACCACACATGTCACCCATTGAGCATGTTTGGGATGCTCTGGATCGACGTGTACGACAGCGTGTTCCAGTTCCCGCCAATATCCAGCAACTTCACACAGCCATTGAAGAGGAGTGGGACAACATTCCACAGGCCACAATCAACAGCCTGATCAACTCTATGCGAAGGAGATGTGTCACGCAGCATGAGGCAAATGGTGGTCACACCAGATACTGACTGGTTTTCTGATCGACAACCCCTATCTTTTGTGACAAACAGGTGCATATCTGTATGCCCAGTCATGTGAAATCCATAGATTAGGGCCTAATGAATTTATTAAATTGACTGATTTCCTTATATGAACTGTAACTCAGTAAAATCTTTGAAATTGTTGCATTTATATTTTTGTTCAGTATATTATTTAAGATACAAGATACTTCTACAGTATGATTTAAAAATAGATATATTCAAAACAAAACAAAAAGCATATATGATGTACTGTGCATGTTACTCCATAATATCGAGTGGACACATTTGAATTTACTATATTAAAAAAAAACAGCAGTTTGATATTGAACTTAAAACTGTTTTCTGCAGAACTGCATTTCTCATCTCATCTAGCTGAGAAGTAAGGTTTCTCACTATACTACCATGCTTTAGCTCTGCAACAGCATCTGCATTTACGTCACACATTAAATCAGGCGTCAGCGTAATATTTATATCAAACTCTATTACAAGTGTCAATGAAAACACTAAATCATTTTAAAAGGCTGTTTGGCTACAATTGCAGTCGGTGGCCGTTTGGACTCAATGGCAGTCGGTGACACCCGAGACACTGGTACCTCACTCCTGCCAGCTTTTCCTCGTCATCCCTGGGATTCAAACCAGCAACCTTTAGGTTACTGGACCGCTTCTCTAAACTCAAGGCTACCGCCTCTCCCCCCCCCCCCGAGGGCAGGGGTTAGATCCTGGTGAGGAAGCCCAGTCTGAGGCTGGATGGTAGCTCCAGGGACTGAGAGGACGGGGTGAATGAGTCAGAGGTCAGAGGTCAAGGGTTAGATCCTGGTGAGGAAGCCCAGTCTGAGGCTGGATGGTAGCTGGAGTAGCTCCAGAGCCTGAGAGGACGGGGTGAAGGGGAAGGTAACCTGGAAATGATACTGGGTGTCCAGCATCAGCTGGGAAGATCCTCCCTCACGGTCCTGGAGCAACCCCTGGCGACAAGGGAAATCAATTACATTTCCTACATTTAGTTCATGGAAATATTTTAGATTGTCTAGAATTTCCATATAGTGGAACTGCTGTGATGGAAAGGATTTCATAATAAATTTCAGGTACACATGATCTTTGTCACACTTGATCGAGATCGGGACGCACAATTACACCTTACCTGAACTTTGCGGACAAACGACGGTGCCACCCTTTTCTCAAAATCATCAATGGGCGTGTAAGAGTTCAGAATCTTGACTATCTAAAGCAGGATAATGAACAACATCCTGTCAGTAATATTCACAAAAACAGTGTAAATCTACAGTACTGCCCGTGTTGGTGAGGATATGGTACAACATTTTTGTTTTCTTCTTGTCAAAGCATTATGGGTAATGTAGTACAGCAAGAATCACCAACTAGATTTAGCCACGGGCCGATTTTCCTTTCTTGATCGGACGGTCGGGGGGGCCGGAACATAATTACAAATTATTTGCAGACTGCAAATTGACCGCAAGAAGTCCAAACAGATATAATATTTGACTAAAACGTCATCATTTCAAACCTTGCTTACATTTGTATACGATCATATATATATATATATATACACTGCTCAAAAATATAAAGGGAACACTTAAACAACACAATGTAACTCCAAGTCAATCACACTTCTGTGAAATCAAACTGTCCACTTAGGAAGCAACACTGATTGAGAATAAATTTCACATGCTGTTGTGCAAATGGAATAGACAACAGGTGGAAATTATAGGCAATTAGCAAGACACCCCCAATAAAGGACTGGTTTTGCAGGTGGTGACCACAGACCACTTCTCAGTTCCTATGCTTCCTGGCTGATGTTTTGGTCACTTTTGAATGCTGGCGGTGCTTTCACTCTAGTGGTAGCATGAGACGGAGTCTACAACCCACACAAGTGGCTCAGGTAGTGCAGCTCATCCAGGATGGCACATCAATGCGAGCTGTGACAAGAAGGTTTGCTGTGTCTGTCAGCGTAGTGTCCAGAGCATGGAGGCGCTACCAGGAGACAGGCCAGTACATCAGGAGACGTGGAGGAGGCCGTAGGAGGCCGTAGGAGGGCAACAACCCAGCAGCAGGACTGCTACCTCCGCCTTTGTGCAAGGAGGAGCAGGAGGAGCACTGCCAGAGCCCTGCAAAATGACCTCCAGCAGGCCACAAATGTGCATGTGTCTGCTCAAACGGTGAGAAACAGACTCCATGAGGGTGGTATGAGGGCCCGACGTCCACACGTGGGGTTTGTGCTTACAGCCCAACACCGTGCAGGACGTTTGGCATTTGCCAGAGAACACCAAGATTGGCAAATTCGCCACTGGCGCCCTGTGCTCTTCACAGATGAAAGCAGGTTCACACTGAGCACGTGACAGACGTGACAGAGTCTGGAGACGCCGTGGAGAACGTTCTGCTGCCTGCAACATCCTCCAGCATGACCGGTTTGGCGGTGGGTCAGTCATGGTGTGGGGTGGCATTTATTTGGGGGGGCCGCACAGCCCTCCATGTGCTCGCCAGAGGTAGCCTGACTGCCATTAGGTACCGAGATGAGATCCTCAGACCCCTTGTGAGACCATATGCTGGTGCGGTTGGCCCTGGGTTCCTCCTAATGCAAGACAATGCTAGACCTCATGTGGCTGGAGTGTGTCAGCAGTTCCTGCAAGAGGAAGGCATTGATGCTATGGACTGGCCCGCCCGTTCCCCAGACCTGAATCCAATTGAGCACATCTGGGACATCATGTCTCGCTCCATCCACCAACGCCACGTTGCACCACAGACTGTCCAGGAGTTGGCGGATGCTTTAGTCCAGGTCTGGGAGGAGATCCCTCAGGAGACCATCCGCCACCTCATCAGGAGCATGCCCAGGCGTTGTAGGGAGATCATACAGGCACGTGGAGGCCACAAACACTACTGAGCCTCATTTTGACTTGTTTTAAGGACATTCCATCAAAGTTGGATCAGCCTGTAGTGTGGTTTTCCACTTTAATTTTGAGGGTGACTCCAAATCCAGACCTCCATGGGTTGATACATTTGATTTCCATTGATAATCTTTGTGTGATTTTGTTGTCAGCACATTCAACTATGTAAAGAAAAAAAGTATTTAATAAGATTATTTCATTCATTCAGATCTAGGATGTGTTATTTTAGTGTTCCCTTTATTTTTTTGAGCAGTATATATATATATATATATATATATATATATATATATATATATATATATATATATATATATATATATATATATATATATATATATATATATATATATATATATATATATATATATATATATATATATATATCTATATCTCTATTATGTGTGGGAATACATGGGAACAGATTTAACAAAATAAAAATAAAAAACACTTGGAGCTGATTTCCTGGTGCTTTTACACAGTTTTATGTCCAACAAAAAAAAAAAAGGAAAATAAATATGTATTATTATTTATTTTTGCTTTCGAAAACTTCGGCGGCTAAATAAAACCCCCCGCAGGCCGGCAGTTGGGTAAGCCTGTATGACATCATTCAGTACCTGTACAGTGTTGAGTTCAGAGCATTGTTCTATGATTTCCTTGGCGTCGTCATCGGTGGTCTTGTTGACCTGCAGCAGCCAGGCAGCCTGAGACAGAGGCTTCAGAGTTTCCATGGCACTGGTACCCTGCAATAGGTCCTTCTCCTTCAGCCACTCCTCCAGGTAACTGATGTTACACCTGAAAAAAACAGGTAGCCTAGCGGTTAAGAGCGTTGGGCCAGTAACCGAAAGGTCGCTGGTTTCGAAGCACCTGGAAAACACACAGACCGGTAACTGAAACATGTTGTTGCGTTACCTAACATACAGACAGGTAACTGAAACATGCTGTTACGTTTAACATACATTGTAGGAACTTTCACTGTTTGCTGGGGAGGATTTAGCTTTCCATGTCTTCCTCCCGTGCTTCTTGTTCACTACACACTCGCACAAATGCATGCATGGCTCACACACACACACACACTCTGTCCCCTACCTGATCTGCATGCCCTTCCTACAGGAGCACATGTCTTTGCGTAGCAGGATGTTGTTGAGTGTGGCCGCACCCACCAGGAAGAAGATCTGTTTCACAGCCTGTTGGACAACACAGGGTCAGACACAAACACACAGTTAGATGCATTTAATAGAACCTAAAAATCATAGAGGTCCAAGAATCGATACCTGTGGCACCCCACAATTGATCCCAAGAGGGAGTTTACACCTTTCCCCTACAACCCCCCCCCCCCCCCCCCCCCACCGGTCTGATCAGCCCCTGAGTGAGCAACCACCCCCCCTACCTGTCTGACCAGCCCCTGAGTGAGCAACCCCCCCCCCCCTACCTGTCTGACCAGCCCCTGAGTGAGCAACCACCCCCCCCCCTACCTGTCTGACCAGCCCCTCCTCCATGCCGTGCTGACTCATAGTGCTGTGGTAAAGACTGAGCTGCTGGAGGAGAGAGGAGATGGTGTAGACCTCCTGGTCCTCGTAGATACTGTTGGAACGCTTACGGAAACCGGTAGGCTTCATACTAGAGATACCCTGGAGGCTCGCATGCTCCAGCATACCAGGAACTGGAGGAAACAGAGACACACACCTTACGTAGAACAGGTACTGAATGCAGACACACACCTTACGTAGAACAGGTACTGAATGCAGAGACACACCTTACGTAGAACAGGTACTGAATGCAGAGACACACCTTACGTAGAACAGGTACTGAATGCAGAGACACACCTTACGTAGAACAGGTACTGAATGCAGACACACACCTTACGTAGAACAGGTACTGAATGCAGACACACACCTTACGTAGAACAGGTACTGAATGCAGACACACACCTTTCGTAGAACAGGTACTGAATGCACGTGTGAATGAATGAAAACCTTTACTGCACTTTATTAACCATCTTGAGAATGTAAATCCTTTCTTGGATTTCTACAAATATTTCATGGAAAAAGTGACTATCAACGTTATGTATCATATCGATGTTGTATCCATGTTATCGTATAAGAGTAACCTACCGATCATGGGCAGAAGAGCCTTCTCCATAACAGATATAAACTGGTGATAGATACGGATGGCCAGGTCACTGAAGATCTGCCTGTGTTCAGACAAGTCAAAGTTCTGCAAGCAGTTCTTATTCTGACGCGGAGTGTTCTGTTTCATAAACTCCTACGACAGAATGTGGGATAGAATAACATCAGTTACAGATCTTTAGTTTGAGTATTACTATGCAATGTAGCCCCCCCCCCTATGAAACAAAATATGGACTGGTACATTATCTGTGGATAGAACCCCCTGAACCACTTGATGGTGTGCTGTGTGAAACGCTGGAGGACAATCCTACCTCTTCTCCACTGTACTGTTTCAGGCAGTTGAGCATGTGGTACATGTTGGAGAGCCAGAACGACAGCAACTCAAAGTCTGCTTGGTGATCCTGAGACAGGTAACCAATGACAACACAAACCAACTCAATCCTGAGAACATCCGCATTTTTAAATGTAAACCAGGTCATTCAATTTCACCCACCGGGGACAGAAGAAGAAGAGCTTACAGTGGCCTGGTTCTGTGTTTTCAGAGTCGTATGAAGAACAATAAAGTGCAGAACAGGAAACAGACTAGAGCACTGACTCGGCTTACCGTGATGACCTTCTTGACCCCGCTGATGATGCCGTTCATGAGAGACTTGAGTTTGGCTCCGTCGTTGAGGTAGTCAGCGTGGCGGACACACATGAAGAGAAGCTGAGCGGCCATGCCGGGGATCATGTTGACCACTACCCCCCTGGGTTTCAGGTCTGACAGAAAGACAGAGCAGGGTGGCGTTCAGTAGGGCACACAACGGAAAAGCTTTTTGCAACAACAACAAAAAAAAAAGGGCATTCCTTATTGGACAAAAGGTAGTCCCTCGCTGTTTCGGTCTGTCACACTTTCATAGTGAGAGCTAGTTATTTGTTCATCCTCTCAGGTTCCCTCTACTCTATTTCCCTCAGGCCATGTAGACCTGTGTGGTCAAGTGACACTATAAAAACAGTGTCAACAACGACGGTGAAGTGTTCAGTACCCAGAATGATGTACTGAATGAGTTTGGGTTCATCCTCCCTCTTGTACTCCAACATTCCAAGGTATTCTTTGGGAATAGTGGGCGCTGGCGTTTGATTGGCTGAGGAAGAAACCAAAAAAAAAACAGGAAATGTGCTGAATATCAAATGTGATAGAATGTCACCAGAAGTTTACTTTGTCAGTGCATAATCATGTTACCTTTCTCGGATGTTTGAAGACTCTTGATTTGATTTTGTAGCTTCCTTATCAATCTATCCTTCATGTCGAGCTGTTCTTCAAAGTCCTGGAATAAGATTTAAATATCATAAGGAGTGAATTACACACACATTCCCCCTCCCCACCCCACCCCACCCCACCCCACACACACACCATGTTCTCTGCAGTGAGTCGTGATGCCTCCTGACTGAATCTGGTCTTGGCCTCGCTCTCTGTGTTCTTCTGTCTCCTGATCACCTCCTCCAGCTCCTCCACCCTCCTCTCCACCTCCTCCTTCTCCCTCTCCACCTCCTCATGCTGTTTCAACAGCCTGAACACAAACAGAGGTTAGGTGGCAGGTGTTTAGATCAGAATAGTAATGAGGGCTTGATTGTGTGCTTCAGTTGGTAAGAGTGTAGTGCTAGCATGTCGAGATAGTGGTTGTGGGTTAAATTCCCGTTGGGATCAGATCATATATATACACACATACTGTAAATGTATGCACTGTAAAAGGGGCTTTATAAATAAATAAAATGTGACTGATTGATTGATCTGCAGACGATGGCATATTGTTATATGATTTCAGGGCTTGAGTATATACCACCGTACCTGCGTTGGGAGCCTTCCTCTTCAACATTCATCTGAAGCTTTTTTGAAATCTCCTCAATTTTTTCTAATACAAAAAAAAAAAGAAAAAAAAAAGGAGATAAATGATTGGAATTACTTCCTGAGTTGACCGGGATAACAAATGGAACTGACCCCACCCAAACCTATAGGCCTAAGTGATGGTGTGGTGTACTGTGTCTACCGGTCATCTCTCTGGCCTGCTCCTCCAGTTGGACTTCCACTTCCTGTTTATGTCTTTGTAGCTCTGACACCTGCTGCCTGAGCTCAGGTATGACCATGTTTTCCTGGTTGAGCCTGGCCACCTCCTGACCAATGGCGTCGTTGACGGACGTTTTCTCCCGGAACAGTTTCTGCAGCTGATTGTTTTCTTTCTGCAGGTGTTCCACCTTGAACGCCAGCCCCTCCACTTGGCTGTCATAACCTTCCTTCTGTTCCCTCTGGCGGTTCTCCAGAACTCTGCCGGCAGACACAGGGAACAACAGACCTCATTCACTAGCCATGGATTTCAAATGGATCACAGTGTGAATAGAGATTTATATTTTCTAACAATCGTGGCCAGAGTGAATTCCTCACATTGGGGCGGAACAGCCACGTGGATCCTTACAATAACGGTACTAGTGTTATGTCACATAGCAGGATGCTTTTACCCACAGAGACCTCCAGTGCAGTGAGTGCATACGTTTTTAGTACATGTGATCCCTGTGGGGAATTGAACCCACAACCTTGGGATTGCTAGCACCACGCTGTTACCATCTGAGCTCATGACAGTGACCATACAGTAGGAGTTGTCAAGACGGCACAAACAGATCTGGGATCAGGTTAAATGTAGAGATCCAGAGTGGATGAAAATGCAAACATCTCAGACCTGGTAGCTTTCTGCAGCCCGTCGAAAGCAGTCAACAGATCCCCAACTTCATATATCTGGTCTGGCCCGTCGGAGGTCAACCTTTTAACAAAAACATGTGTAAACTGTATTTAACCTATCTTGTCCCAAATTTGTATAGAATTATATAGCTACATATGTATAGAAATTACACTACCTGGAAATGACCTCCTCTTCCACCATGCCACCAAGAAGTTGTCTTGTAATCACACTCATCTTAGCTATAGGAAAAGAGTCACAACGATCAGTCACAACGATCATGGCCTGACAACAAAATCCTCTGGATAGCCCTTCATCCTTTTCACACTATCGTGCAGACCTGAACCACACTGTACTGGACCTGAACAATACTGGACCTGACCTGAACCACACTGGACTGGACCTGAACCATACTGGACCTGACCTGAACAATACTGGACTGGACCTGAACCATACTGTACTGGACCTGAACAATACTGGACCTGACCTGAACCACACTGTACTGGACCTGAACCATACTGGACCTGACCTGAACCAGACTGGACTGGACCACACTGTACTGGACCTGAACCATACTGGACCACACTGGACCTGACATGAACCATACTGTACCTGACCTGAACCACACTGGACCGGACCTGAACCATACTGAACCTGACCTGAACCATACTGAACCTGACCTGAACCACACTGGACCGGACCTGAACCACACTGGACTGGACCTGAACCACACTGGACTGGACCACACTGTACTGGACCTGAACCACACTGTACTGGACCTGAACCATACTGAACCTGACCTGAACCACACTGGACTGGACCTGAACCACACTGGACCTGACCTGAACCACACTGGACTGGACCACACTGTACTGGACCTGAACCATACTGGACCACACTGGACCTGACATGAACCATACTGTACCTGACCTGAACCACACTGGACCGGACCTGACCTGAACCATACTGGACCTGACCTGAACCACACTGGACTGGACCACACTGTACTGGACCTGAACCATACTGGACCACACTGTACTGGACCTGAACCATACTGTACCTGACCTGAACCACACTGGACCGGACCTGACCTGAACCACACTGGACCTGAACCACACTGTACTGGACCTGACCCATACTGGACCTGAAAAATACTGTACTGGACCTGAACCGTACTGGACCTGACCTGAACCACACTGGACCTGACCTGAACCACACTGGACCTGACCTGAAGCACACTGGACCTGAAGCACACTGGACCTGAAGCACACTGGACCTGAAGCATACTGGACCTGAAGCACACTGGACCTGAAGCATACTGGACCTGAACCATACTGTACTGGCTCTTATATTTTATTTTCACATTGTCCTTTGTCCTTTCCACTGATCCAGCAACTATGGTGGCTGGGTAACCAGGCCAGTACAGTTCGGCTTGGCTTGGCGGGGTACAGTAGTGTAAATTAACCGGACAGCAGACCTACTGTACCTTTGGCTTGTTCTGACTGCTCCTTCATTCTCCGGTCCAGATCATCTCTCTGGGTTTGGAGGTTATGAAGATCCTTCCGTAACTCAGGTATAACCTTGGAAGAGGATAATCAATCAATGAACTAACCAACCAACCAATCAATCCATTAATCCACCAGTCAAGTTATCCTTCACCCATGAACCCTCACCTTGACGTGCTTGATGAGCTGTATGACCCATGAACCCTCACCTTGACGTGCTTGATGAGCTGTATGACCTTTGAACCCTCACCTTGACGTGCTTGGTGAGCTGTATGACCTATGAACCCTCACCTTGACGTGCTTGGTGAGCTGTATGACCTATGAACCCTCACCTTGACGTGCTTGGTGAGCTGTATGACCTATGAACCCTCACCTTGACGTGCTTGGTGAGCTGTATGACCTATGAACCCTCACCTTGACGTGCTTGGTGAGCTGTATGACCTGGTCCTGTAGTTCAGTGTTGACCTGCGCCTCCTCCTCTAACTGTCTCTGCAGGCGGACTCTCTCCTCCTTCAGCCTCCTGTTCTCCTCCCTCAGAACCTCCACCTCCTTCTCATGGTCCTCCTTCTGCAGCTCAAGGTTGTTCTCTGCAATCCTGAGGAACTAAACTAGATCAATCTCATGTCCTTTTCACAATATTGTTCCGACCTGAACCATACTGGACTGGACCTGAACCATACTGGACTGGACCGGACCTGAACCCTACTGGACTGGACCTGAACCACACTGGACTGGACCTGAACCATACTGGACTGGACCTGAACCATACTGGACTGGACCTGAACCATACTCTACTGGACCTGAACCATACTGACCTGAACCACACTGGACTGGACCTGAACCATACTGGACTGGACCTGAACCACACTGGACTGGACCTGAACCATACTGGACTGGACCTGAACCATACTGGACTGGACCTGAACCATACTCTACTGGACCTGAACCACACTGGACTGGACCTGAACCACACTGGACTGGACCTGAACCACACTGGACTGGACCTGAACCACACTGGACTGGACCTGAACCACACTGGACTGGACCTGAACCACACTGTACTGGACCTGAACCCTACTGGACTGGACCTGAACCACACTGGACTGGACCGGAACCACACTGTACTGGACCTGAACCCTACTGGACTGGACCTGAACCACACTGGACTGGACCGGAACCACACTGTACTGGACCTGAACCCTACTGGACTGGACCTGAACCCTACTGGACTGGACCTGAACCCTACTGTACTGGACCTGAACCACACTGGACTGGACCTGAACCCTACTGGACCTGAACCACACTGGACTGGACCTGAACCATACTGGACTGGACCTGAACCATACTGGACTGGACCTGAACCATACTGACCTGAACCATACTGGACTGGACCTGAACCACACTGGACTGGACCTGAACCACACTGGACCTGACCTGAACCACACTGGACCTGACCTGAACCACACTGGACCGGACCTGAACCACACTGGACTGGACCTGAACCATACTGGACTGGACCTGAACCACACTGGACTGGACCTGAACCACACTGTACTGGACCTGAACCATACTGGACTGGACCTGAACCACACTGGTCCTGACCTGAACCACACTGTACTGGACCTGAACCATACTGGACTGGACCTGAACCCTACTGGACTGGACCGGAACCACACTGTACTGGACCTGAACCATAATGGACTGGACCTGAACCCTACTGGACTGGACCGGACCTGAACCACACTGGACTGGACCTGAACCATACTGGACCTGAACCACACTGTACTGGACCTGAACCACACTGGACTGGACCATACTGGACCTGAACCATACTGGACTGGCTCAGATACTCCCCCTTCACATTGTTCTGTCCAGAACTGTTCCTGCTACTATGGTGGATGAGTAACCAGGCCAGCCCAGTACAGCTTGGCTTGGTTTAGCTCAGCTCAGAAGTATTACTATAAAAAAAAAATAATAATACACCTTTATTTAACCAGGTAAGCCAGTTGAGAACAAGTTCTCATTTACAACTGCGACCTGGCCAAGATAAAGCAAATCAGTGCGATAAAAACAACAACACATAGTTACATATGGGGTAAAACAAAACATAAAGTCAAAAATACAACAGAAAATATATATACAGTGTGTGAGAATGTAGTAAGTTATGGAGGTAAGGCAATAAATAGGCCATAGTGCAAAATAGTTACAATTTCGTATTAACACTGGAATGATAGATGTGCAAAAGTTGATGTGCAAATAGAGATACTGGGGTGCAAATTAGCAAAATAAATAACAATATGGGGATGAGGTAGTTGGGTGGGCTAATTTCAGAATGGCTGTGTACAGGTATATGTACATGATGAAGCAACTCTTACTTTCTCAATCTTTCTTCCCGTTCCAGATCTTCTTTCAGAGTTGTCTTGATTTGATCAAAGCGGTCTGGAAATGAAAGAAGTGAATCACAGTATAAATGACTGTATAACTGGATGGTCGGTCTTCTGGATCCATACTTGTAGGGTTGGGCGATGTCAACCTCTGTCCAATCGCGATTAAGTACCCATAAGACATCGTGCTATAAAGATGGTATCGCCCCACTATTGGCAATAAATAAAAAACAAAAAGACTGCTAAAAAAGGACAGCGCGAGCTCGCATGCTACAGGAGGGACGAAAGGCATCAGAACAACCCATTCCTCTCTGTTGGAGCTGTGGCACGAAAGAGGTGTGTGTGTGTGTGTGTGTGTGTGTGTGTGTGTGTGTGTGTGTGTGTGACGATGCAGTGACAGTCAAGAAGCCTCCCTGGCTGTGTGTCGTGTGACGGGGTTGTAAATCATCAAGGCCCCGGCTGCAGAGCACACAACTCTGCTGTCCCCAGAACTGGATAATTATTCAAATTTTGGAGGTCAAGGCTTCTATAGTTATAGGTAGGTTGTAGCCTACATTGCTAATAATAGGCTATGGAAATAGGCCTACTCTACACATCGTTTCTTTGACGCTTTCTTTTTACTTCTCATTCGATTTTTCCATCTTGTTATTGTTTGCTCAATTTCACTTCTTGTTGCCTGTAATATTTGTCATTCAAAATAAAAGCTGCGATAGAGAAATCGCCTATAGACTGTGACTTTCACAATTGTTCCCATTTGAAAGCTGCAACTTTAGGACATCAAACACTTTATTAGAATAGCCTATTTGGGAAATACTCTTCATAACTTTAGCTTGTCTTAATGTGCTTTTGATAGGCTATTTTAAATTAGTAGGATTTGGCTTTTAGCCTTTTGGTTCACAACGGCAAGGAGGAGGGATGCATGCATCTTTTATAATAGACTAAGCTTTGCTCAACTGTAAGGTTTGTTCAAACTGCTAGTTCACTTGTTCTATCTTGCTATTGGTTGTTCTACCTCATTATCGCCGTCGGCCTATTGGTTGTTCTACCTCATTACCGCCGTCGGCCTATTGGTTGTTCTACCTCATTATCGCCGTCGCCCTATTGGTTGTTCTACCTCATTATCACCGTCGGCCTATTGTGTCCCGGGTTATTCAAAACAACTTTAAAACTGTCTGATAAATGTGTTGTTTGATCATGAAGTAGCGTGGCAGGAGAAAGCCAGCAGGCAGAAAAACTCAAGTCATATCAAAAGGGAGAGAAAGAAATACAAAATTAGGCTTTTAAAATAATTAGTGTCCGTTATACGGCCAAGATCATCCAAACAAACATTTTCTTACATTTTGCGCTGCTCTTGCATTCAGTAAATTCTTTATAACATATTTATTGAAGCTCTTTACTGCGCGGTGCCAGTCAAGTTGAAATAGGCTATACATCGTCTGTCACATCACGATGTCGTCACCATCGACGATGGCTGTTAATTATCTTCGATATCCGATACTATCGAAATATCACCCAATCCTAATCCATAGCAGCAGTCTCATCCAGCTCGGTGGACCAGGATCATATATGCCAGTGCAATCCTGAACTACTTTTGACATTTTAGTCATTTAGCAGACGCTCTTATCCAGAGCGACTTACAGTTAGTGAGTGTATACATTGTATATATATATATTTTTTTTTCATACTGGCCCCCCGTGGGAAACGAATCCACAACCCTGGCGTTGCAAACGCCATGCTCTACCAACTGAGCTACATCCCTGCCGGCCATTACCTCCCTTACCCAGGATGCAGCGCCTTAGACCACTGCGCCACTCGGGAGAGACTACAGACCACCTTTAAAAAAAAGAGAATAGAACCATCCCAGCCATCATTTCCTCTCTCTTACCTTTCATCTCTGTTGCTGAGTCTGCAAGCTTCTTTTCTAAGTCCTGCTTTTCCACAATGAACCTGTCTTTTTCCTGTTGAAGCTGGGCGATCGTCTTGGTGGCGTCCTCCTTGCTCTTCTTCTCTCGCTCCTCTAGCGAAGCCTTCTCAGTGGCCGATTTCCCCAGCTGGGCCTCCAGACTGTGCAGCTTGTCTAGACCTTGGGCGTGAGAACCGGCCAGACTTGTCAGCCTCTCCAGCAGCCCGCGGTTCTCTTTGCCCTGGAAGGACACACAGTGCATCAACAAATAAACTGTGTGTTTCTTGACCACACGAGTTGAGTGACTACAAAGATTATGGTCTAGTCTGAGATCATGAGCTGAGACCAAGACCCAGACCAGGAAAATTGGTCCCAGACTCAGACAGACCCATTGTATCGAGACCAGAACAAGATTCTGGTCTCAAGGCCAGTATAACCGGAATCAGTGTGTTAGCTTAGCATTTAGCGCTGCCTCCCTGAACATGCCTCTGTCTGGGCTTGAACCATGGTCCTCTACCTCGCCAAACACACGTGACCGCCCACTT
>NC_139996.1:4302087-4432509 GCF_964263955.1 Coregonus lavaretus
GAGAGAGAGAGAGAGAGAGAGAGAGAGAGAGAGGGGGAGAGAGAGAGAGAGAGAGAGAGAGAGAGAGAGAGAGGGCGAGAGAGAGAGAGAGAGAGAGTGTAATGTTTACTGTTAATATTTATTGTTTATTTCACTTTTGTTTACTATCTACTTCACTTGCTTTGGCAATGTTAACACACGTTTCCCATGCCAATAAAGCCCTTAAATTGAAATTGAATTGAAATTGAAATTGAGAGAGAGAGAGAGAGAGAGAGAGAGTTCAGAACAGCTCCACCTATACAGAAGTCACCAGATATCAACTAAGAAATTACATGGTAAAATGTCATTGTACAGTAATAATATATGAACTGTCATCACTTTCAGAGCCTCCAGGTCCAGCTCAGCTCTCCCTGCAGTCCTTTGCGCCTCTGCATTTTTGGCCTGGACTTGCTGCGTCTCCTCTCTCTTATCCAGGTGTCTCTGCAGTGTCTGTCTGTCCTGCTCCAGCTCAGTGACTCTCCTCTGCAGCTTCAACAGGACTGACATGTCCACCGCATCCTGAACAACAACACAAGAAAAACATTTATTTTGGATGATCCAAAATAAGATTTGGCTAATTCTATGGGAGAGCAAAGCATCCCGTGTGGGGCTATGGAAGTCTAGAACCACCTAAGCCTCGTTCATCACTCGGATGTTGTGGAAGCTATGGGGCTATGGATGGTGAGCATCCACGTAAACCTCAAAAGATGAGGTTTTTACATTCCATATGTTCATATTTGAGCTCCTCACCTCTCCTCGTAGAGATCTCGTCTCGGACTCTGTGAACCCTGAGGAGCTGCGTGTTGAGCTGGGAGTTTCCACTGAGCTGTTTCTTCCCTCGGACTCTGCAAACCCAGAGCTGGGAGTTCCCTCGGACTCATTGCTGCTGTAGTTGGAGTCTGTTCTCCTGTGGCCTGGTTTACTGGTGATCTGGTTAGACAGCATGGCATAAAAAAGGTTAGCTAGGTAGCTAAGCTGACCCAAACAGAACCAAACCAATAAGTTATTTTCATATAGACCTCATGCATGCAGCGGTGTAGCCACTGAAATCCAGGCTAGCAAGCTAGGAAAGCGGCAGTGTCACTTGACTTCCAAACCAAACCATTTTGGTTTGGCAGTCAAAATCCCTATCTAAACATACGTTGGTTAGCATAGGATAAATTGCTTTGAACGTCAGTGTGAGATGCATAACAGCATTCAAACACCCTGCATTAATAAAGTCTATTTCTTCAAGGTCCACAACGCTCCATAAGTCATGTTACCACGCTGAGATTCATCTCTTCTTTCAGGTCAGCATGTCTCTCCTCTAGCTGTCTGTATTCACTCAGTAGACTCTGGTAGCGGTCACGCTCCTCGCTGAGATCCCTCTCCAGCTGCTTACGGTCTTTAGCATGGGCCTGGGTCTCTGGACAGGGGAACAGGGAAGTGGTCACTGGGCAACACACGGAAGACAACAGACAGAAAAAGGGGGAGGGGACTTGTCCAATAAGAAAACGCTTGTTTAACGCTTTCCGTTGCAAAACGTTTTGCTACGGTGTGCCATCATGAACATGACCCTGTACTGTACCTGCTATCTGCTGGCTCTGTTCCTGGATCAGCTGATTCAGATCACCGTTCGCTGTCATCAACAAGCTGTTGTTCTCATTCAACTCTGACACCACCTAGTGGCAGGAAGAGGGAAACGCGTCAGTGGACACTCGTCTCAATGGCTCAGCAGAGCGTGGTGCTTGTAAGTTCGATTCTAAATATAACGTGTCACTGTCATTGTTGACAGTTTTCTAAGTCGCTTTGGAGAAAAATATCTTGCTAAACGACCATATTAACTCTACCTTCTCCGTCTAAGTTAGTAGGTGAACGCAGCAGTTAAGTTGCAGTACCTTCTCAGTGTCCTCCCTGTATGTTCTAGCCCCCTCCTCTATGGCCTTCTTCTCTCCCCTGGTGGTCTCCAGCTCCTGGTGGAGGAATGACAGCTGTTCCAGGAGGGAGGGGACCCCGTCTGCTTTAAACCTGCTCTCCTCCTCTGCCACGCTCAGTCGCTCCACCTCTCTCCCCAGCCTCTCGCTCTCCGCTGCCCGGGACCGCTCCACGGTCCTCAACCTCTCACTGAGCTCTCGGTTCTCCTTGTTCTGCAGGAGGGAAGGGAGGGGATACACTCAGGGTTTACACGTGACATACAACCAGCATTACCTCATCTAACAATGTCCTGTTTTCAACTGGGGTCAATACTGAAGTAAACAGTTATTTCTAAGGATATTTACATTTACTGACAAAACACTTCCAACAAAGTTGTAGTATTGTTTCTAGCTAAGAAGACAGTGGTGCGTGTCCATGCTCGAGAGAGTAAGATTTCCAAAATATTCATCACACAAAATAAACTTGACCGCCTGGTCTCACTTGTTCGTTCAGTTGTAGTGGTACTCCTATTTGTAGCTATCCACATAGGTGGAAGTGACTATGTCCATACAGGAAGTGACTATGTCCATACAGGAAGTGACTATGTCCATACAGGAAGTGACTATGTCCATACAGGAAGTGACTATGTCCATACAGGAAGTGACTATGTCCATACAGGAAGTGACTATGTCCATACAGGAAGTGACTATGTCCATACAGGAAGTGCCCTTTCTCACCTGTTCGTCCACCTTCCTCTGCAATTGCATGATCTTGTTCTCCATGCCCACACTGAGCTTCTTGAAGTGTTCCACGGAGCGGGCCTCCACCCTTAGCTTCCTCAGCTCCCTCCTGGCCGCCATGCGTCTCACACAGCTCTGGAGGTAGACCACGGCCCTCAGGGAGCGTCTGCACCTCCGCCTGGCCAGCCAGCCTCTCACCCACCTCTGGATGGTGATAACCTTGTGTTCGTACAGCAGCTGGGGGAAGCAGAGAATGGTGGATGAGGGGAGTTTCCCCCCCTTACTATGTAAAGCACCTGGAAAAGGGCTATATAAATGCAATCAATGTCGCAGACCCGAGTCGTGTTTCAGTGGGTTCGAAACACAAGAAAACTGTCTGAAACAGGGAGGTACCATCTGAACCAATAAGAAACATTTTCCCCCGCTTTCCGTCGTAAAATGTTTTGATATGGTGTGCCCTAATGAACACGACCCCTGACTAGTGTAGAGAACTGTTTATGGAAATTGTAGTTTGGAGTTACGAGTTGTGTGGCAATGTCTTAAGAGTGGATTTACATCTGATCGAGTCGGACAAATGAAGTACCGTCACTTATACTGTATGTGAATGAGAGTTTGGAGCAGGTCAGGTGTGTGTTGGATGGCGTATCAATGCTATAAAGGACCTTGTGGTAGGTCTGTCTGGCCTGGTAGGCTCGTAGCAGACGCTGCATGGCGATGGCTGCAGACCTCTGCTGCAGGTAGCATCTCCTGGACACTAACATTCGCTGGTTCTTCTGGATGATAACTGCTGCTCTGGTCCTCCTCAGGAACGCTACCAGGCTGAGAGGAGAGGGGAGAGGAGAGGAGAGGAGAGGAGAGGAGAGGAGAGGAGAGGAGAGGAGAGGAGAGGGGAGAATCAGAGATAACGTCAGACGCCTGTTTCTATTAATGATCAGGGTTCCCACTCTTTAGACATTACTAATTCCATGACTGTTCAGGTCTACAGGTAAGAATGTTCATGACACACATAAAGGGTCGTCACAGTCATGCACCTGCCTATTTCTACAACCCTAACCACACTGCTAACCTTATGCCTAACCCTAACCCTAACCCTAACCACACTGCTAACCTTATGCCTAACCCTAACCCTAACCCTAACCACACTGCTAACCTTATGCCTAACCCTAAATGTTTGTTTTCATTAATTTTTACGACATAGCCAATTTTGACTATGTGGTTGTGGGAACTAATGGAAACCCACACACAGTGGGTAAAGCACCGTGGAAAATTACAGAAAAAAAAAAAAAAAACATTTCCCCTGATAATTTCATTTCCAAATAATGATCGGATACTGTACGTAAATTGATTTACATTCCCTGGCTTTCCCTGTCTGGAACGTATATAATTAAATTCCATTCCAGAATATTCCCTTGCCCGTGGGAAACCCCGTGGGAAACCCCGTGGGGTAAGGTTGTAATCTTTCCACTCACCAGCGGGCCTGGTAGCCTCGCGTGTTTCTCTGTATGGTGATGGCAGCTCGTCTCATACGGAGGTACCTCTTCCTGGCCAGCCAGCATCTGATGGACTTCTGGATGCGAACGCACGCCGCCTTCAGTTTATCAGAACGCAGCTTCTCTAGAAAGGCCACCTGACCCGCCCTGAAGAAGATCTTGTTCTTGCCAAACTGGTATTTGTCCTGGTCCTGTAGATGAGAGGGTTGTTGAGTATTTTAGCAGACTTAACCATTGTTTGTTTGATATCTTTGCTACCTTTGTATCCAGTATGAATACTTACTGGATGGAGGCAAATGAATTAGACAGTTTGTGTGTGGAATAACCATGGTAAAATCTATTTATGTATTTTGTACACTCTTTCCCTACTGTGACCTATTTCTCCAGGTCATTCGTACAGGTAACTTCCTGAAACCTAACCCCTCCTACCTGAACCCTAAGGACCTGACCTCTACTTCCTGAAACCTAACCCCTCCTACCTGAACCCTAAGGGCCTGACCTCTAAAAACCCCGGGCACTTCCTACCTGGACCCATTTCTCCAGGACGTTCCTGCAGGTCCGCTTCCTGTCTGAGAGAACGTCCTTCTGTTTCATCAGAACCCGGTACCGGTTGAAGAACTCCTGGTAGGTCCACCTGTCCACAGGTGTGGTGTGATCAGTAACATATGCTCCAGATTATTTTGTTACGGGCACACGCTGTGGTCACACTTTGTGGCGTGTGTGTGTGTGTGTGTGTATATACAGTGGGGGAAAAAAGTATTTAGTCAGCCACCAATTGTGCAAGTTCTCCCACTTAAAAAGATGAGAGAGGCCTGTAATTTTCATCATAGATACACGTCAACTATGACAGACAAATTGAGGAAAAAAAATCCAGAAAATCACATTGTAGGATTTTTTATGAATTTATTTGCAAATTATGGTGGAAAATAAGTATTTGGTCACCTACAAACAAGCAAGATTTCTGGCTCTCACAGACCTGTAACTTCTTCTTTAAGAGGCTCCTCTGTCCTCCACTCGTTACCTGTATTAAGGGCACCTGTTTGAACTTGTTATCGGTATAAAAGACACCTGTCTACAACCTCAAACAGTCACACTCCAAACTCCACTATGGCCAAGACCAAAGAGCTGTCAAAGGACACCAGAAACAAAATTGTAGACCTGCACCAGGCTGGGAAGACTGAATCTGCAATAGGTAAGCAGCTTGGTTTGAAGAAATCAACTGTGGGAGCAATTATTAGGAAATGGAAGACATACAAGACCACAGATAATCTCCCTCGATCTGGGGCTCCACGCAAGATCTCACCCCGTGGGGTCAAAATGATCACAAGAACGGTGAACAAAAATCCCAGAACCACACGGGGGACCTAGTGAATGACCTGCAGAGAGCTGGGACCAAAGTAACAAAGCCTACCATCAGTAACACACTACGCCGCCAGGGACTCAAATCCTGCAGTGCCAGACGTGTCCCCCTGCTTAAGCCAGTACATGTCCAGGCCCGTCTGAAGTTTGCTAGAGTGCATTTGGATGATCCAGAAGAGGATTGGGAGAATGTCATATGGTCAGATGAAACCAAAATAGAACTTTTTGGTAAAATCTCAACTCGTCGTGTTTGGAGGACAAAGAATGCTGAGTTGTATCCAAAGAACACCATACCTACTGTGAAGCATGGGGGTGGAAGCATCATGCTTTGGGGCTGTTTTTCTGCAAAGGGACCAGGACGACTGATCCGTGTAAAGGAAAGAATGAATGGGCCATGTATCGTGAGATTTTGAGTGAAAACCTCCTTCCATCAGCAAGGGCATTGAAGATGAAACGTGGCTGGGTCTTTCAGCATGACAATGATCCCAAACACACCGCCCGGGCAGCGAAGGAGTGGCTTCGTAAGAAGCATTTCAAGGTCCTGGAGTGGCCTAGCCAGTCTCCAGATCTCAACCCCATAGAAAATCTTTGGAGGGAGTTGAAAGTCTGTGTTGCCCAGCGACAGCCCCAAAACATCACTGCTCTAGAGGAGATCTGCATGGAGGAATGGGCCAAAATACCAGCAACAGTGTGTGAAAACCTTGTGAAGACTTAGAGAAAACGTTTGACCTGTGTCATTGCCAACAAATGGTATATAACAAAGTATTGAGAAACTTTTGTTATTGAACAAATACTTATTTTCCACCATAATTTGCAAATAAATTCATAAAAATCCTACAATGTGATTTTCTGGATTTTTTTCCCTCATTTTGTCTGTCATAGTTGACGTGTACCTATGATGAAAATTACAGGCCTCTCTCATCTTTTTAAGTGGGAGAACTTGCACAATTGGTGGCTGACTAAATACTTTTTTGCCCCACTGTATATAGAGAAAGTTGAATGCTTGTGTATATGTTATGTGAGAGTGCCTTTTAGAGCTGGATCGACTAGGGCTGGATGATGTTAGGGCTGGATGATGTTAGGGCTGGATGATGTTAGGGCTGGATGATGTTAGGGCTGGATGATGTTGTTGCTGTACCTGGATGGGAAGCCTGCTGCTGAGATGCGGATGGTTTCCAGGACTCCACAAGCCCGTAACTGCTGTACCGCCCTCATGGGGTCCATCCTATTACAAAGAAAACATACACACAGTGCCTTCGGAAAGTATTCAGACCCCGTTGACTTTTTCAACATTTTGTTACGTTTCAGCCTTATTCTAAAATTGATTAAAATTGTTTCCCCCCCCCTAATTAATCTACACACAATACCCCATAATGACAAAGCAAAAACAGGTTTTTTGAATTTTTAGCAAATGTATTACAAATAAAAAACGGGAGAAACCCCCAAATACACGTGTGCCAAGCTTGTAGCGTCATACCAAAGAAGACTCGAGGCTCTAATCGCTGCCTTAAGTGCTTCAACAAAGTACTGAGTAAAGGGTCTGAATACTTATGTAAATGTGATATTTCAGTTTAGTGTTTTTAATAAATTAGCAACATTTTCTAAAAACCTGTTTTTGCTTTGTCATTATGGGGTATTGTGTGTAGATTAATGAGGAAGAATCTAAATGTAATCGATTTTAGAATAAGGCTGTAACGTAACAAAATGTGGAAAAAGTGAAGGGGTCTGAATACTTTCCGAATGCACTGTATATATATATATATATATATATATATATATATATATATATATATATATATAGACATACACATATACACACTGAACAAAAATATAAACGCAACATGTAAAGTCTTGGTCCCATGTTTTATGAGCTGAAATAGAAGATCCCAGAAATTTTCCATACGCACAAAAAGCTTATTTCTCTCAAATGTTGTGAACAAATTTGTTTACATCCCTGTTAGTGAGCATTTCTCCTTTGCCAAGATAGTACACAGGTGCATCTTGTGCTGGGGACAATAAAAAGCCATTCTAAAAATGTGCAGTTTTGTCACACAACACAATGCCACAGATGTCTCAAGTTTTGAGGGAGTGTGCAATTGGCATGCTGACTGCAGGAATATCCACCAGAGATGTTGCCAGAGAATTCAATGTTACTTTCTCTACCATAAGCCGCCTCCAATGTCATTTTAGAGAATTTGGCGGTACTTCCAACCGGCCTCACAACCACATGTAACCACGCCAGCCCAGGACCTCCACATCCAGCTTCTTCACCATTCTGTGGGGAAAAACTCATTCTGATTGGCTGGCTCCCCTATACCCTCCCAGGCCCACCCATGGCTCCGCCCCTGCCCAGTCATGTGACATCCATAGATTAGGGCCTAATGAATTTATTTCAATTGACCGATTTCCTTATATGAACTGTAACTCAGTAAAATCTTTGAAATTGTTGATGTTGCGTTTATATTTTTGTTCAGTTTAAAAGCACAACCAAATTCCCATGGAAAAACAATGTCTGGTTTTTGGTTTAGTTGTCATTTAAATGTGTTATCACTGTGCTTTTAAGCACAACAATGTTCAAATGGGAATACAATGTCAAATATTTTGTATTTATTTATACATCAGATTAATGTGTTATAGCGGTGCTTCATCTGGAGCACAACCAAATGACCTGGATTACAGTTGAGATTACATTAAAAGTACACGGTGCAAGTGATCGATGTTGTTAGAGATTCTGACAGATTATTATATTGTGAAGATCGCCACAGACCCCTCGACCTTTGCATGCACACTTCCTACGATTACACAAGACATTTATAGTTACAGGAGGCTAACCTCAGAATATGACCATGGGTGTGTTACTCATTTTAAAGTTTGAATAACTACGGTTACATTAGTTTTGTAAGATAGCCTTACATGTTTGCTATTTACTGGATTACAAAAGTAATATTGAATTGTGTTTGGTTGACAACGCAACCAAATATCAACATTTAAAAAGAGATTCATCTAATTTCATCTGAGCTACTTAGCTTAATACTATTCTTCAACTTTTATTTTTGGTTTAGTTGGAATCCAACATTTATTTGTTAACTTGTCGACAAGCTAATAGGCTATTTACTGTATTGCAGAAGTGATATTGAATTGTGTTTGGTTGTCAACGCAACCAAATATTAACATTTAAAGGATATATATATATATATATACACTGCTCAAAAAAATAAAGGGAACACTTAAACAACACAATGTAACTCCAAGTCAATCACACTTCTGTGAAATCAAACTGTCCACTTAGGAACCAACACTGATTGAGAAAAATTTCACACGCTGTTGTGCAAATGGAATAGACAACAGGTGGAAATTATAGGCAATTAGCAAGACACCCCCGATAAAGGACTGGTTTTGCAGGTGGTGACCACAGACCACTTCTCAGTTCCTATGCTTCCTGGCTGATGTTTTGGTCACTTTTGAATGCTGGCGGTGCTTTCACTCTAGTGGTAGCATGAGACGGAGACTACAACCCACACAAGTGGCTCAGGTAGTGCAGCTCATCCAGGATGGCACATCAATGCGAGCTGTCGCAAGAAGGTTTGCCGTGTCTGTCAGCGTAGTGTCCAGAGCATGGAGGCGCTACCAGGAGACAGGCCAGTACATCAGGAGACGTGGAGGAGGCCGTAGGAGGGCAACAACCCAGCAGCAGGACTGCTACCTCCGCCTTTGTGCAAGGAGGAGCAGGAGGAGCACTGCCAGAGCCCTGCAAAATGACCTCCAGCAGGCCACAAATGTGCATGTGTCTGCTCAAACGGTCAGAAACAGACTCCATGAGGGTGGTATGAGGGCCCGACGTCCACAGGTGGGGGTTGTGCTTACAGCCCAACACCGTGCAGGACATTTGGCATTTGCCAGAGAACACCAAGATTGGCAAATTCGCCACTGGTGCCCTGTGCTCTTCACAGATGAAAGCAGGTTCACACTGAGCACATGTGACAGACGTGACAGAGTCTGGAGACGCCGTGGAGAACGTTCTGCTGCCTGCAACATCCTCCAGCATGACCGGTTTGGCGGTGGGTCAGTCATGGTGTGGGGTGGCATTTCTTTGGGGGGGCCGCACAGCCCTCCATGTGCTCGCCAGAGGTAGCCTGACTACCATTAGGTACCGAGATGAGATCCTCAGACCCCTTGTGAGACCATATGCTGGTGCGGTTGGCCCTGGGTTCCTCCTAATGCAAGACAATGCTAGACCTCATGTGGCTGGAGTGTGTCAGCAGTTCCTGCAAGAGGAAGGCATTGATGCTATGGACTGGCCAGCCCGTTCCCCAGACCTGAATCCAATTGAGCACATCTGGGACATCATGTCTCGCTTCATCCACCAACGCCACATTGCACCACAGACTGTCCAGGAGTTGGCGGATGCTTTAGTCCAGGTCTGGGAGGAGATCCCTCAGGAGACCATCCGCCACCTCATCAGGAGCATGCCCAGGCGTTGTAGGGAGGTCATACAGGCACGTGGAGGCCACACACACTACTGAGCCTCATTTTGACTTGTTTTAAGGACATTACATCAAAGTTGGATCAGCCTGTAGTGTGGTTTTCCACTTTAATTTTGAGGGTGACTCCAAATCCAGACCTCCATGGGTTGATACATTTGATTTCCATTGATAATTTTTGTGTGATTTTGTTGTCAGCACATTCAACTATGTAAAGAAAAAAGTATTTAATAAGATTATTTCATTCATTCAGATCTAGGATGTGTTATTTTAGTGTTCCCTTTATTTTTTTGAGCAGTGTATTTTGTGTATCTGACATAGTTTGACTTTAATTCCAGTTTGTCTACAAATTAATAGTTGATATGTTGGATTCACGTCTCCATCTCAACCAAAAATACAAGTTAAAGAACAGGCCTAAATGAAATCAACATCATTTAAAGTACATTTAACGTTTGATTTGGTTTGATTTAGTCCTATTCTTTAACTTTGATTTTTGGTTAAGATGGAGACATTAAATCCACCATATTAATTATTAACTTGAAGATTAAATTATAAATCAACCAAAGCTTGAAACCCTAGGCCTATATGTATTGTCTATTTTTAGTTTAACCCTGGGTTGAATTTAAAACAATAGCTGTTGATGACTTCCATAATGCTATATAGGCCTAAATAGTTTCATTGATGATATATGACTGATAAAGTATGGTTACATTTCATTTGCTCTGTTAAAATCTACCCTTTGGAATGACTTCGATAGCAACAATGAATTTAGTTTGTTATTAAGAGTTCTCACAATAGCACATTGGTAGTAGTCAGTGACAAATATCAGAGCTGTGCTTGGTTAAAACCCTGGAAGGGAGACCAAAGGGCAGCTGTAGTTACATCAACCCTCCAGTAGGAGGTGCTGCCCGGCCTATTGTTTTTGTTCTGATAGTGGACATTATGTTGAAGATCTGACGTTGTTTCAAAAAGGTACAAATTCAACATATTTTATACAAGGTTTGTCTGTTGAAAATTGGTTACCATTACATAATCCCGCGGTTGAAATTTCATCCTGAAAAACAGTTTACGTTGATGACTTTTCTCAAATCCAATGTATTTTCCACGTAGATTCCATGTCACAATATGTTGAAACAACGTTGTTACTTTCTCTTTCGCAGGGTGCCACAAAACGATAATAACTGAGTCATATTTATTAGGGAACATAACTTTTTTTAAACGTTTTGAAACCGAAAACAAAAATGAACATTTCTTATTTTGACAACTCCAGATAGTCCCTCTCTATTTCAGCCGGGTTTTTTTTCTCTGTTTGGTGCCTAAATGAACAATACCTAGGTTAAAGGGGCGTGGAGGCAGACTCACGTGAATGGGGATTTGAGGTCGTTGGGCTTGATGCAGCGTACATAGTGAGGGGTCGTTCCATTCAGAGTCTCCATCAGCAGATGTAGAGAGTTACGAAACTGAGGAGGGGGGTCAAGGGGTCAAGGGGTCAAATAAAACAAATCTAATGTAGTAAAGTACTAGTCATGCTAAAAAAACATCAGATTTACATTGAGAAGGTTTTACCACAGCAACGTGTGTTTAACATGACTTCCAAATCGGAATCTAAACCATCAGAAGACTGATTTATGTTTTAGTCCCACCTGCGTTCCAACTGTCTTCTTGTGGTCTCTCTGAGCCTGAACAGGCCGTGTCATCTTACTGCGACTGGCAGGGGGGCCTGTAGTCTTCTCCTCATCGCTGAACAGCTCCAACAGCAGATCAAACTGGACAGAAGAGTCAAACACGTCTCAAACAGTGGAACAGGAAACGGTTGTTTGAGACCATTTATCTCTTGACTTGCAATCTTTTGGTTCTTTGGCTGCTATATGCAACTGTGTATTTTTTTTTTCTCCAGTGTGTTGTGACCATATGAAAAGGGCACAAAAAAATAAAAATAAATTATGCACACATGACTGTAAGTCGCTTTGGATAAAAGCGTCTGCTAAATGGCATATTATTATTATTATTATTATTGATGCCCTGACGGATCATTCAGGTAGGACATTTATTGACCACCAGGGGGCAGTTTCCCATTACATGAAATGGGCTGTCACGCTCCAAAACATAAGACTTGTTTCTACAGCTCTGTGCTGGGGTGTGTTCTCCAAGTTCAAACATCACACAGAGAGACTAGTTAACCTCAGGGCACTATGATGGTCCTCTACATAAGACTCACTGGTATACAGAAGGTATTTACAGACAGGACGACTGGAGAAAGGTGGAGTCTTTGGCCTCAAACAAACAAACAAACAAACAAACCTTGCTTAGCTTGAGCACATTAATCTGCTCCTCATTGACAGTATCCTTATTCTTCTCCAGGAACCCCTCACACTGATACTCCACCTGGGAACAAAGGGTCAAACAGAGGGTAGGGAAATACTCCCAGGTCCAGCCATGATAAGAAGAAACATAAAATGAGATAATCAACCTGACCCTCAGTCTAGACCAGGAGTGGTTTGGTTAGTACTTCTCAAACGAGGAGAGCTATTTCAGTCAGTCAGTCACTTTGCTCAATGAGCTCAACAACCTACAGCCAGACAGCAAACAGGTATTCATAAATAGAAGGTCTGACATCTCAACTAGAGTAAAAATAAAAGTATTTACGAAGTAGTTTTTTTTAAAACAGGATGCTTGTGTACCTTGTCTGCAAAGTGGAGGATGATAAAGGCTTTGTTGGACAGACGAGGTTTGTCGAAAAGATCACTTTTCTTCAAGAAGGTGTTGTAAAGTTTCTGAGCCCATGTGTCATCGGAGCCTTTGGGCATCTGAGGGAGGGAGGAGAGGAGAGGAAGGGAGGAGAGGAAGGGAGGAGAGGAAGGGAGGAGAGAAAAGGAGGAAGGGAGGAGAGAAGGTAACACATCAACCTGACTCACATCCTAAATATGTGCCTGTGTGTACAGTGCCTTCAGAAATGATTCATATCCCTCAACTTATTCCACATTTTGTTTTGTTACAGTCTGAATTCAAAATGGATTAAAAACTTTATTGTTCTCACCCATCTACACACAATACCCCATAATGAGAAAGTGAAAACATGTTTTGAGAAATTCTGGCAAATGTATTGAAAATGAAAAACAGAAATCTAATTTACATAAATATTCACACCCCCTTTGCTAAGACACTCCAAATTGAGCTCAGGTGCATCCAATTTCATTTGATCATCCTTGAGATGTCGCTACAACTTGATTGGAATCCACCTGTGGCCAATTCAATTGTTTGTACATGATTTAGAAATAAACACATCTGTCTATATAAAGGTCCCACAGTTGACAGCGCATGTCAGAGCAGAAACTATACCATGAAGTCCAAGGAGCATCTGTAGATCTCTGAGAATTGTGATGAGGCATATATCTAGGGAAGGGTATAAAACAATTTCTAGAGTGTTGACATTTTCCGAAAGCACAGTGGTCTCCATCATTAGGACATTAAAAAAATATAGAACTACCCAGACTAGAGCTGGCCTTCCGACCAAACTGAACAACCGGGCAAGAAGGACCTTGGTCAGGGAGGTGACCAAGAACCCAATGACCACTCTGACACAACTACAGAGTTTCCTTGGCTGAGATGGGAGAACCTGCCAGAAGGACAACTGTCTCTACAGCACTTCACCAATCTGGGCTTTATTGGAGAATGGCCAGACGGAAGCCACTCGAGAATGCAGGGTGCTATGTCTGGAGAGAACCTGGCACAGCTCATCACCCATCGAACGCCATCCCTAGCGTGAAGCATGGTGGTGGCAGCATCATGCTATGCCATGGGGATGCTTTTCAGCAGCAGAGATAGGGGAGACTGGTAAGGATAGAGGGAACAATGAACGGAGCCAAATACAGGTAAATCCTTGATGAGAACCTGCTTCAGAGTGCAAACGACCTTAGACTGGGGCGAAGATTTACGTCCCAACAGGACAATGACCCCAAACATACAGCCAAAGCAACGCTGGAATGGCTTCAGAACAAGAATGTGAAAGTCCTTGAGTGGCCCAGAATTGAATCCCATTGAAAATCTGTGGAAAGGCTTGAAGATTGCTGTTCACCACCGCTCCCCATCTAACTTAACAGAGCTTGAGAAAATCTGCAAGGAAGAATGGGAGAGTCCCCAAACCCAGATGGGCAAGCTGATTGACGACTCAAAGCTGTAATCGCCGCCAAAGGTGCTGATACCATTTATTGACTCAGGGGTGTGAATACTTATGTCAATTACTTTTGTATTTCATTTTCAGTAAACATTTCTAAAAACATGTTTTCACTTTGTCATTATGGGATATTGTGTGTAGATGGGTGAGATACATTTTATTTATTTTAGTCCATGTTGAATTCAGGCTGTAACAACAATGTGGAATAAGTCAAGGGGTATGAATACTTTCTGAAGGCACTGTATGTGTGGAGTAGCCTTAAGAGTAAACTCCCCCCCCCCCCCCGCCATCTTGGTGTTCCACTGGGATCCATTCTAGGACCTCCATCATTATTAGTGTGTGTGTGTGTGTGTGTGTATCTATTTCATGTTACTTTGCACTCCTCGTCCAGCAGGTCCAGGACACCCATCTTGGCCTCGATGAGGTTGATACAGGGATGGTTGTCATAGAAGTCTATCAGCGTCCAGGGAATCTGCTCCTTCATGTACTCCTCCTGCTCCAGCTTGAACACATGCTGCAGTGAGAGAGAACAAAAGCTGACCTCTGACCTAACGTTTTTAAAACAGACATTTCAAGCCTGATTCCCAAATCAAGCCCTAGCCCCTACACCCTAGGTATTTGAGGAGGTCTGAGCATTTTATGCAATATGGCGACCTGGCATAACACAGGGCAAGATGAAGCTATCACCATATTGCTTAAACCTATCCGATCCTCTCAGATCTAGGGTTTGATTTGGGATTGATGGTGTGCCTCTCATGAAAATGACATGAACAGGCTTGTTCAATCAGAGAGAGAGAGAGAGAGAGAGAGCGAGAGCGACAGACAGCGAGAGACAGACAGCGAGAGACAGACAGCGAGAGACAGACAGCGAGAGACAGACAGCGAGAGACAGACAGCGAGACAGACAGCGAGACAGACAGCCAGAGACAGACAGCCAGAGACAGACAGCCAGACAGACAGACAGACAGAGGAGAGAGAGAGATAGACAGAGATAGAGAGAGATAGACAGAGAGAGAGATAGACAGAGAGAGAGATAGACAGAGAGGGGGGGAGAGAGAGAGAGAGAGAGAGATCGACAGAGAGAGAGAGAGAGAGATAGACAGAGAGAGAGAGAGAGAGATAGACAGAGAGAGAGAGACAGAGAGATAGACAGAGAGAGAGAGAGAGACAGATAGACAGAGAGAGAGAGACAGAGAGAGAGAGATAGACAGAGGAGAGAGAGACAGAGGAGAGAGAGAGAGAGAGAGAGATAGACAGAGAGAGAGAGACAGACAGACAGAGAGATAGACAGAGAGAGAGAGAGAGACAGATAGACAGAGAGAGAGAGACAGAGAGAGAGAGATAGACAGAGGAGAGAGAGACAGAGGAGAGAGAGAGAGAGAGATAGATAGACAGAGAGAGAGACAGAGAGAGAGAGAGAGAGAGAGAGAGACAGAGAGAGAGAGAGAGACAGAGACAGAGACAGAGACAGAGACAGAGACAGAGACAGAGACAGAGAGAGAGAGAGAGAGAGAGAGAGAGAGAGAGAGAGAGAGAGAGAGAGAGAGAGAGAGAGAGAGAGAGAGAGAGAGAGAGAGAGAGAGAGAGAGAGAGAGAGAGAGAGAGAGAGAGAGAGAGAGAGAGAGAGAGAGAGAGAGAGAGAGAGAGAGAGAGAGAGAGAGAGAGAGAGAGAGAGAGAGAGAGAGAGAGAGAGACCTACCATGTTAAACTGCTGTTGGAGCTTTTCGTTGGCATAGTTAATACAGAACTGCTCAAAGCTGTTGATGTCAAACGTTTCAAACCTGGGGGGAAAACAGGAAATGAAACATGACTAAGATCAAGAAACCGTTTATACACTGAGTGGACAAAACATTAAGGACAGCTGCTCTTTCCATGACATAGACTGAACAGGTGAATCCAGGTGGAAGCTATGATCCCTGTAGATGAAGGGGAGGAGACAGGTTAAAGAAGGGTTTTTAAGCCTCGAGACAACTGAGACATGGATTGTGAATTTGGCATTACAAAACATTTAAGTGCCTTTGAACGGGGTATGGTAGTAGGTGCCAGGGCACCGGTTTGTGTCAAGAACTGCAACGCTGCTGGGTTTTTCACGCTCAACAGTCTCCCGTGTGTATCAAGAATGTTCCACCAACCAAAGGACATCCAGCCAACTTGACACAACTGTGGGAAACATTGGAGTCAACATCCCTGTGGAACGCTTTCCAGACCTTGTAGAGTCCATGCCTCGACTTAGGGCAAAAGGGGGTGCAACTCAATATTAGGAAGGTGTCCTTAATGTTTTGTACACTCAGTGTAAATTCACAATGCAAACACCACAAAACATCACTGACACACACACCCATAGATGTCGAGAACCCCAATGAAGGAGTGGTGTTTGACGGCAGAGCGCAGAGCCTCGTTGATGTGGTCTACGATCCAGCTGAAGAGTTTAGCGTAGATGTGTTTGGCCAGGGCGTCCCGTGCAGTGACCGCATGCACTTTGGGGAGGGGCTTGACGTAGGTCTCCGTGGCAGTCTTCAATTTCCTGTGGCACAGCCAATGGGACATGTCCTGGTAGGCCACGCCCATCAGCTCACAGAACACTATCAAGTGACTATTGTCAGGCTGTAAGGACACAACAACATATAATAATATAATGATCATATAATACCACAATCATAACATGAACACCAATCAGTTTCGGACTAAGGGCCGGTTTCCTGGACACAGATTAGGCTTAGTCCTGGACAAAAAAAAAGCACTTTCAAATAAGATTTTCCATTGAGTGTGCTTTTTAGCTCAGGACCAGGCTTAAATCTGTGTCCGGGAAACCCGGCCCGAATATAAAGGTCTAAAAAAAAAAAATCAAAGGGCCAGCATTCCATACAAAATCAACATAGAATTGGCAGCATTGTTGTACTTTCAACAGCCCCTTAGGCTACACTCAGGGATGCATTGTCCTGCATATCTCTATGCTGACAAGGGAAATGTTGCAGGACAGTCCTACTATGCGAGAATAGTAAAAGATGGGACGGTACAATAGCTTCTTAAAATGGCACCCTATTCCAATGCCTATACAGGACCCTTAGTGGGCTCTGGTCAAAAGTAGTGCACTATATAGGGAATAGGGTGCTATTTGGGACGCAGCCAGAGTCTGGTTTGAACTCACCGGGATGGTGCTGCTGTCTGCAGTTCTGTCTTTCACTTCCACATTGCCAAGGTGAAGCACAGCCGCCAGGATTTGGAAAAGTTTCATTTGGTATGTTTCACTGATTCCTGAAACAAAAAGAGAGAGAGAGAAAACCTTTAATTGCCGTCTCCAGTGACTACAACCAAGTCTGTCTCTCCACCAGGCCAACAAGCATTACAGGCCAACGAGTGCCGAATTAGACTCGAATATAAAGTACATTTAGCTAGACAAATGTATTGCTGAACACTCTCCAGTGAGCAAAGAAGATTCATGATTCAAGGCGATTTTATTTCTGCACAACCACAGTTGCTGGTACAGTATTTGCTTGGGGTATTTCGCTATTAATACTAACTCACCTAACAACGAGAAAGCCTTCCTGGTGCTGCACATCTCTTTGGCGTCGTCTACTCCCTCTATGGCAGGGCTGCCTCCCTGGTTGGTACAGTGGAAGTCATCAGCGCTGCCTGCAGACAATGGCCTCATGTCAATCTACCTGCCGTAGCTTTCCTATGAATCAATCATTCAACATGTCTATGGAGCGTGCAATGAGTTAGCATGATAGCAAAAAAAACAGATCTGGGATCAGGCTACGTTTTGGATGCATTTCATTAACGATATTCCACCCAACTACTCTCTGTGGAAACATATTCCTTTCGTACGTAAGGAAATAACAGCACACATTGGTTACATTTTCTGTTGCCTTGATAGCAGCGTTGCAGACTCTGCGTGGAAGCATGAGTGATAGGGTTATAGAGAAGCTTTAGTTCACTCAGAGAGGACTGCTCATCTGTTTTTATGTGTAACAGGGTTGCCCAACCCTGTTCCTGGAGAGCTACCCTCCTGTAGGTTTTTTCGCTCCAACCCCAGTTGTAACTAATCTGATTCAGTTTATCAACCAGTTGATTATTAGAATCAGGCGTGCTAGGATTAGGGTTGGAGCAAAAACCTGCAGGACGGCAGGTCTCCAGGAACAGGGTTGGAATGAAAACCTGCATGACGGCAGGTCTCTAGGAACAGGGCTGGAATGAAAACCTGCAGGACGGCAGGTCTCCAGGAACAAGGTTGGAGAGCCTTGGTGTATAATACATACTGAACAAAAATATAAAACGCAACATATAAGAAAATCAGTCAATTGAAATAAATTAATTAGGCCCTAATCTATGGATTTCACACGACTGGGAATACAGATATGCATCTGTTGGTCACAGATACCTTATAAAACAGCTATGGGCATGGATCAGAAAACCAGTCAGTATCTGATGTGACCACCATTTGCCTCATGCAGCGCGACACATCTCCTTCGCATAGAGTTGATCAGGCTGTTGATTGTGGCCTGTGGAATGTTGTCCCACTCCTCTTCAATGGCTGTGCAAAGTTGCTGGATATTGGCGGGAACATGAGGTGATGGCGGTGGATGAATGGCACGACAATGGGCCTCAGGATCTCGTCACGATATCTCTGTGCATTCACATTGCTATCGATAAACTGCAATTATGTTCATTGTCCATAGCTTATGCCTGCCCATACCATGCCCATACCATAACCCCACCGCCACCATGGGGCACTCTGCTGACAACGTTGACATCAGCAAACCGCTCGCCCACACGACGCCATACACGTGGTCTGCGGTTGTGAGGCCGGTTGACTGTACTGCCAAATTCTCTAAAAACAAAGCTCTGGTGGCTTATGGTAGAGAAATGAACATGAAATACTCTGGCAACAGCTCTGGTGGACATTCCTCAAAACTTGAGACATCTGTGGCATTGTGTTGTGTGACAAAACTGCACATTTTAGAGTGGCCTTTTATTGTCCCCCGCACAAGGTGCACCTGTGTAATGATCATGCTGTTTAATCAGCTTCTTGATATACCACACCTGTCAGGTGGATGGATTATCTTGGCAAAGGAGAAATGCTCACTAACAGTGATGTAAACAAATTTGCGCACAAAATGTAAGAGAAATAAGCTTTTTTTGTGCGTATGGAATATTTCTGGGATATTTTATTTCAGCTCATGAAACATGGGGACCAACACTTTACATGTTGCGTTTATATTTTTGTTTAGCGTAGAATCCTACCTAACTGGAGGGTTTTGAACTCGGGTAGGTGTGAGGAGGCACACAGTTGATAGAAGATATGGTAGTTCCTCTCCTCGGTAGCCTGCAAAGACGACAAAGTGTTTAATCAAATAGAGTTTTAAAAATAAGACAGACTGGAAGTGCCACACTCCCTCTTTGTCTTCAGGAATGTGTGTTGGTTAGAAAATCGTAAAGCCCCGTAATTCATTAGGAAGAGTGAGGAATGAGGGCATCACAGCTATAGCAGCACAACATACAGTGAAGACTTCCTTTTACAGATGGGGAAACTCCGAAAAAACGGGGTCATGTTGAGTAGGCACGAAAACGGTTTGCCCTAAAGAACACCACCTGGACTCCAACCATACCGAATACTGTCCATGTATTGCGCCTCACCTGAAACACCACTCTAGATTTCTCCAGCAGGTACGTCCTCATGTTGGCCCCGATGATGCGATAGTTCTTGTCGAATTCAATCTCGATGTACTTCCCAAATCGACTGCTGTTGTCGTTTCTAGTCGTCTTTGCATTTCCGATGGCCTAGAGGAAAAACAGAAAGAACAGGCTACGGGTATCATTTGGGTAGTTGGCTAGAGACATACAAGTAGACATGGGCCAAGTTCGGCAGGGCAAAACATTGTGGAACTTTCAGATAGATATACTGTAAGCTCTGTTTATGACATTTCTATCTGCAAATTCCACAACATTTGCCTTGAACTTCCAACAATAATTTCCCCTCTAGGATCAATGAAGTTTATTGAATTGAAAGAAGACCTGTGGTGTCTTACCTCCATGATGGGGCTGGAGGCCAGCACTCTCTCCTCCACATTAGCCTCACTGGACGACCCGCTGACTGTAGCAAAGTACCGCATGGCATACTTAGCAGAGACTGTTTTACCAGCCCCAGACTCCCCACTCACTATGATGGACTGGTTCCTCTGATCTCTGGGAGAAGAAGAAGAAGAAGAAGAAGAAGAAGAAGAAGAAGAAGAAGAAGAAGAAGAAGAAGAAGAAGAAGAAGAAGAAGAAGAAGAAGAAGAAGAAGAAGAAGAAGAAGAAGAAGAAGAAGAAGAAGAAGAAGAAGAAGAAGAAGAAGAAGAAGAAGAAGAAGAAGAAGAAGAAGAAGAAGAAGAAGAAGAAGAAGAAGAAGAAGAAGAAGAAGAAGAAGAAGAAAACTTCAATAATTTGGATAAATTGATCATTTGGATGATTGATAAGTGACTTGGAAATTGCTTTCACCCTTCCTTGAAGTAATCACTGATCTGGCATGACTGGACAGCTGAAAGCCAAGTGGTGGAGCCCTTAACTTCACCTGTCCAATCATGTCAAGGGAGGAAGGAAGGAAGGAAGGAAGCACGGCCAAGACATTTAGATGAGTGATTGACAGACCTGGCCATCTGTTTGTAAGCCTCCTCTGCCACAGCGAATATGTGAGGGTCCATATCTCCCATGTTTTGTCCAGAGTATGCATTGATGATGTCATGGTCATAGATGGGAATACTCTCATAGGGGTTGATAGCAACCAACACGATGCCTGAATGAATTCGCATCAACAAATCAGTGACATGGTCAATCAAGCACGCACAAGAATTTCAAAGAGCCCATGTATTCGACCCAGGTCTGTTAGCAGTTAACAACAAATGTTTTGCCAGACACAGATATAAAATCACAACAATATGACAACGATCTAATTTCCACATGAAATGTCCCTATAAATCTACAGCTCTGTCTGTCCCTCCCCACTGTCACCGTTGACATATGGAGCGAGTTCAGCAGGACGCATTCTGAATGGTAGGTCAGAATGACAGGACACAGACTTCTCAATATATACGATCGGCACTATCTATATTACCTCAAACAGAACTGACAGTCCTGTGAACAGGACTCCAAAGTCTACAGTGACTCACCAGAACAGAGTTAAAAGGCTTTAGTTTGTACCACAGTACGTGTAGATGGACTTGGGAGTGTGTGCGTGTGTGTGTGTGTGTGTGTGTGTGTGTGTGTGTGTGCGTGTCTCTTTACCGCAGTAGGTGTAAATCATCTTGGACTCCACGAAGCGAACTTTGAGGTTGTGCAGTACGGCTGGTTCATGGAGGTAGCTGAGAGCGGTCAAGTCATTCTCCCCAACCAGGATATCAGGGTTCCTTAGAGGAGGTAAACTGTTGGTCTGAGGGTCGATCTTGTGTTCCACGTTCTGGAAGAAAACACAGCAGTCAGATGAACACAACACCCCCCATAATAACAATAACGTGTATATATATATATATATTCACTGGACAAGCACTAGAAATTAGTGCAAGCTTATGTGGGATGGTGCAATGCATCTGATATGGGTTGTTTATTCAACGTGGGAATTGTATACAGTCTGCCTTCTAATTAATTAAAGGCGCACTACGCAGAAAGTGTTGAAATTCTAATCGTTTGCCTAATTTCAGTTTATGTAACAAAACAAACAAGTATAGTCTACAGAAACATTGTACCATCTAAACCACTGTAAAATATATATTTTCCTACACCAAAAATATTGTATTTTCAGCTGTCTGAAGCTGGTGTACAAAACCGACAGTAAAAGACGCAAAAACCTAAACGTAAGAACGGGAAGCATAGAAATAGAGCACATAGAACAGATCTACCGCTTCTTAGACCTGCTTTCAATGAGAATGACAGATCTATAACACACATTTCTATGTGAATTTCAGCTTTAACCCTCCCGTTGTCCTAGGGTCAAAATGACCCGCCACTGTGTTGAACCAGCTTTATTTAATTTTTATATTTTTGGGATCATTTGTGAGAAGGAGGCAGTGAGACTTTAAAGAAAGATATAAAAATTAATAAAGTTGGTTCAACACAGTGGCGGGTCATTTTGACCCTAGGACAACGGGAGGGTTAAGTACTGAATCCTCCATGCGTCCTTTAAAATAGGCAGTTACATTGGTTACTCTCTTCTGCCCAGCCACTCAGATAATATCTTGGGCTTATTTCCATACCTGAAGTACATGCCTCAACTTGAACCTACAGCTGCTGTGCGCAGCAAAACGCTTAAGAGTAAAAGCACCATCGGTATGGCGGTGTGGCCTCTTACTTTTCTGTCCCTGTATCTAGCTTGATCTAAAATAAAACATGTTTAGGCTACATATGAACATGTGTCCACACGCTGTAGCTATAGGGTGAAGCATTCACTTACTCAAGCCAAGGTGGTAACTAACTTCATCAACATGTTTTCGGCTCAAGTAAATGTATTAACCAAGTACATAAATAAACAGGGAAACAACTTATTTACAACATGGACGATACATTCTGAGGACTTGCCCCCACCCCTCCAGACCCATCTCTCCAGCCCTCCAGACCCATCTCTCCAGCCCTCCAGACCCATCTCTCCACCCCTCCAGACCCATCTCTCCACCCTCCAGACCCATCTCTCCAGCCCTCCAGACCCATCTCTCCAGCCCCATCTCTCCACCCCTCCAGACCCATCTCTCCACCCCTCCAGACCCATCTCTCCACCCTCCAGACCCATCTCTCCAGCCCTCCAGACCCATCTCTCCAGCCCTCCAGACCCATCTCTCCAGCCCTCCAGACCCATCTCTCCAGCCCTCCAGACCCATCTCTCTACCCCTCCAGACCCATCTCTCTACCCCTCCAGACCCATCTCTCCAGCCCTCCAGAACCATCTCTCCAGCCCTCCAGCCCCATCTCTCCAGCCCTCCAGACCCATCTCTCCAGCCCTCCAGACCCATCTCTCCAGCCCTCCAGACCCATCTCTCCAGCCCTCCAGACCCATCTCTCCAGCCCTCCAGACCCATCTCTCCAGCCCTCCAGACCCATCTCTCCACCCCTCCAGACCCATCTCTCTACCCCTCCAGACCCATCTCTCCACCCCACCAGACCCATCTCTCCAGCCCCATCTCTCCAGCCCTCCAGACCCATCTCTCCAGCCCTCCAGACCCATCTCTCCAGCCCTCCAGACCCATCTCTCCAGCCCTCCAGAACCATCTCTCCAGCCCCATCTCTCCAGCCCTCCAGACCCATCTCTCCAGCCCTCCAGACCCATCTCTCCAGCCCTCCAGACCCATCTCTCCAGCCCTCCAGACCCATCTCTCCAGCCCTCCAGACCCATCTCTCCAGCCCTCCAGACCCATCTCTCCAGCCCTCCAGACCCATCTCTCCAGCCCTCCAGACCCATCTCTCCAGCCCTCCAGACCCATCTCTCCAGCCCTCCAGACCCATCTCTCCACCCCTCCAGACCCATCTCTCCAGCCCTCCAGACCCATCTCTCCAGCCCTCCAGACCCATCTCTCCACCCCTCCAGACCCATCTCTCCAGCCCTCCAGACCCATCTCTCCAGCCCTCCAGACCCATCTCTCCACCCCTCCAGACCCATCTCTCCAGCCCTCCAGACCCATCTCTCCAGCCCTCCAGACCCATCTCTCCACCCCTCCAGACCCATCTCTCCACCCCTCCAGACCCATCTCTCCACCCCTCCAGACCCATCTCTATCTCCCCTCTCACTGTTCCATCCTCCAGCTGTAGACACAGAGCCCTGTCTCCAGGATTGTAGTCCTTGGTGAGCTCTGCTGGCTTCCACGCCTCCACAGCATCTGGGAGCCAGACCCGGGCATACTGAGGGACAGAGGAACACAGGTTAATGCATTGGACGTGTCAACAACATATATAGCTACATCTATGACTAAAAAGCAATGAGTCATAGATATGGCTAGGCAACATACTGACGTGTTGTAATTATACAGAGGAAGTAGATGGACACGGGGACACTGGTTAACGCATAGAAATGTCAACATAACGAAAATGTTGCACTACTGGTATTCAAAATACCACACAGGCTTCCTGTGTCGATTAAGGAAATGTACCTCAATCCAGGGATGAGAAATGTTACTCCTAATTGTCCTATTATCCCACTCGTTTCAACGAGAAGATTGAACGACCGCTAACTAGCAGTCCTTAGCAGCCGTTCAATCTTCTCGGTGTTAAGAGTTGGGATAATGGGACAATTCAGAGTATCCGACCCGAGTGCAGATGGAAACAAGCATAGGTCGGAATCTATTCTGGCTACACAACTGCATTTTAGTCTAATCTAAATGATCAATGCCATTTTTAAAAATCTGTGAACATTCTCTTCGAAGATACAATGTAATATCACTATGGATGAGATGACAACTTTACTTATTTATTCAATAATCACCATTGACATTTCTCAGGAACAAAAGCATTGAGGTTACTAGCAACTCACAAAGTAGCTGGAGGAACGCTACACGAAGTAACGTTACCATTAAACAGTAACTTTCCACAACTGTGTCATCACTCACCACTGTCTGTGGCACAGTTATTGTCGACATGTTGCTAAAAGTCTATCACAATTACTTACACGCGGGGCACACAGATTAACTGTGGTTCTTCAAGTGAGAGCAAAACTGAGGCCAATGTTGATAAAGTCGCCTACCTGCATTTAACTGTTATCTCCTATCAGTAAATGATCGTCCAGTCCTACTTAACGTTACATGCCACTGATCCTATTAGCCTACCTTGGAGTACAGTTCAGACGCTGCCATGACACTCAATAAGCTTTATATCCAATCTTCACTTTGGTCTCTGCCTCTTCATTTGCGACTCAGTGGAAGAAAAAAAAAATGTAAAAAGAAAAAGTAGCGGAGAGAGAGAAAACAGCGGCTACGTGCCGACAGAAATATCCATACTTCTTCAAGTGTGAAGTCTCTGTGCATTATGGGTATATCTATTCCGCGTCCAGTGGCTGTTGCCTTGAGAGGTGAGTGGCGCGTACCTCCTCGTGGCTGCTTACATTATTACATTATTACATTATTACATTCAAACATACGCTTCAGCAACCACAGCTACTGAAGTCACTGAAAAACCTTAACAAAGAGTTGCAGTCAGTTTTTTTTTAAAGTTTTGGAATGGGTGGCCAGTAATAAACTGGTCCTGAACATCTCTAAAACAAAGAGCATTGTATTTGGTCCAAATAATTCCCTTAGTTCTAGACCTCAGCTGAATCCGGTGATGAATGGCGTCACATTGGTGTGGCTGTTGAACAAGTTGAGGAGACTAAATTACTTGGTGTTACCTTAGATTGTAAACTATCATGGACAAAACATATAGATTCAATGGTTGTAAAGATGGGGAGAGGTCTGTCCATAACAAAGAGATGCTCTGCTTTTTTGACACCACACTCCACAAAGAAAGTCCTGCAGACTCTAGTTTTATCTGATCTTGATTATTGTCCAGTCGTGTGGTCCAGTGCTGCAAAGGAGGACCTAGTTAAGCTGCAGCTGGCCCAGAACAGAGGCACATCTTGCTCTTCATTATAATCAGAGGGCTAATATTAATACTATGCTTTCCAGTCTCTCTTGGCTAAGAGTTGAGGAGAGACTGACTGCATCGCTTCTTATTTATATAAGAAACATCAATGTGTTGGAAATTCCTAATTGTTTGCATAGTCAACTTACACACAGCACTGACACACACACTTACCCCACCAGACATGCCACCAGGGGTCTTTTCACAGACCCCAGGTCCAGAACAAATTCAAGGAAACGTACAGTATTATACAGAGCCATGGGTGCATGGAACTCCATTCCATCTTATATAGCACAAGTGAACAGCAAACCTGGTTTTAAAAAATAAATAAAATAAAGCAACACTTCACGGCACAACGCCTGTGTGTATGTACTGACATGTATGTGGAACCGATGGATACACACACACCACATGTTCATGTTTTTAAATGCTTGTCAATTGTAAAGGAATGTGATGAAAGAAATAAAAGCTGAAATAAATAATTCTCTCTACTATTATTCGGACATTTCACATTCTTAAAATAAAGTGGTGATCCTAACTGACCTAAGACAGGGACTTTTTACTAGGATAAAATGTCAGGAATTGTGAAAAACTGAGTTTGAATGTATTTGGCTAAGGTGTATGTAAACTTCCGACTTCAACTGTGTGTATACAGTATCTCACAAAAGTGAGTACACCCCTCACATTTTTGTAAATATTTGAGTATATCTTTTCATGTGACAACACTGAAGAAATGACACTTTGCTACAATGTAAAGTAGTGAGTGTACAGCTTGTATAACAGTGTACATTTGCTGTCCCCTCAAAAAATTTAAAAAAAAAGATTGTAAAGTGGTTATCCCACTGGCTATAAGGTGAATGCACCTATTTGTAAGTCGCTCTGGATAAGAGCGTCTGCTAAATGACGTAAATGTAAATGTAAATGTAAAATATTTTGTCTGTAATGTATTTTTCGTTATGTGTCGGACCCCAGTAAGACTAGCTGTCGCCATTGGCTAATGGGGATCCTAATCAATCAAATCAAATCTCAAACATGTAGGTAAGGCCAGCCAGGTCTGACTGGGTCAGTAACACATATACACATAGGCCTAGCTGATTATTGAGTTGCAGCTGTCAGTGAAAAGCATCTAAAATATGTGTGAAGATAATATGTCTCTCTCCAGAATGGCTCAGCTGTCTCCCACCAATTCTTGGCATTCGTTGTTTCATTGTGTGAATTGTTTGCCCTTTTATTTTTGATCAATTTACCAGTACACATGTCGCCAGTAGTAAATGTACCTTTAATCCCCGTCATTTGGTTACATTAATTCCTTTTAATGCATCTATTAATTACAGTAATTTACCGCTCTCATTCTCGGGAGTGTAAACGTTGTTTGCAGAGTTCACAACCTGCTACACTTTTGAGAAACAAGTTTTGTTTTATTTCATTAAACATCATTTACGAGATTTATCAATGTTTTCATTGTCTTTTGTTTGGAGTGCTCCATGTGAGCAATGAGCATGTGTCTGGTTTCTCTTTCCTGATAACGTTGAGGGAACGCGCACGCGCCTAAGCACGCATAGAAGTACCTGGCCTGCTGCGCGGAAATGTAAGAAATTGCTTTTTGAACATCCATTGCAATGATAATATATTAATTATTATATTATTTAACGATGGTATCAAAAACATAGTCCAGATTTGTCGAATTACAAATGTGTCAAGTAGGTAAAATAAATAACCCCTTTTAGGTTATGAAGATTCCAATATTCATTTAAAATTACAAATTGAAAAGTAATTGTAAAGCAACTTTGGGTCACAATATAAGTCCCATGTATTATTATTAGAAATAAACTTTGTTTCAACAGTTCATGGTTCTGTTTTGAAAAAGAAGCCAACCATCTGGGACACCAGATTAATCAATATGCATATTAAAGAATGCATCCATTTATTCTTAATTCCATTTGTGTGTATTGGATATATGTTGTGAAATTGTAAGATATTACTTGTTAGATATTACTGCACTGTCTGAGCTAGAAACACAAGCATTTCGCTACACCCGCAATAACATCTGCCAAACACACGTATGTGACAAATAAAATTTGATTTTGATCAATTGTCAAATGCAGATGAGGTCATAGAGCTAACCTGGTGCCAGATCAGTTTGTGCTCTTGCCAACTCCATTGCTGTCATTTGGCATGACAATTCCATAAGGAGTTGGCAAGAGAGCAGACAGACCGGCACCCAGGTGACAGACCGGCACCCAGGTGACAGACCGGCACCCAGGTGACAGACCGGCACCCAGACTAACAAGTTAATGGATTTGAAGGTTAATGGGCCCGATTATATTCTCCTTTACATTCATTGTGTTCTTTGCCAGTGTTGGTCAACATAGTAGTATTATAGCTACGTATACAGACACTACAGCTGTAGTATTATAGCTACGTATACAGACACTACAGCTGTAGTATTATAGCTACGTATACAGACACTACAGCTGTAGTATTATAGCTACGTATACAGACACTACAGCTGTAGTATTATAGCTACGTATACAGACACTACAGCTGTAGTATTATAGCTACATATACAGACACTACAGCTGTAGTATTATAGCTACGTATACAGACACTACAGCTGTAGTATTATAGCTACGTATACAGACACTACAGCTGTAGTATTATAGCTACGTATACAGACACTACAGCTGTAGTATTATAGCTACATATACAGACACTACAGCTGTAGTATTATAGCTACGTATACAGACACTACAGCTGTAGTATTATAGCTACATATACAGACACTACAGCTGTAGTATTATAGCTACGTATAGACACTACAGCTGTAGTATTATAGCTACATATAGACACTACAGCTGTAGTATTATAGCTACATATACAGACACTACAGCTGTAGTATTATAGCTACGTATATAGACACTACAGCTGTAGTATTATAGCTACATATACAGACACTACAGCTGTAGTATTATAGCTACGTATACAGACACTACAGCTGTAGTATTATAGCTACATATACAGACACTACGGCTGTAGTATTATAGCTACATATACAGACACTACAGCTGTAGTATTATAGCTACATATAGACACTACAGCTGTAGTATTATAGCTACATATAGACACTACAGCTGTAGTATTATAGCTACATATAGACACTACAGCTGTAGTATTATAGCTACGTATAGACACTACAGCTGTAGTATTATAGCTACATATAGACACTACAGCTGTAGTATTATAGCTACATATACAGACACTACAGCTGTAGTATTATAGCTACATATAGACACTACAGCTGTAGTATTATAGCTACATATACAGACACTACAGCTGTAGTATTATAGCTACGTATAGACACTACAGCTGTAGTATTATAGCTACATATAGACACTACAGCTGTAGTATTATAGCTACATATACAGACACTACAGCTGTAGTATTATAGCTACATATAGACACTACAGCTGTAGTATTATAGCTACGTATAGACACTACAGCTGTAGTATTATAGCTACATATAGACACTACAGCTGTAGTATTATAGCTACATATACAGACACTACAGCTGTAGTATTATAGCTACATATAGACACTACAGCTGTAGTATTATAGCTACATATACAGACACTACAGCTGTAGTATTATAGCTACGTATAGACACTACAGCTGTAGTATTATAGCTACATATAGACACTACAGCTGTAGTATTATAGCTACATATACAGACACTACAGCTGTAGTATTATAGCTACATATACAGACACTACAGCTGTAGTATTATAGCTACATATAGACACTACAGCTGTAGTATTATAGCTACGTATAGACACTACAGCTGTAGTATTATAGCTACATATAGACACTACAGCTGTAGTATTATAGCTACATATACAGACACTACAGCTGTAGTATTATAGCTACGTATAGACACTACAGCTGTAGTATTATAGCTACATATACAGACACTACAGCTGTAGTATTATAGCTACATATAGACACTACAGCTGTAGTATTATAGCTACATATACAGACACTACAGCTGTAGTATTATAGCTACATATACAGACACTACAGCTGTAGTATTATAGCTACATATACAGACACTACAGCTGTAGTATTATAGCTACATATACAGACACTACAGCTGTAGTATTATAGCTACATATAGACACTACAGCTGTAGTATTATAGCTACATATAGACACTACAGCTGTAGTATTATAGCTACATATAGACACTACAGCTGTAGTATTATAGCTACATATAGACACTACAGCTGTAGTATTATAGCTACATATAGACACTACAGCTGTAGTATTATAGCTACATATAGACACTACAGCTGTAGTATTATAGCTACATATAGACACTACAGCTGTAGTATTATAGCTACATATTCAGACACTACAGCTGTAGTATTATAGCTACGTATTCAGACACTACAGATGTAGTATTATAGCTACGTATACAGACACTACAGCTGTAGTATTATAGCTACATATAGACACTACAGCTGTAGTATTATAGCTACATATACAGACACTACAGCTGTAGTATTATAGCTACATATAGACACTACAGCTGTAGTATTATAGCTACATATAGACACTACAGCTGTAGTATTATAGCTACATATACAGACACTACAGCTGTAGTATTATAGCTACATATAGACACTACAGCTGTAGTATTATAGCTACGTATTCAGACACTACAGCTGTAGTATTATAGCTACGTATTCAGACACTACAGATGTAGTATTATAGCTACGTATACAGACACTACAGCTGTAGTATTATAGCTACATATAGACACTACAGCTGTAGTATTATAGCTACATATAGACACTACAGCTGTAGTATTATAGCTACGTATACAGACACTACAGCTGTAGTATTATAGCTACGTATACAGACACTACAGCTGTAGTATTATAGCTACGTATACAGACACTACAGCTGTAGTATTATAGCTACGTATACAGACACTACAGCTGTAGTATTATAGCTACATATACAGACACTACAGCTGTAGTATTATAGCTACGTATACAGACACTACAGCTGTAGTATTATAGCTACGTATACAGACACTACAGCTGTAGTATTATAGCTACGTATACAGACACTACAGCTGTAGTATTATAGCTACATATACAGACACTACAGCTGTAGTATTATAGCTACGTATACAGACACTACAGCTGTAGTATTATAGCTACATATACAGACACTACAGCTGTAGTATTATAGCTACGTATAGACACTACAGCTGTAGTATTATAGCTACATATAGACACTACAGCTGTAGTATTATAGCTACATATACAGACACTACAGCTGTAGTATTATAGCTACGTATATAGACACTACAGCTGTAGTATTATAGCTACATATACAGACACTACAGCTGTAGTATTATAGCTACGTATACAGACACTACAGCTGTAGTATTATAGCTACATATACAGACACTACAGCTGTAGTATTATAGCTACATATACAGACACTACAGCTGTAGTATTATAGCTACATATAGACACTACAGCTGTAGTATTATAGCTACATATAGACACTACAGCTGTAGTATTATAGCTACATATAGACACTACAGCTGTAGTATTATAGCTACGTATAGACACTACAGCTGTAGTATTATAGCTACATATAGACACTACAGCTGTAGTATTATAGCTACATATACAGACACTACAGCTGTAGTATTATAGCTACATATAGACACTACAGCTGTAGTATTATAGCTACATATACAGACACTACAGCTGTAGTATTATAGCTACGTATAGACACTACAGCTGTAGTATTATAGCTACATATAGACACTACAGCTGTAGTATTATAGCTACATATACAGACACTACAGCTGTAGTATTATAGCTACATATAGACACTACAGCTGTAGTATTATAGCTACGTATAGACACTACAGCTGTAGTATTATAGCTACATATAGACACTACAGCTGTAGTATTATAGCTACATATACAGACACTACAGCTGTAGTATTATAGCTACATATAGACACTACAGCTGTAGTATTATAGCTACATATACAGACACTACAGCTGTAGTATTATAGCTACGTATAGACACTACAGCTGTAGTATTATAGCTACATATAGACACTACAGCTGTAGTATTATAGCTACATATACAGACACTACAGCTGTAGTATTATAGCTACATATACAGACACTACAGCTGTAGTATTATAGCTACATATAGACACTACAGCTGTAGTATTATAGCTACGTATAGACACTACAGCTGTAGTATTATAGCTACATATAGACACTACAGCTGTAGTATTATAGCTACATATACAGACACTACAGCTGTAGTATTATAGCTACGTATAGACACTACAGCTGTAGTATTATAGCTACATATACAGACACTACAGCTGTAGTATTATAGCTACATATAGACACTACAGCTGTAGTATTATAGCTACATATACAGACACTACAGCTGTAGTATTATAGCTACATATACAGACACTACAGCTGTAGTATTATAGCTACATATACAGACACTACAGCTGTAGTATTATAGCTACATATACAGACACTACAGCTGTAGTATTATAGCTACATATAGACACTACAGCTGTAGTATTATAGCTACATATAGACACTACAGCTGTAGTATTATAGCTACATATAGACACTACAGCTGTAGTATTATAGCTACATATAGACACTACAGCTGTAGTATTATAGCTACATATAGACACTACAGCTGTAGTATTATAGCTACATATAGACACTACAGCTGTAGTATTATAGCTACATATAGACACTACAGCTGTAGTATTATAGCTACATATTCAGACACTACAGCTGTAGTATTATAGCTACGTATTCAGACACTACAGATGTAGTATTATAGCTACGTATACAGACACTACAGCTGTAGTATTATAGCTACATATAGACACTACAGCTGTAGTATTATAGCTACATATACAGACACTACAGCTGTAGTATTATAGCTACATATAGACACTACAGCTGTAGTATTATAGCTACATATAGACACTACAGCTGTAGTATTATAGCTACATATACAGACACTACAGCTGTAGTATTATAGCTACATATAGACACTACAGCTGTAGTATTATAGCTACGTATTCAGACACTACAGCTGTAGTATTATAGCTACGTATTCAGACACTACAGATGTAGTATTATAGCTACGTATACAGACACTACTACAGCTGTAGTATTATAGCTACATATAGACACTACAGCTGTAGTATTATAGCTACATATACAGACACTACAGCTGTAGTATTATAGCTACATATACAGACACTACAGCTGTAGTATTATAGCTACATATACAGACACTACAGCTGTAGTATTATAGCTACTGTGAAAGCAGAAAACAAGTAAAACATCAGCCAAAAATTAAATAAAAAGTCAAAAACAAAGCTATTGTGCAAAACTATTTTATTTACAAATGGCACAATGTGACTACACCCAGTCAATGCACATGCACACCCTTCAGACCGACATTCCATTTAAGTGAGTTCCTTGACTACTAGACCTAAATTACCTGAGTCTCAGATAGTGGCAGGCAGGCGTTCCTAGGCTTGATTCACAGAGGCTGTGTCATCAGAATGGCGTCCTACTTTTGACCAGAGCCTCAAAAACGTAGTACACTATCTAGAAAGCCATTTCAGACAAGCAAAGATTCTCTCACTGGAGTGAGCGAGCAAATATTGCCCAAGAGAAAACAGTGGCTCATAACTGTTAAAAAGGCCATTTAAGAGGTTTAGATGAGATCGATAATATACACGACATCTGTGTGATACGGGCTATTTTCAATCAATGCATCAAAACAAAGAACATAGCTTTGGACAGTGGAGAAGGAGGGCAATTAGGCCTGATCGTCCCAGATCGGTTTGTGTTGTCTAGACAACGACCGTAGGTCAAGAAGTTGGCCAGACAGCAGAAATAGATCTGGGACCAGACTAGGAGGGGATTCTAGGTGTGATCAAGGATTCTAGAATATTACCTCATAATTTAAATGTCAATGGAAGCTATAAAAAGGTAAAACATGTTTAAGACATTGAACTGGCCTCTCCCATACATGGTGATAGGCTACGTACAGTTTCCATCTGTCACTACAGTAGATATACAGGCCCCTTTGAAGTAGACTTGGCAAACATTTGTCTTTTTTTTTTTTTTTTTACCAATAATTTCAGTCACTAACCGAAGACAGTCATCCTCCGGCAGCAATATTTCTCAGGAGTCTTTCTGCTCGATTCTCAAAAATATTATTTTTCAGAATTCATATAGAGAAGAAGGTGGTGATGGGAGAAAGGGGTGCAGAAGAAAGAGAGATGAGGGAGCGAGCATGCGCTGATCTGAATTCACTCTCTGCCCCTTCCTTTGGCCCTAATCATTCAAATCTGTAAGGTGTAGGTACTATGGTGGAAGCGCTGGCAAGATATAACAAAGATAGAAGGGTTAGGGCCAAGGGGTAAGGGTAGTAGGAAACGAATTGCGGCCGGCTCGAGAGAAAAGAGAGGAGAGAGCAATGAAATGGTTAACACCAGAACAGAACAGGTAAAAGTTCCAAAGCTTCCCTAGTTTCGTCAGCCCCTCAGCCAGCCAGTTTGCTGGCCACGATGGAGGGCTTCCTCTGGGGGATGTCCTGAGGTGTGGGGATGTGGTCCCCGGTTATCTCTGCCTTCTCAGCCGGCGTCACCGCAGGGAGCTGCTGCTTGTTCTTCACCTTAGCCTTGGCCATGTTGTAGTCCCCAGAGTCAAAGAACTTTTGCTGCACAGAGAAAAAATTAAAATTAAAAAAATCACAGCCTTTACAAAGATGTTGTTTTGTGTTCAAAGAAGTCTGTGTTTGTTTGACTCTTTCAAAGAAAATGAATGTTTATAAAAAGCATGACAATGATTCCATAACAAAAATGCATTGCTGTGAAAGTAAAGTGTAAATAACCTAGTTTGCATGTTTCGGCCTAACTAGAAGCATCTACAGCAGGGTTCTTCAATTCCGGTCCTGGAGGGCCGAAACACTTCTGTTTTTTATTTCTACCTGGTAGTTAATTGCACTCACCTGGTGTCCCAGGTCTGAATTAGCCCCTGATTAGAAGGAGAGGATGAAAAACAGAGGTGTTTTGGCCCTCCAGGACCAGAATTGAAGAACCCTGATCTACAGCTACCAAAGTGTTGTGTATGTAGGGCACAACCAAAGGGCCATATTACCCCTTTCTGAAGCCGTTTCCGGAGCAGGTCAGAGCCCCCAGGCTTGGTTCCAAGATGAGGGAACCTGGCCTTTAGTTTCACCTCCTCTGCCTTCTCTGGGCTGAGGACTGTGTCATCCATCTCCTGAGTGGACAGAAGAACACACAATACACAGTATAAAAACACAAATAATGAATGGGGTTGGGGGTGACATGTTATGATGTAATGTCATGTTAATGTCACAGTTCAGGCAGCAACAAAAAGGTGTTTTGTCAATCTCGGGGTTGACAAGTCACGATTAGTTTAGTTACTAGTTCAAATCAAATGTTATTTGTCACATGTGCCGAATACAGCAGGTGTAGACCTTACCGTGAATGCTTACTTACAAGCCCTTAACCAACAATGCAGCTCAAGAAATAGGGTTTTTTAATTAGTTATGATTCTATCAGAGGAATGTCCTTTGATTTGATTCTCCAGTAAATGGGGTTAGGTTACAAGCTGGCAACAAAGCCTTCTGTTTAGCAGCAATGTGGCCAAAAAAAGCTTTACGGCATGCATGAACGCAGGCAGACAAAATGTTAGCTACCGGTAAATTGAGAAAGCTATCACCGTGTTACTAATTAGCTAGCTAACCACTCATCTTGATAGTTAAAATAATGGTTATGTACACAGTTCAATGCACATTGATGATATAAACACATGCACATTGAAATAAACTAAGTCACTAACGTTAGCTAGCTAACCATCTAAACTGCTGATTTGACAGCCAGATTTGACATAATCATCATGGCTAGTAAGCTACTCGCAGTGTAGCATTACCCTAGCTTGTTAGCATCAAAATAATTAAAATCTAACCTGCTGTTCCTCGTGTGTTGCCTCCTCGACGGCAGGCCTTGTTCCTTCGATCTCCTTGGACATGGCGAACTATGTAAATATCAAGTTTTCTACAAAACTTAAGTTTACACCAAGCGAGGTTCAACACTAGACACACAAAAACGAAAAGGCCGTAATGCCTGGCCGTTCCCTCCCTTTTCTCTAGTGATGCAGCAGATTATATGTAGACTGTTTATTTTCTTCTTCTTCTTCTTCAAGGTTTTATTGGCGCACTACATCCCAACTGGTGTATTGCCGCCACCTACTGGGTGGGGTACAAACTGAGCTACATTAACAAAAAAAGCACTCCTATTATTCTCAAAAAACTAAACACAAGTAATGTAGACTGTTTGGGGTAGAACCATTTTTTTTTTAAAATAGCTCAATGGATAGGCCACGAGGGGTAGCTCTGGGCAGTTAGAATATAGAACCATTAAGGGGCTTCCTGAGTGGTGCAGTGGTCTAAGGCACTGCATTGCAGTGCTTAAGGCGTCACTACAGACCCGGGCTCGATCCCAGGCTGTGTCACAGCTGGCCGTGATCAGGAGACCCACGAGGCGTTGCACAATTGGCCCAGCGTCGTCCGGGTTAGGGGAGGGTTTGGCCGGCCGGGTTTTCCTTGTCCCATCGCGCTCTAGCGACTCCTTGTGGCGGACCAGGTGCCTGCCAGCTAGACGGTGTTTCCTACGACACATTGGTGCGGCTGGCTTCCGGGTTAAGCAAGCAGTTTATCAAAAAGCAGTGCGGCATGGCGGGGCTGTGTTTCGGAGGACGCATGGCTCTCGACCGTCGCTTCTCCCGAGTCCGTAGGGGAGTTGCAGCGATGGGACAAGACTGTAACTACCAATTGGGGGTAAAAAAAAAAATAGAATCATTGACATTTTAGTCATTTAGCAGACGCTCTTATCCAGAGCAACTAGGGTTAAGTGCCTTGCTCAAGGGCACATCAACAGATTTTTCACCTAGTCAGCTCAGGGATTAGAACCAGCAACCTTTCAGTTACTGGCACAACGCTCTTAACCACTAAGCTACCTGCCGCCTCAATCATCATGTAATTTGCTAGTGAGCAACACATAAGAGTTTATAAATGTAAATGATGAACATCCATTTATGACAGACAAAATGTCAGTATTTACTCACCATTTACCCACTGGGTGATAAAAGTGTAAAATTGTGAAGACGGAATCAGTGATGACAAATTAATGTAATTTACCAATTTCACCAATCATGGGTTGCATGTTTCGGCACAATATTGTTTTGAACGTTCATTTTGAACTGATGCCCGACTGAGCATTCTACTCATTGCATCATCAATGAGCGCTGATTAAGATTGAATCAAAAGTGCATTAGAGCGGCTTGGAAATACAATGACATTCAAAACGAGGCAAATAATTGGTAGGAAAACCTTTTGTCATCATGTTGACGTCACCAGGTTTATCTTTAGACGCAGTACAGAAAAATGAAACTCTATCCTAGGGTTAGGTTCCCCTCTAACCTTTTACCTGGGCTTTACTCCTTTCATTCTGTATTTATTTTAACACTAGTCCCTGCCTGTTGCAAGTATACCCACAACATGATGCTGCCACCACAATACTTGAAAATACAAAGGGATCAACAACATTGCATTCACTTCACATTGCTGACCTGTAGGACAAATTGAAAAGAAGGGAGCATTCTGTAAAAAAAATCCAGATCATCCATTCTGTTAGCAACAAGGCCGTTAAGTAACACTGCAAGACAACGCTGCAAAGACATGACCTTTTTGGCCTGAATTAAAAACTACAGGTTTTGGTCATATCCAATACAACACAAACCCTCCTTTTCAAGTACTGTGGCGGCAGCATCATGTTATGGGTATGCTTGTCGTCGGCAGGGACTGGGGAGTTTGTCAGGATCAAAATAAATATGAACTGAGCAAAGTCCAGGTAAAAAGCTACAGGAAAACCCACCTCAGTTTTCTGAAAACCTAACCTTAGGATAGTTATATTTTTCAGTGAGACAATTACAACAACAAAAAATGCCAAGGACACACCAGAATGTCATTCCAAGACGTGTTGAGTGTTCATGAGTGATCGACTCTCAGTCCCAACTTAAATATGCTTGAAAATCAGAGACACGGTGTGAATATTTGTTATTCATTTGGAAAAAAAAGTAGGTTGTGTAGGGGGGAGAAAAAAAAATCTAATATAATCATTTTTCGATTTAATTTCAAGGCAGCAAAATGTGAAGACTGTGCAAGGGGTGTGTTGACTTCCACTAGGCACTGTATAAGAACATCAGAAACCTATTTCACCAATCATGGTTTTATTAATATTTAATATCAATTTTTATATTGTTTTGAACGTTCATTTGGGAGGATACATTAATTTTACTTCTGCGCATCAGCTCCTTATATTTTATTTATTACAACGTCTTTAAAAACACATATGTCCTCTGTATTATACACAGTATGTTTGAAGACTTGCATTTGGAACAGTTAAATCTCAAAGACAAAAAACACAGCACACAGAAATGAGTTGTTGAAGCCAACCACATCGAAAGCAACAGATTAACCATCATCCCCCATTTCCACGTCTTCTGCCAGCTTCTGCACCATCTTCTCTTCCAGCGGTTTGGCTTTGCCTGCAGATTCATGAGGAAATGTATTAGAGGTGCTCTCGGCAAGCATTCAACCCCTCAAAGTCAGTCGAGGAGACGTTTGTTTGCTTGTCAAACGGACATCTTTCTTATTGTAGTACATGTAGCAGAGAAGAGGTGATCAGAAGGAAGAGGAGGAGAGAAGAGGCAATAGCTGTGTATATTGTAGTCAGGTGTCTCACCTGCATGAGGTGCTTTGATAAGGTGAATATTCTTCTTCACTTCGCTTATGGCCTCTTCCTTCTCCAACTGTTTGCCCTTCTTCAGCCTGTAGGATGAGCAGATTGAAAAACAGGTATGAGCTCATTGAGCTACCATTTCCATACAAACACATTGACACCAACGACTTGCTAATTTAGTGAGATATCATAATAATGCTGCCTTGTATCCAATCTACACACAATGGCACAAAGACTTTGCTATCTACTCCCGAAGTTCCTTCAAAAGACCAGATTACAACTTTTTGCCCATAAGGAAAGGACCCGTAAGTCAGCGTTCCACTCTTAGTCTACACCTGTTGTTTTTACGAAGCATGTGACATTGTTTTTATTTATTTTTTAGGACATTTAGGCTTGTTATTTACCATCCCAAAAACAGAAAACTAGTCATTGTACTCGCCGGTTCATGATAAACTTTGCCTGTCGTTTCTGTTTGATCTCTTCCACCTTCTTCATCGCCTCCACTGAAAAACAAAAATAAGTCAGGTTGTTGCTCTTCTAGTCAGCATTTAAATGACTCTCACATTAACAGTGCAATTAAGTCCAATGTAAACAATTATAATGATGAACTAATGTGACTTGAAGAGCCATGTGAGAGGGTAAAGCTGGATCATAAAATACCTGTCTTGCCCCACAGCTCCCTTCTGTATTTGACTGGAATATTTCTGCGCTTCTCAAACTCCAATGAGTTGTCCTGAAGCAGTGAACAATAATATGATTATTAGTGGCTACATAAAGGATATTTACTTTATGAATACTTACACGGGACTCGTCAAATTAAATCAATAACATTTATTTTTATAAAGCCCGTTTTACATCAGCAGTTGTCACAAAGTGCTATACAGCAGGGCTGTGACGATGCCAGCATCGCAATATTTTTTCCACGGCAAAAAATTACAACACGAAGCAGAGCAGACCAAACTATTTGGTTCTTAAAAAACCTGCTGTATGTAAAATATTGTGTGCTACAGCTTGGAAAATGAATAAATGTGACTCTGGATGACAACATAATGATGTTTGTTTCCCACATTAGGGCTGTTTCCTTGCCACGATAATAACGAGTATCGCGACACTGGTATCGTCCCGGCCCTACTATACAGACACCCAGTCTAAAATCCCAAAGCACAAGCTATTCAGATGTAGAAGGACGGTGGCCAGGAAAACCTCCCTCCCCGAGTAGCTCAGTTTGTAGAGCATGGCGCTTGCAACGCCAGGGTTGTGGGTTCGATTCCCATGGGGGGCCAGTATGAAAAAATGTATGCACTAACTGTAAATCGCTCTGGATAACAGCATCTGCTAAATGACTAAAATGTAAGGGCAGGAACCTAGGAAGAAATCCAGCGAGGAAAAGATGGAGGAAGTGGATGCTGAGTTGGAACCAAGCAGCGCTTCAAGCAAAGTTGGTGAAGACGAATGTTCTGAATGGACAACAGTAGTAGCGAAAACAGGAGAAAAAAAAAAGGAAATTGTCTAAAAGTGGAGTGGAGGATACGTGTGAATGATAACGAATCGTTTGTTGAGTAAGGATGCATATGTGGAGTGGTTTGATTCATTGTATTTCTGAAGATTGCAATGAGCCTCAAAAGAATCCGAACAACCGAAGTTTTGTGTTTTGAACTTCGGAGTAGAGCCCCAGTCAAAGGAGTCATCTCAGGGGTGACGACGGATGTTCAGGTTGAATTCCTGGTGTGGTTGGTGCCCGGCGTCTGACCCGCTGGGTGAATGGAGAAAAATAAGAAAGTCTGTCGGTCCTGTTGTGTGATCGCCAATATACTATAGAAGAAGAAGAAACCGTGGATTATAATTTACATCAATAGAATAACTCACAACTGTCAACTGCTTTTCTGAATGCCTTCGTCCATCTGGTCTTTCTTGGGTTACGCTTCTTCTTGAAGTTTTTGTGGCACTTTGACTTGCAGAATCGGAACACCTAATTACAAAATTAAGAGAGCTTTGAAATGTATTTATTTTACTTGGGAACCGCTGCTAGCATCGTGCAACCATCCTGAACTCGCAAATTTACATGATGTTTCCCTACATGGAACCACAGAATGTAAACTCGCGATATCAGGATGGTTGTACGAGGCTACCTCTATGCAGTAGTATATGTCATCGTCATAATAATAATAATACAACAACAGTGTGGTTCAACAACGGTATTGATCATATTAATGCTCCTGACATATGTATAGCTCGTTTTATTAGCTAGTAGCTCGCTGTCACAGATGAAAGGTGTTAGTTATCATCAGTATCTGTGTCGCTGTAGTTAGTTAACTAGCTTTTTGTTTTCATGCGTCGGATGCTCTTGCAACTCGGTAGTGCGTGGGACATATGCTGCGTTTAAAACAACTGGGAGCTCAGAGAAATACGAGTCAGTGATTTTCAGGTCGGAGCTCTAGAAAGAGACTCGAGTTGGAATTCCAACTTCAAATCGATTTTTCCCAGTCGGAGCTCGTTTTTTTCCGAGTTCCCATTTGTTTTGAACGCTCGGAAGTCCGAGATTTCCGAGTTCCCAGCAGTTGTTCTGAACGCGACAAAAGTTTGGCACCAGTCGCGTTACAGAGACATCTTTACTCCGGTGAGTTACGGAGCCATGTCAATAGACAAAATAATTTACACCACCAAAAGGCGAGAGCGCAGCCGAACGACGCCCTGGACCAGAGCCACTACGTTACCTAGCTAGCGATGCAGACAAAAGTTGTCGACGCGAAGCAAGGCAAATAACACCAAATAGTCCTACCTTGCAGTCATTACGTACAAACATCATCCCATGCCCGGGGTAAACAGGCCCCGAACAAAAGTAGCACTTTTCTAAAATTTCGAAATAGCTGTTTACATCTATGCGTTTCCTAGCTCCTCTATGGTTCGTAATAGCAGACGTCACATGTCTGAAGCGCTTTGCTGCCCTCTGCAGGTGGTACTCCTGAACTACTATAATAACAATATGCCACTTAGCAGACGCTTTTATCCAAATTTTTACGTATGGGTGGTCCCGGGGATCGAACCCACCACCCTCGCGTTACAAGCGCCGTGCTCTACCAATTGAGCTGGCGGCAGATGTTCCATTTACACCAGAAATTCAATGTGATGTTGACCACAGTCTCTCTGCCTTTGAAATCATACTTTTTCTACAGTACAAAATTAATCTCTATCACACAATGCAAATAACCATATACTAATTCTCCCCCAGGTTGTTAGTGTCTTTACCTGCATTTATTTATTTTTTTACTGTAAAATTGAGGCTCAGATACACTACTTAAAGAGAGGATGTCTTTAATTCGTCCAGATTTATAAATCCAGTCAGAAATTCAGAATGTAGACTGACTGTAAAAAAATAAAACATAGTGTAGAAATGTACTGTTCAACTTTTACAAAAATGCACCCAATAATAATTCCTACTTTGAGACGCATGACATTTACATTTTTAGTCATTTAGCAGACACTCTTATCCAGAGCGACTTACAGGAGCAATTAGGGGCATGGTCCGCCCCCCTGTCTTATTTTGTATGATCTGAAAAGCAAAAGTGATCCTAGATCAACACTCATAGTCTTGGATACCAGAGTAAATATGTGCCCAGAAGTATGCAGCATATAAAGAGGATGGGTGAAGTGATGGTGAATAACCCAGTTACCAGTATTTCCCTGGGTTAGTTATGTCTAAGAAGGCACCATGGAGTTCCTGATTGACCATACTGCCGTGGCTATATACTATTTAAGTGATTTAGCAGACGCTCTTATCCAGAGCGATTTACAGGAGCAATTAGGTTTAAGTGCCTTGCTCAAGGGCACATCGACAGATTTTTCACCTAGTCGGCTCGGGGATTAGAACCAGCAACCTTTCGGTTACTGGCACAACACTCTTAACCACTAAGCTACCTATAAGTTATGAGAGAGCTTCCCTGGTGGCGCAGATGATAGAAGACTTGGCTTGGGAACCAAACATTGCAGTTTCAAACCCCACATGTGCTGATTGTCAACATACAGCACAAACAGTAAAAATAATATGGTTGTGTATTTATGATTAACTGCTGTTCAGATGTCCTGTGTGCCTATATCACTTAGTAGAGGGCCTACAATACAGTCCTCAAATGCGAATTGCCGTTAAATATGGAGTGAGTAGTCATGCTGTACTTCGCTCCGCAGGTAATATGACATACATTTACATTACAAAGAAACGATGTGATTAGTGTGATGTTAGCTAGCTACATAGTTGTCTATGTATCAAAGATAAAAGGTGTAGTGTAGAGAAACTATCGAGGTTAGCTAGTCAGATACATTAGTTCGCAGCGACGCCGTTTTTTCAAACAAAGTCAACACCGCAGCCATTGCTAGCTAGCCAACACTACCAGCTAGCAGTACTGTAGCCAACACTACCAGCTAGCAGTACTGTAGCCAACACTACCAGCTAGCAGTACTGTAGCCAACACTACCAGCTAGCAGTACTGTAGCCAACACTACCAGCTAGCAGTAATGTAGCCAACACTACCAGCTAGCAGTAATGTAGCCAACACTACCAGCTAGCAGTAATGTAGCCAACACTACCAGCTAGCAGTAATGTAGCCAACACTACCAGCTAGCAGTACTGTAGCCAACACTACCAGCTAGCAGTACTGTAGCCAACACTACCAGCTAGCAGTAATGTAGCCAACACTACCAGCTAGCAGTAATGTAGCCAACACTACCAGCTAGCAGTAATGTAGCCAACACTACCAGCTAGCAGTACTGTAGCCAACACTACCAGCTAGCAGTAATGTAGCCAACACTACCAGCTAGCAGTAATGTAGCCAACACTACCAGCTAGCAGTACTGTAGCAACTATGGAGAGAAACATGGAGGGAGTGTATTCCAATCTGCTTTAAGGAGCTACACATTTGCATGCTGAGAATGTTGTGGTAAAACTTCAATATAACAATTTCAAAATGTTATTGAAATGTTCTGAAGACCTCCAAAACAAAGTGAAATGTATACTGAACAAAAATATAAACGGAACATGTAACAGTGTTTGTTCCATGTTTAATGAGTTGAAATTAAAGATCCCAGAAATGTTCCATATGCACAAAAAGCTTATTTCTCTAAGGTTATGTGCACCAATTTGTTTACATCCCTGTTAGTGAGCATTTCTCCTTTACCAAGATAATCCATCCACCTGACAGGTGTGGCATATCAAGAAGCTGACTTTTTTTTTAACCTTTATTTAACTAGGCAAGTCAGTTAAGAACAAATTCTTATTCACAATGACAGCCTACACCAGCCAAACCCGGACGACACTGGGCCAATTGTGCGCCGCCTTATGGGACTCCCAATCACGGCCGGTTGTGATACAGCCTGGAATCAAACCAGGGGGGTCTGTAGTGACGCCTCAAGCACTGAGATGCAGTGCCTTAGACCGCTGCGCCACTCGGGAGCATGATCATTACACAGGTGCACCTTGTGGTGGGTACAATAAAAGGCCTCTAAAATGTGCCGTTTTGTCACAACACAATGCCACAGATGTTTTGAGGTTGTGTTCAATTGGCATGCTGAATGCAGCAATGTCCACCAGAGCTGTTGCCAGATAATTTAATGTTAATTTCTCTACCATAAGCCGCCTTCAGTGTCGTTTTAGAGAATTAGTCAGTATGTCCAACCGGCCTCACAACCGCAGACCATGTGTAACCACGCCAGCCCAGGACCTCCACATCCAGCTTCTTCACCTGCGGGATCATCTGAGACCAGCCACCCGCACAGCTGATGAAACTGTGGGTTTGCACAACCAAATAATTTCTGCACGAACTGTCAGAAACCGTCTCAGGGAAGCTCATCTGGGTGCTCGTCGTCCTCACCAGGGTCTTGACCTGACTGCAGTTCGGGGTCGTAACCGACTTCAGTGGGCAAATTCTCACCTTCGATGGCCACTGGCATGCTGGAGAAGTGTACTCTTCACGGATGAATCCCAGTTTCAACTGTACCAGGCAAGTGGCAGACAGCGTGTATGGTGTTATGTGGGCGAGCGGTTTGCTGATGTCAACATTGTGAACAGAGTGCCCCATGGTGGCGGTGGGGTTATGGTATGGGCAGGCATAAGCTACAGACAACGAACACAATTGCATTTTATCGATGGCAATTTGAATCTACAGCGATACCGTGACGAGATCCTGAGGCCCATTGTCTTGCCATTAATCTGCCACCATCACCTCATATTTCAGCATGATAATGCACGGCCCCATGTCGCAAGGATCTGTACACAATTCCTTTAAGCTGAAAATGCCCCAGTTCTTCCATGGCCTGCATACTCACCAGACATATCACCTAGTGAGCATGTTTGGGATGCTCTGGATCGACGTGTACGACAGCTTGTTCCAGCCAATATACAGCAACTTCGCTCAGCCATTGAAGAGGAGTGGGATAACATTCCACAGGCCACAATCAACAGCCTGATCAACTCTATGCAAAGGAGATGTGTCGCGCTGCATGAGGCAAATGGTGGTCACACCAGATACTGACTGGTTTTCTGATCCACACCCCTACTTTTTTTTAAGGTATCTGTGATCAACAGATGCATATTTGTATTCCGAGGGATGTGAAATGTATAGATTATGGCCTAATTATTTTATTTCAATTGATTTCCGTATATGAATTGTAACTCAGTAAAATCTTTGAAATTGTTGCGTTTATGTTGTGTATGAACATCAATGGAATATTATGTTAAACCTAAAACATAAGGCTATGAACGTCATAAAAACTGACTTATTTGGAAATTGTGGAACATTATGCAACATTGTGGGAATGTTCTGTGCAACCTTCATGAATATCACAAGAACATTCTTGCAACATTAGGGGAATGTCCTGTGCAACCTAACTTAAACATTGTATGAACGTCATCACAACTGAGCATATTTTGTGTTTTGGGAACCTATCTCTTGTAATGTATCCACACTGTTCCCACAACCTAATTAAATGTTCTGGGAACCTTTAAAAAACTCAAAAGCTGTTCTGTCAACATTCTTGCAATTTTTTTGCACCCTTACAAACATGATCTGAATGTCAGCACAACTGGATAGTTTTAGTGATTTGGGAACCTATCTCTTGTCATATCCACCAAATGTTCCCACAACCTAAATAAACATTCTGGGAACCTTTAAAGAACAGACAAAATATGTTCTGGGAACGTTCTTGTAACATCAGGTGAATGTTATTTTTTTACCCTAAGATTAACATTGTAGAATCATCTGAACAACTGGACAGTTTGTGTTTTAGGAACATATATTTTGTGATTTCCCCACAATGTTCCCACCAGACTGTTCCCACAACCTAATGAAACATTCTGGTAACCTTCAAAAGAACAGACAAAATGTGTTCTAGGAATGTCCTTGCAACATCAGGCAAATTGTTTATACAAACATTCTACAATCCTCAGCACAACTGGACAGTTTTTGAGTTATGAGAACATTTGCTGCGACCTAACGCATGTTCTGGGAATTTTCGCACAGAACCATTTTTGGTTTGCTGGGCAGACTTACATCCACATATCACAGGAATACTTTTTCAGGAAACATTTTTATTCAAATGATGAGACCATCTTGAGAGGATCAAATAATGTGGTTTGTGCTTTTGTAACACAGAAACACTGTTTGTTTTAATACTTGGGAGAAAGAAATACACGATATGGTAAATATGCATTACAAAAGCAGGAAATTACAACCCCCCAAAAATACGTTAAATAATAGCAATAAGGGACACATTCAAAATGGTGTCCGGCAATGGCAACAGGCTCCCCTAAATAACTAACCTGTCACTGACACAGGCTCTGAGAACACAGACAGAGGGAAAATAGCCCAATCTTTTCTTATATCCATCTAAGGCTGTGTCTAGATTTGACAGTTCATGCAGCTTTAGTATTCTGATCATAGAGTTCTGATCATGGAATTCAGAAACGCGTCATGCATCTACACTTTAAAATGTGTCCACCATGTCCACAGTGTGTCTGCATTCCCTTTTCCCGCACTATATTCAAATGCCATTATGCATTCTACAAATGGTGGAATAGTCAAAATATGATAATAACAACAACAACTGATGGCAGTACCTAACTACTGTTGCTAACTAGCCAGCTAACCTCTGTAGCTAGCCAGCAAGTTAGCAAGCAACGCTAAAGGGATTGCAAAAGGGTTTGCATAACTCTAGCCAAACAAAAAAATCGTTTTTCTAAATATTAGCTTGTTGGCTAGAATTTCTCAGGCCAGAAAACCCGTTCCTCACACGCTAGGAACGTATTTCCTCCAACGTTATAATGAAAAGGTGCTTCTAAGTCCCAAAACACAAGTTTTCAGGAGACTTATGGGAGGAGTGCTGATGACGTCGCCCACTTTAATGCGCATTCGGTAGCCTGATTGCGTCCAGACTGAGTAGAAATCCGCACACAATGCAGCCCTGACCACCTCCTGAAGTGGTCAGCTAGATCTGAACACAGTCAGACCACAAAGCGACTTTTGTGCGTCTAGACCCGTCTTTTCAATGCGATCTTCGTATTCTGATAGCAGAAGTCGCATGCAAGTGTCAAGTGTAGACACGGCCTAAGAAAAATATGCTTTGACAGGAGACAAAATTCTCCTAAAAGAAACAAAACCATAACATTTTAAAAAAGTCCCAAAGTAAACTTTTAACATCTTTCAGGTGAAATCTTATGAACACGATCCAACTGACAACTGAATACTCTTCGACCTCTCAAGCCGCTCAAAACAAAAATGGAACATGGCATCACAATGAATCGACTATAAAATGCCCTTTTCTAGTGAATCAAAATCCTAGAAACACATTATGCAAATACTGTTATGTAAAGAAATGTCAAACCAAATAACTAATTATTAAACAACATTGACTTTAAATTCTTCTTTGGTCAAGATTGTTTGCTTTTCAAAGATATAAAACTTGATTATGTTGCTCTTCACACATAGGGGTTATTGATTTGATAGTCAGAATCTTGTCATATTGTCAAACTGGGGTGTGCTATATAGGAGTAGCCTGATCCCAGATCTGTTTGTACTGTGTTACCGGCTCATATGGTCATTGTCATGTGTGGCACAAACAGATCTGACACCAGGCTAGAAATATATTGGATACAAATTTCTCCATCATACAACATTCATAAAACTTGTATTCATGTGAATTGTGACCACAGGTGATATCTGCTTGATGGATGTAAATCCCATTTATAAAAAAATGAGATCATGAATAAAGCAACATCCATCATCATCCATCTATCACTGTCAATACACTGACTGGATTATTTGGTGAGGTGTCAGAAAAGCTCCTGTCGTGGTTGGGCTTAATTCCATTCCAATTCAGCCAATTCTGGAAGTTAACTGAAATTCCAAATATCACTGTTGAAAAGCATTGGAATTTCAGTTTACACCCAGAACTGACTGAATTGAAATGGAACTAGCTCCAACCCTGGTATCTCCTATGACATAATTCCAAGGATCTATCTGGAGGACCCCATCAGTCCTCCCATCTGATCTATCTGAATCCCCCATCAGTCCTCCCGTCTGAGGAAGTAGACAACTCTTTGGCATCTAATAGCACATGTGTCAGCGCTACGTTTAGCATCAATGATCTACATAGAAGGCAAATGGAGAACACTCGTCTGAAAGACAGAGCGCTAAAGCTTTCAACCAGATATAAAACTTGTCTTGAAATGTACAATAAGATTTGCATTCAACTCGATAATTCAAAGAGAAATATACATAGTTGATACGGCAGCAAAATGATTTGGCAGACACTCACAATACTGTACGGCTGTTGTGTCGTTTGTTCCAACTCTTTCTTTGGAGACCTTTTCTGTCGTTGGATCTCTATATCTACGATCATCTGCAAAGCCCTTTTCCATGTAATAAGGCCATTTTAAAGCTTTTAAAGGTCCGGTGCACTGGAAATGCCAGTTCAACGTTTCTTTTTAGTTACTTTGTTTTTACTCAAATGGAGACTGACGATACAGTATCTAATGCACTTCCATATTTGAACTATACTGAAGGGATCATTAAAAACGTAAAGCTTTTCCAACCTTATAAAAACATCAAATAATTCAAAAGGAATTTTTACAAATCTTACTACCTCATTTTAACAATATATTGTGCAGTACTGTATATAGTACTACAGTGTCTTGCGAAAGTATTCACCCCCCTTGGCATTTTTCCTATTTTGTTGCCTTATAACCTGGAATTAAAATGGATGTTTTGGGGGTTTGTATCATTTGATTTACACAACATACCTACCACTTAGAAGATGTAAAATAGAAAACTTGAGCGTGCATAACTATTCACCCCCACAAAGTCAATACTTTGTAGAGCCACCTTTTGCAACAATTACAGCTGCAAGTCTCTTGGGGTATGTCTCTATAAGCTTGGCACATCTAGCCACTGGGATTTTTGCCCATTCTTCAAGGCAAAACTGCTCCAGCTCCTTCAAGTTGGATGGGTTCCGCTGGTGTACAGCAATCTTTAAGTCATACCACAGATTCTCAATTGGATTGAGGTCTGGGCTTTGACTAGGCCATTCCAAGACATTTAAATGTTTCCCCTTAAACCACTCGAGTGTTGCTTTAGCAGTATGCTTAGGGTCATTGTCCTGCTGGAAGGTGAACCTCTGTCCCGTTCTCAAATCTCTGGAAGACTGAAAGTCTCAAGAATTTCCCTGTATTTATCGGCATCCATCATTCCTTCAATTCTGACCAGTTTCCCAGTCCCTGCCGATGAAAAACATCCCCACAGCATGATGCTGCCACCACCATGCTTCACTGTTGGGATGGTGTTCTCGGGGTGATGAGAGGTGTTGGGTTTGCGCTAGACATAGCGTTTTCCTTGATGGTCAAAAAGCTCAATTTTAGTCTCATCTGACCAGAGTACCTTCTTCCATATGTTTGGGGAGTCTCCCACATGCATTTTGGCGAACACCAAACGTGTTTGATTATTTTTTTCTTTAAGCAATGGCTTTTTTATGGCCACTCTTCCATAAAGCCCAGCTCTGTGGAGTGTACGGCTTAAAGTGGTCCTATGGACAGATACTCCAATCTCCACAGTGGAGCTTTGCAGCTCCTTCAGGGTTATCTTTGGTCTCTTTGTTGCCTCTCTGATTAATGCCCTCCTTGCCTGGTCCATGAGTTTTGGCAGGTTTGTTGTGGTGCCATATTCTTTCAATTTTTTAATAATGGATTTAATGGTGCTCCGTGGGATGTTCAAAGTTTCAGATATTTCTTTATAACCCAACCCTGATCTGTACTTCTCCACAACTTTGTCCCTGACCTGTTTGGAGAGCTCCTTGGTCTTCATGGTGCCGCTTGCTTGGTGGTGCCCCTTGCTTAGTTGTGTTGCAGACTCTGGGGCCTTTCAGAACAGGTGTATATATACTGAGATCATGTGACAGATCATGTGACACTTAGATTGCACACAGGTGGACTTTATTTAACTAATTATGAGACTTCTGAAGGTAATTGGTTGCACCAGATCTTATTTAGGGGCTTCATAGCAAAGGGGGTGAATACATCTGCACGCACCTCTTTTCCGTTATTAATTTGTTTAGAATTTTTTGAAATCAGTTATTTTTTTCCATTTCATTTCACCAATTTTGACTATTTTGTGTATGTCCATTACATGAAATCCAAATAAAAATCAATTTAAATTACAGGTTGTAATGCAACAATAGGAAAAATGCTAAGGGGGGATGAATACTTTTGCAAGGCACTGTACCTCATTTTAAGAGTATATATGTGCAGTATTATTTTCCCTAACTCAGGGAATGAGGTTGAATACATTTAAAAGCCATGTCGTCGTCTTACCTGCATTGATATCCTGCAGGAGTTCTATAGACAGTCAGAGTAACTGAGGTAGACAATGAGCAACGAGGGGTGACCAACTGCACACCCTCTGCTCCAGTGGAAGAAAACAAATCTACTTAAATATAGAAGAAAATGTATCATAACGCAATATATATATATTTTTACATTCTTTTGAACATTCAATGTTGGGTGAGCTTTGGTTTAGGACAGACATTAAGGACTGGTTTCCCGGACAAAGATTAAGCCTAGTCCTGTACAAAGAATCCCTTCCAATGGCTAATCTTCACCGAACATTCTTTTCAGGATCCCATAATATCCCTTTCACCAATTCAGGACAAAGCTTCATCTGTGCCCAAGTAACTTAACAGGCGTAAAATAAGCACCTGAGCGGGGTTTCTTTCTTTCTTGTGCTGACGGGGGAGGTTCTCTTCTGCACTGTTCAACCAATTCAGTAAATGTGGAGGAGTTGTTAAGATGGGGTGTCGCCTTGTTAACGTCCAAAAGCAGAAGGCTCTCTTTCCAGTTCCCCTGAAAACCGGATGCATCCGGTTGTGACTGACCCGCTGAGGTTGGTGTCCAAGAAACCGGCCCTAAAAACCTGACACACAGACGAAAACCAGACAGAAAATGAGGTAAAAATGAAACAGGAAAACAATGACATTCATTACAAATACCCTGAGGTAGACCTGAAGCGAACACCCATTTCCTCCTTAAATCTTCAACTTCCTGATCCCTCTTCGTAACTGTATATTCCTTGTCCAAGGACCTATTTCAGGAGGTGAAGAAGGGAGAAAGGTGGGCTGCTTCAGCTGTAAATAAGCCACATTCAGGCTGGCTAGCCTATCGCCAGGACGAGTTTGCTGACAGGACCGTGTCCTGGACACTCAGCTGAGAGGGAACAGGGACGTGAGGGCTGCTGGTGGAGGTGATGTTGGTGATGGTAGGGGTGGCTTGGTGGCATCACCTCAGATTCCACTTTAAAACCAGGCTTTCCTTCTTCCTCCAATTCAAAACACTCTTCCTCCTCTGGAGTTGGGCTGTCATCCAACTCCGACCCGAAGGACGGAGGCCTGGAGTTACGGCCTGAGTTGGCGGTGGACGGTTTGCTCATCTCATTGCTTATCTCTTCGTTGGAGTAGTGACCGGAGTCTCCTGTCTCGTGACTCCCCTCGCTGGTCTCAGTGGTCCCAGAGCTGCTTCCCTCGGAGCTGAAGCCCCCGGAGCTCTCCAAGCCCCCTAGTGGCCCGAACAGGATCTGCAGGCTGGAGGGCTGGAGGGGCGGCGCACCCTCCCTCTCCTCGTAACACAGAATGGTCTTCCCTGCCTCGTACAGACATGCTCTGTTCTCAACCTAGAGATAAGGGAGAGGAGTGTTTAACAAATGAACAATACTGAATACTGTAATACTCCATGTTGAAGACTGGTACTCTAATAGCAGCAACATGATTGGTTCACTTCTGAAGACTTACCTGGCTTGTATTTCTATTGTGTCTTTCCCTCTTGAAGAACTGCCGTCTCTTACTGCTGCCGCAGACTGCACCAGCTGTACTACTGAAGAACTGCCGTCTCTTACTGCTGCCGCAGACTGCACCAGCTGTACTACTGAAGAACTGCCGTCTCTTACTGCTGCCGCAGACTGGACCAGCTTTACTAATCACTAGGTTAGTCCCACACTGAAACAGAGAGATAACCAGATTAGAAACAGATAAAGATGTATTTTTATGGTTGCTAAAAAGACGCTGAGAAAAGGGCCTTACACAACCAGTATACAGCCTTATCATGACATCATAAAGTTTGTAATAGGGATGTCTTTGCAACGACTTTTGCCTGCTGAGATGGGTGTACAGTGCATTCGGAAAGTATTCAGACCCCTTCCCTTTTTCCACATTTTGTTTCGTTACAGCCTTATTCTAAAATTGATTAAATTAATTTTTTCCTCATCAATCTACACACAATACCCCATAATGACAAAGTGAAAACAGATTTTTAGAAATGTTGGCAAATCTATTAAAATAAAAAAACAGAAATACCTTATTTACATAAGTATTCAGACCCTTTGCTATGAGACTCGAAATTGAGCTCAGGTGCATCCTGTTTCCAATGATCAACCTTGAGATGTTTCTACAACTTGATAGGAGTCCACCTGTGGTAAATTCAATTGATTGGACATGATTTGGAAAGGCACACACCTGTCTATATAAGGTCACACAGTTGACAGTGCATGTCAGAGCAAAAACTAAGCCATGAGGTTGAAGGAATTATTCGTAGAGCTCCGAGACAGGATTGTGTCGAGGCACAGATCTGTGGAAGGGTACCAAAACATTTCTGCAGAATTGAAGGTCCCCAAGAACACAGTGGCCTCCATCATTCTTAAATGGAATAAGTTTGAGACCACCAAGACTCTTCCTAAAGCTGGCCGCCCGGCCAAACTGAGCAATCGGGTGAGAAGGGCCTTGGTCAGGGAGGTGACCAAGAACCCGATGGTCACTCTGACAGAGCTCCAGAGTTCCTCTGTGGAGATGGAAGAACCTTCCAGAAGGACAACCATCTCTGCAGCACTCCACCAATCAGGCCTTTATGGTAGAGTGGCCAGACGGAAGCACTCCTCAGTAAAAGGCACATGACAGCCCGCTTGGAGTTTGCCAAAAGGCACCTAAATGACTCTCAGACCATGAGAAAATATTATCTGGTCTGATGAAACCAAGACTGAACTCTTTGGCCTGAATGCCAAGCGTCACGTCTGGAGGAAACCTGGCACCATCCCTAAGGTGAAGCATGGTGGTGGCAGCATCATGCTGTGGGGATGTTTTTCAGCGGCAGGGACTGGGAGACTAGTCAGGATCGAGAGAAAGATGAACGGAGCAAAGTACAAAGAGATTCTTGATGAAAAACTGCTCCAGAGCACTCAGGACCTCAGATCGGGGCGAAGGTTCACCTTCCACCAGGACAACAACCCTAAGCACACAGCCAAGACAACGCAGGAGTGGCTTCGGGACAAGTCTCTGAATGTCCTTGAGTGGCCCAGCCAGAGCCCGGACTTCAACCCGATCGAACATCTCTGAAGAGACCTGAAAATAGCTGTGCAGCGACGCTCCCCATCCAACCTGACAGAGCTTGAGAGGATCTGCAGAGAAGAATGGGAGAAACTCCCCAAATACAGGTGTGCCAAGCTTGTAGCGTCATGCCCAAGAAGACTCGAGGCTGTAATCGCTGCCAAAGGTGCTTCAACAAAGTACTGAGTAAAGGGTCTGAATTTCTAAAAACCTGTTTTTGCTTTGTCATTATGGAGTATTGTGTGTAGATTTATGAGATTATTAAAAAAAAAATCCATTTCAGAATAAGGCTGTAAAATGTAACAAAATGTGGAAAAGGTCAAGGGGTCTGAATACTTTCCGAATGCACTGTATACGCCATAAATACATTCTCATACATACACACTCGTGGCCTGTGTCTGTGGAGCCACGTCTCACCTTGGCATCAATGAAGTGTTGTGCCATCATGGGCATCAGGGCCTCCCTGTTCTCAGCAGGGTGTTCATTGGCCAGGGCCAAACCAGCATGCGGACCACGGGGTCCCTCACCGGTCACTACGTCAGTGATCTTAGAGATGGAAGATTTCCTATTGGAGTAAAGAGTAGAAGTTAGTGGACAATACGAAATAATCTATTTGAAGAGAGTTCTTTCAAAAAATGACTAATGCATCAGAATGAAGACGGAGAAGAAGAAGAAACAGAAGAAGAAGAAGAAGAAGAAGAAGAAGAAACAGAAGAAGAAGAAGAAGAAGAAGAAGAAGAAGAAGAAGGAGAAACAGAAGAAGAAAAAGAAGAAGGAGAAGAAACAGAAGAAGAAGAAGAAGAAGGAGAAGAAGAAGAAGAAGAAGGAGAAACAGAAACAGAAGAAGAAGAAGAAGAAGAAGAAGAAAAAACAGAAGAAGAAGAAGAAGAAGAAGAAACAGAAGAAGAAGAAGAAGGAGAAACAGAAGAAGAAGAAGAAGAAGGAGAAGAAGAAGAAGAAGAAGACTATTACTAAGATGGATATTGTGTAAATACCTGGATCTGCCTTTGCTGATGAGGATGATGGCACACAGAACTATACACGCCAGAGCGATGCAGACCCCCACCATGATCCCTGTCATGGAATTCTGGTCCATGTGATGCAGGCCGTCAGAGAACACTGGAAGACACGAGAAATCATGTCACACTGTGTAATCACGTCAATTTAAACAATGCCTACTAAAAGCACTGAAACCAGGTAGAGTAAGAGACTATATTCTGCTTAGGGTCATGTTGTCTTCAACTGCAGTATGTTCAAAGTCCAAGACACGACAGGTCCTATGTCTCTGCAGTCCAACAATACTGACCACCGGCCACAATACTAACTACAACACTCTCCAGTCCAACAACACTACGACAATACTGACCTGTAGTGTCTGAGGAGGAGCCGCTGTCTGAGTGCCTGGGCCTCTTCCCTCTGTGTCTCGGCCCCGGCCCCAGGGCCAGCTCCACAGTGGCGGAGAAGGGCCCGTCTCCCACCTGGTTGGAGGCAGATATCTTCACCAGGTAGACGTTACCAGGCTCCAGGCGCTCCAGCAAGGCCATGGTGTTGCTCCCTGTAAGGGGACATCAGACGGGTTTTTAGAGGGGACTGGAGTTGAACGCATATCATAACACAGCCATTCCCAAAACCAATAACCAAATATTGTGTGCACACTAGCCAGATACTCAGAAATGTTCAAATCTGCACTCAACGAGTAGCTACCGCCCTCTCCTCTCAAAGCTTCTGCCCAAGCCTGTCCCCAGCCCCTCCCCTTCCAAAACATCCACCTGTTTTTACCCTCCCTCTATAATATCTGGCTGTCTAACCATCTCATTGATCCTCCCTCTGCAGTATCTGTCAGTATCTAGCTGTTCCACTCACCCTCCCTCTGCAGTATCTGGCTGTACCATACACCCTCCCTTTGCAGTATCTAGCTGTTCTACTCACCCTCCCTCTGCAGTATTTAGCTGTTCCACTCACCCTCCCTCTGCAGTATCTGGCTGTTCCACTCACCCTCCCTCTGCAGTATCTAGCTGTTCCACTCACCCTCCCTCTGCAGTGCCTGGCTGTTTAACCGTCTCACTCACCCTCCCTCTGCAGTATCTGGAGGTATCTAACTGTCCCACTCACCCTCCCTCTGCAGTATCTGGTTGATCCACTCACCCTCCCTCTGCAGTATCTTCCAGTATCTAGCTGTTCCACTCACCCTCCCTCTGCAGTATCTTCCAGTATCTAGCTGATCCACTCACCCTCCCTCTGCAGTATCTGGCTGATCCACTCACCCTCCCTCTGCAGTATCTGCCAGTATCTAGCTGTTCCACTCACCCTCCCTCTGCAGTATCTGGCTGTCTAACAGTCTCACTCACCCTCCCTCTGCAGTGTCTGCCAGTGTCCGGCCAGCCAGGCCGTCTGTGAGGCGTACAGGATGGTGTAATGTGTCACTGCCAGGTTGTTCCCCTCTGGTTCCCTCCAGGAAACCAGGGCTGTGCTGTCCTCAATCAGACTCACCCTCACACCTTCAGGAGGGTGGCTGGGCGCTGATGAACAGAAAAAGGGTCATTTGAGTCTCTTAAGCTTAAATGTATCTTGGTCCGTCATCCAGTATGGTTGGCTTTGATAGGTGAATGTTGTTGTGTGTGTGCACAGGGTTGCTGGTTCCCGCCCATCTCAAATAAAATAAAATAAAATATAAGTTTATTGTCGTGCACACAGATCTTCAGGTGTTATAGCAGGTGCAGTGTAATGTTTATGTTATTAGCTCCAGCAGTGCAGGAGAATGCTTCGCAAATACAATACAAATACACAAATAATAAAAACGAATGAAGAAATGACAGAATGAGTGCAACAACATTTTTTAAACATTTTAGTCCTTTAGCAGACGCTCTTATCCAGAGCGACTTACAGTTAGTGAATGCATAAATATTTTCATACTGGCCCCCCGTGGGAAACGAACCCACAACCCTGGCGTTGCAAGCGCCATGCTCTACCAACTGAGCTACAGGGGACTATAGAGTAGATATATTAGTGTGAGCAGTGTCAGAATCCAGAATATAAATCCGTGCTGTTTTTAGACAGTATATGGTATGTACAGAAGTAGATACTGTACATTAGGATGAGCTATGTGGAGAATACTGTATATACAGTACCGGTCAAAAATCTTAGAACACCTACTCATTCAAGGGTTTTTCTTTATTTTTTTTACTATTTTCTACATTGTAGAATAATAGTGAAGACATCAAAACTATGAAATAACACATATGGAATCATGTAGTAACCAAAAAAGTGTTAAACAAATCAAAATATATTTTATATTTGGGATTCTTCAAATAGCCACCCTTTGCGTTGATGACAGCTTTGCACACTCTCGGCATACATAGTGAGTAGACAACAGTATATAAACAGAATATGAGGTGACCAGTGTTCAATGACTCTATCTATATACACGGGCCATTAGTCTCAAGGTGCAGGGCAGAGTGCCGGCAGGTACATCTCAGAGTAGACTGGGAAGGAAGCTATACTGTTGATGTCACTTAAAGTTAAATTAGACTCCTTCATAATCTATAGGTCATGAAGGAGTCTTTATCCATGTAGAGAATTAGATGATTGTTTACCTGCTGGTAGAGTCCTCTGAAAGACAACCAGGCTCCAGGGGCTGGACAGCTGGTCGGCATGGAGACGTACCACTAACTCATAGCGGGTGTTTGGATCCAGGCCCTGTATCAGCACACTCTGGTTGATACTGACGAGGACAGAACAGACATCATGACAGGTTCAATAAAAATAAAAATAAACACTCAGTGTCCATCTTTGATCTTCAGTCTCTTGTCAGATGTAAAGTGTAGAACTATATTACCACATGCCCATGATCTGAAACATGACAATTGAATGGACAATTGCGAAGTAGTAAAGTACACTGAACAAAAATATAAACGCAACATGTAAAGTGTTGGTCCCATGTTTCATGAGCTGAAATAAAAGATACCAGAAATGTTCCATTACGCACAAAAAGCTTATTTCTCTCAAATTTTGTGCACACATTTCTTTACATCCCTGTCAGTGAGCATTTCACCTTTGCCAAGATAATCCATCCACCTGACAGGTGTGGCATATCAAGAAGCTGATTAAACAGCATGATCATTACACAGGTGCACCTTGTGCTGGGGACAATAAAAGGCCACTCTAAAATGTACAGTTTTGTCACACAACACAATGCCACAGATGTCAATGTTTTGGGGGGGACAGTGCAATTGGCATGCTGACTGCAGGAATGTCCACCAGAGCTATTGCCAGATAATTTAATGTCAATTTCTCTACCATATGCAGCCTCCAACGTCATTTTAGAGAATTTGGCAGTACGTCTAACTGGCCTCTCAACCGCAGAACACGTGTATGGCGTTGTGTGGGCGAGCGGTTTGCTGATGTCAACGTTATGAACAGAGTGCCCCATGGTGGCGGTGGGGTTATGGTATGGGCAGGCATAAGCTACAGACAACGAACACTATTGCATTTGATCAATGTCAATTTTAATGCACAAAAATACCATGACGAGATCCTGAGGCCCATTGTGAGGCCCATTTCTTTAAGGCATCTGTGACCAACAGATCTGTATTCCCAGTCATGTGAAATCCATAGATTAGGGCCTAATGAATTTATTTAAATTGACTGATTTCCTCATATGAACTGTAACTCAGTAAATCAATGAAATTGTTACATGTTGCGTTTTATATATTTTTTCAGTATAATAATCTTAGTATTAAAATAGTAGTAAAGTATTCTTCTTCTTCGTCAACAGACCCCTAGTATACAGGTATGAACATCACAAGTGTCTTCTTGAACTTGAGGAGTTCTGCTGCAGAACACTGGTCACGAACTCACGTCTGTACGTATCGTATGGCCGACGCGTTCGTCAGGCCCACGCGTGTACAGCGAGCTGTGTAGCTGACAGCCTTCCCGGAGGCGAAGGCAGGACGGCTCCAACGCAGGTACACCGCTGACGAGCTGTTAGCCACCGCAGTCACGTGGTCCGGGGCTGGAGGCTGGGCCACCGGGTGATCTCGGACTGCTGTAACAAACACAGACACACAAATTAGTCACAACTAGAAAAGGTATTATTTCCTGAAGAAAACGTGTGCGCTTGCTTCAGCTGTCTAGAAGTATTTTTTTTATGGTGGTGGGAGATGTGTTAGAGGCCAATGTAGACTTCAGGATGAACAGAAGCTGAAGCAGTTCAATGGTAAGAATTTATCTGATTTCTTTGTTTACGTACACACACATCCTGGGGTGCTGACGGTCTGGTCGGCCTGGTAACCATCTCCTACAAGGCTTGAAGCCAACAGTTTCACATGGTACTTCCTCCTTGGGTCTGGAAAACAATAAATAGTAGATTGATAAATAATCTCAGTGGAAATACAGTGAGGGGGAAAAAAGTATTTGATCCCCTGCTGATTTTGTACGTTTGCCCACTGACAAAGAAATGATCAGTCTATAATTTTTAATGGTAGGTTTATTTGAACAGTGAGAGAGACAGAATAACAACAAAATAATCCAGAAAAACGCATGTCAAAAATGTTATAAATTGATTTGCATTTGAATGAGGGAAATAAGTATTTGACCCCCTCTCAATCACAAAGATTTCTGGCTCCCAGGTGTCTTTTATACAGGTAACGAGCTGAGATTAGGAGCACACTCTTAAAGGGAGTGCTCCTAATCTCAGCTTGTTACCTGTATAAAAGACCTGTCCACAGAAGCAATCAATCAGATTCCAAACTCTCCACCATGGCCAAGACCAAAGAACTCTCCAAGGATGTCAGGGACAAGATTGTAGACCTACACAAGGCTGGAATGGGCTACAAGACCATCGCCAAGCAGCTTGGTGAGACGGTGACAACAGTTGGTGCGATTATTCGCAAATGGAAGAAACACAAAATAACTGTCAATCTCCCTCGGCCTGGGGCTCCATGCAAAATCTCACCACGTGGAGTTGCAATGATCATGAGAATGGTGAGGAATCAGCTCAGAACTACACAGGAGGATCTTGTCAATGATCTCAAGGCAGCTGGGACCATAGTCACCAAGAAAACAATTGGTAACACACTACGACGTGAAGGACTGAAATCCTGCAGCACCCGCAAATTCTCCCTGCTCAAGAAAGCACATATACAGGCCCGTCTGAAGTTTGCCAAAGAACATCTGAATGATTCAGAGGAGAACTGGGTGAAAGTGTTATGGTCAGATGAGACCAAAATGGAGCTCTTTGGCACCAACTCAACTCGCCGTGTTTGGAGGAGGAGGAATGCTGCCTATGACCCCAAGAACACCATCCCCACCGTCAAACATGGAGGTGGAAACATTATGCTTTGGGGGTGTTTTTCTGCTAAGGGGACAGGACAACTTCACCGCATCAAAGGGACGATGGACGGGGCCATGTACCGTCAAATCTTGGGTGAGAACCTCCTTCCCTCAGCCAGGGCATTGAAAATGGGTCGTGGATGGGTATTCCAGCATGACAATGACCCAAAACACACGGCCAAGGCAACAAAGGAGTGGCTCAAGAAGAAGCACATTAAGGTCCTGGAGTGGCCTAGCCAGTCTCCAGACCTTAATCCCATAGAAAATCTGTGAAGGGAGCTGAAGGTTCGAGTTGCCAAACGTCAGCCTCGAAACCTTAATGATTTGGAGAAGATCTGCAAAGAGGAGTGGGACAAAATCCCTCCTGAGATGTGTGCAAACCTGGTGGCCAACTACAAGAAACGTCTGACCTCTGTGATTGCCAACCAAGTACTTTGCCACCAAGTACTCGTCATGTTTTGCAGAGGGGTCAAATACTTATTTCCCTCATTAAAATGCAAATCAATTCATAACATTTTTGACATGTGTTTTTCTGTATTTTTTGTTGTTATTCTGTCTCTCACTGTTCAAATAAACCTACCATTAAAATTATAGACTGATCATGTCTTTGTCAGTGGGCAAACGTACAAAATCAGCCGGGGATCAAATACTTTTTTCCCCCCTCTCACTGTAGATATTCAATTTTCTGTCTATTATCAACTGACCCACACATTCCTTAAAAACATCTGTGCAAACAAAGGCACATCTGGAATGGCCATTATCAGTCAAAACATAACAAATGAACAGTTAACAAAGTTTGCTTTTTCAGTTAAAGTACTAGCCCCCAAACAGAACAGGATGCCAGTTGTTAAGCGCTGAACCACATAACAGTCAGCACAGTCTGCCTGAAGACCTCTAGGAACAAAGGTGGCATGACTACTGAACCCCATAACTGACTGTCTCTAGAATTAGGTCTCTAGAACTGTTGTAACTATACACTGAGTGTAGAAAACATTAAGAACACCTTCCTAATATTGAGTTGCACCCCCTTTTTTCCCCTCAGAATAACCTCAATTCGTCGGGGCATGGACTCTACAAGGTGTCGACAGTGTTCCACAGGGAAGCCGGCCCATGTTGACTCCAGTGCTTCCCACAGTTGTTTCAAGTTCAAGATCCTCTGTAGCTCAGCTGGTAGAGCACGGCGCTTGTAACGCCAAGGTAGTGGGTTCGATCCCCGGGACCACCCATACACAAAAAAAATGTATGCACGCATGACTGTAAGTTGCTTTGGATAAAAGCGTCTGCTAAATGGCATATTATATTATTATTATATTTGTTGGCTGGATGTCCTTTGGGTGGTGGACCATTCTTGATACACACGGGAAACTGTTGAGCGTGAAAAACCCAGCAGCGTTGCAGTTCTTGACACAAACCTGGTGCGCCTGGCACCTACTACCATACCCCTGTTCAAAGGCTCTTAAATCTTTTGTCTTGCCCATTCACCCTCTGAATGGAACATATTCACAATCCATGTCTCAATTGTCTCAAGGCTTACAAATCCTTCTTTAACCTGTCTCCTCCCCTTCATCTACACTGATTGAAATTGATTTAACAGGTGACATCAATATGGGATCATAGCTTCCACCTGGATTCACCTGGTCAGTCGATGTCATGGAAATAGATTTTTTATATGTTTTGTCCATTCAGTGTATAACCACCAGGTTTGGGGGAAGTTACATTTCAATTCATTCATTTCAGGATTAAGTCAACTCAATTTCCCATTTCAGTTATTCTCATTGAAATGTATTGATGGAAATTGGGATTGGAATTTCGGGTTTACTTTCTGAATTGGCCCCAACTCGGTTAACCACATGATATAGGTTGATTCTACAACAAATCAGCAGAGAAATGATTGGTAGGAAATAGACAAATGATCAAACAAGGTTTAAATCGACTTGGGTCATTCAGAAATGCACTGGCCATGACTGAAACCAAACGAGAGTGGGAGTGGTTTTAATGTGGCTGTCTCTTGTGTGTGTGTGTGTGTGTGTGTGTTCGCACGTGGGAAGCGTTTGTACGTTCACGCTGCCAAAACAGTACAGTTACAGTCACACCCTTCTAGATAATTCTAGATAACTTGAAACAGCCTAACCAGGTCTTGCTGGTGTGCGACTGTGGCAAAGTTGGTTTGACTTTGGATAGTCTATCTCTGGGGCTAGTTAGGGACCGTCAATAAATTTTTTTGACACAATGTAAATGAGACAATATTTTCAATTTGCACTTGCAAGATACTTTATGTCTAAAATTATTATATTTTACACTTTGTAGTAAATTTTTACTCTGACTCATATCGGTGCCACATAGGCCGTTTAAAAAAATGAGAAGTTGATTTTTAGGGGCAGTCTCTCTTTAAAAATTGTGCGCCTCGCTAACCATCTCCTAAATCACGCCGTATTTTAGGGGACCGTTAAAGATTTGTTTTATGTCTTGGTGTGAAAGGTTAGGTTCTGGGTATTGACCAGTGGAAAGGGTAGGGGTGGTGTGGTGGGAGGTGGTGTGTGTGTCCAGGCCTGTTGTTGTAGTGGTGGGGGATGGGGCCAGGAGGCTTGGTGGGAGGCTGGGGCTAGGGGCCGGTGCGGGGGCCAGGGGCAGCTTTCAGCTGCTAGGATCCAGGGCCCCTGGGACAGGGGGGGGTTGACTAGGGTTAGGGGTCAGGCCAAGATAGAACAGAAGAAATCTGGGCTTCAGGACTGTGGGAGAGGAGAGGAGAGGAGAGGAGAGGAGGAGCTGGCCCCCTTTGTTTCCCCTTCTCAGGACCTTCTGTTCCAACTGGCTGCCCCTCCACCCTTCTATCTACCCTTCAACTTGGACAAATATAATATATACCACAGAAAGGGTTGTCCACTCAATTGACCCTTGTTTTACCTTTCAATTGGGACACAAATTAGGAACACCTGCTCTTTACATGACATAGACTGACCAGGTGAATCCAGGTGAAAGCTATGATCCCTTATTGATGTCACCTGTTAAATACTATTCAATCAGTGTAGATGAAGGGGAGGAGACAGGTTAAAGAAGGATTTTTAAGCCTTGAGACAATTGAGACATGAATTGTGTATGCGTGCCAATCAGAGTGTCAATGGGCAAGGCAAAAGATTGAAGTGCCTTTGAACAGGTTATGGTAGTAGGTGCCAGGTGCACCGGTTTTGAGTGTGTCAAGAACTGCAACGCTGCTGGGTTTTTCACGCTCAACAGTTTCCCGTGTGTATCAAGAATGGTCCATCACCCAAACGACATCCAGCCAACTTAACACAACCGTGGGAAGCATTGGAGTCAACATGGGCCAGCATCCCTGTGGAACGCTTTCGACACCTTGTAGAGTCCATGACCCGACGAATTGAGGCTGTTCTGAGGGCAAAGGGGGATGCAACTCAATATTCTTAATGTTTTTGTACACTCAGTGTATAGAGAGGGTGTACTGGCTGGACTGCCCCTCTATAGAAAGGATTGTTCACCCAACGGCCACTGTTTTACCCTTCAACATAAAGGCTTGGCCTGGAGGAAGGGTTAGCAACAAGAAAGGATAGTAGTGTTGAGGCAGTTGCCCAGTATGTAACTTCAACTAATGTCATCATGAACATAAAAAAAAAAAATTCATTTTGATTCCTTCTAGATAAATCTATTAACTTACTTCCAGATAAATCCTTTAACTGTTAGAAGAAATGGGAATTAAAAGATTGAGATCTAATCAAATCCACCAATATATACATCTCTCATCTCTATCAGTCTAGAGACTGTTTCACAATCACATGGACTCTGTTGGACACTATTTACATTTCAGTCATTTAGCAGACGCTCTTATCCAGAGCGACTTAAGAGTAGTGAGTGCATACATTTTCCATACTGGTCCCCCCGTGGGAATCGAACCCACAACCCTAGGGGCATCACAGAGGCCATTGTGAAATAGGGGGCAGACAGGGCAATTCTCTAATCAAAGTCCACTGTCTCACGACCATAGGTCATAGGTCCTTTGTCTGTCCGGCTCTGGCCAGTCCCAGGGGGCCGTGGTGTGGTAACCTCCCCCATCCTGCTGGAGAGGGGGTGCTAGTCAAGGTGTCGGAGGGGGGGGGGGGGGTTGGTGGTCAGGCTGTCATAGGGCAGCTCTGGCCCTGCAGCTATAGCACAATAGCCAGGGATAACGTATGCAAGCCAGGGATGAGATCCATGGGAAACGGTGGTGGGAAGGGCATCTGGGCCCTGACCTCTAACCCCTTTGGGAGGCGTCGCTGGGAGAGGGAATGGGGAGACACTGGGGACAGGGGCTAGAGTAGCCTGGTCCCCAGATCTGTTTGTGCCGTCTTCCCAACTCATATGGTCATCGTGACGCCAAATGTGACAATGACCACAGGAGTTGGTAAGACGGCACAAACAGGACCAGGATAGGATAGGAGAGAGGGAACAAGGGTCAGTCCGTATTGATCGGGGTGACAAAGGGCAAGAAGACATTAAAAGATGTCAGTGCATATTGAAAAATAGGTCCCTCCCTCCCTGATGTTTTACACCCACACAGGAGCCAGAAACTCCCCCAGGTCACTGATGTTTTATTCTGTGTCCTCAAACTGGAGTTTGACCCTAACCCAATACCTATACCCAATCTATAGCTATACCCACCTATACCCAATCTATACCTGTATCCACCTATTTCATATGTGCAGTATACCTACTGTAACTATCACTCACCCAGGCCACTGATGGTGTATTCTGTGTTCTCAGGCTGGAGCTGGATGGAGGGCTGTTCTGGTTGGCCCTCCTCGTGGTAACAGAGCCGGTAACCCTGGACGACCACGGAGCCTGGAGATGGCTGCCATCCAACCAAGATGGAGGTGCAGTTGAGAGGCTCCAGTTGCTGCAACAGTGGTGCTGGCGGCACTGTGGGGACACAGGAAGGAGAACAGGTATGAAGAGGAGGAGGAAGGACCCATAATGGCGCTACTTCTGGCCAGGGCACATAAGGGGACGATTAGGAATTTACGCCTTTCCTACATACATCTCAGTATTTGGTCATTAGACTTACCTTATTCAGTCGCGTAACGCGCTCTGCAGGTGTGGTTACCTTGCGTGAATAAATGTTATTGAACCGCTGAAAACCCTCCCTCTTGGTGGCCAACAGATTTCCTCGTGGAGTTTTCATTCAATAGGGTTTTCAGTACATTTACCTAAAGCCATCCCTTTAAATATGGTGTACCTTTTAGTTAGAATTTAGTCGACAGACTCAATAGAATATATGGAGGGAACGGGTTCAGAATATAGGGATCAATAACAGAAAGCCATCTAAATACAGTCAAAGGTTTGGACACACCTACTACAGTGGCTTGCGAAAGTATTCACCCCCCTTGGCATTTTTCCTATTTTGTTGCTTTACAACCTGGAATTTAAATGGATTTTTGGGGGGGTTTGTATCATTTGATTTACACAACATGCCTACCACTTTGAAAATGCAAAATATTTTTTATTGTGAAACAAACGAGAAATAAGAAAATTTTAGCATGCATAACTATTCACTAAATATGATGTATTTAGCATCATCCATCATTCCTTCAATTCTGACCAGTTTCCCAGTCCCTGCCGATGAAAAACATCCCAACAGCATGATGCTGCCACCATCATGCTTCACTGTGGGGATGGTGTTCTCGGGGTGATGAGAGGTGTTGGGTTTGCGCCCGACATAGCGTTTTCCTTGATGGCCAAAAATTGTCACTCAACACTTTACCTTCTGTTTTTAGACACCGTCTGCCTCACAGTCACTCACAACAAGCAGCCTCACAGTCACTCACAACAAGCAGCCTCACAGCCACTCACAACAAGCAGCCTCACAGTCACTCACAAAAAGCCCACGCAACATATTGCATGAAGCATCAACATGAGAGATAATAATATCATATAATATACTGTATATAAATATACACTACCAGTCAAAGGTTTGGACACACCAACTCATTCAAGGGTTTTTCTTTATTTTTACTATTTTCTATATTGTAGAATAATAGTGAAGACATCAAAACTATGAAATAACACATATGGAATCATGTAGTAACCAAAAAAGTGTTAAACAAATCAAAATATATTTTATATTTCAGATTCTTCAAATAGCCACCCTTTGCCTTGATAACAGCTTTGCACACTCTTGGCATTCTCTCAACCAGCTTCATGAGGTAGCTACCTGGAATGCATTTCAATTAACAGGTGTGCCTTCTCAAAAGTTAATTTGTGGAATTTCTTTCCTTCTTAATGCGTTTGAGCAAATCAGTTGTGTTGTGACAAGGTAGGGGGGTATACAGAAGATAGCCCTATTTGGTAAAAGACCAAGTCCATATTATGGCAAGGACAGCTCAAATAAGCAAAGAGAAACAGTCCATCATTACTTTAAGACATGAAGGTCAGTCAATGCAGAACATTTCAAGAACTTTGAAAGTTTCTTCAAGTGCAGTTGCAAAAACCATGAAGCGCTATGATGAAACTGGCTCTCATGAGGACCGCCACAGGAATGGAAGACCCAGAGTTACCTCTGCTGCAGAGAGGATAAGTTCATTAGAGTTACCAGCCTCAGAAATTGCAGCCCAAATAAATGCTTCACAGAGTTCAAGTCACAGACACATCTCAACATCAACTGTTCAGAGGGGACTGTGTGAATCAGGCCTTCATGGTCGAATTGCTGCAAAGAAACCACTACTAAAGGACACCAATAAGAAGAAGAGACTTGCTTGGGTCAAGAAACACGAGCAATGGCCATTAGACCGGTGGAAATATGTCCTTTAGTCTGATGAGTCCAAATTTGAGATTTTTGGTTCCAACCACCGTGTCTTTGTGAGACGCGGTGTGGGTGAACGGATGATCTCCACATGTGTATTTCCCACCATAAAGCATGGAGGAGGAGGTGTTATGGTGTGTGGGTGCTTTGCTGGTGACACTGTCTGTGATTTATTTAGAATTCAAGGCACACTTAACCAGCATGGCTACCACAGCATTCTGCAGCGATACGCCATCCCATCTGGTTTGGGCTTAGTGGGACTATAATTTGTTTTTCAACAGGACAATGACACAACACACTTCCAGGCTGTGTAAGGGCTATTTTATCAAGAAGGAGAGTGACGGAGTGCTGCATCATGACCTGGCCTCCACAATCCCCCGACCTCAACCCAATTGAGATGGTTTGGGATGAGTCGGACGGCAGAGTGAAGGAAAAGCAGCCAACAAGTGCTCAGCATATGTGGGAACTCCACCTCATCAAATACAACAACAAAAAAATATACAAAAATACAAAAAAACACATGTGCATTGTGCAAATAAAGAGAGACTATAATAATATAATAATAATAATAATAAACTAATAAGACTATGGTATATTTCCCTAAGAAATAGCTGTAGTAGTAGGATACCAATACCAATACTTTGCCTATTTGGAATTTTAACTTCCCTGAAGTTCAAGTTCACCAAATAGAATTCAGAATATAAAGTTACTAGGTATACAAACAAACAACCTCCCTGTCCACACACAGAGACCAGGCCATGAAACACACCTATTCTTCTCCCCACACACACACACAGTCGCCTGGGGCCCGGTCCCTCCTTCATGACCCCTGACTGAGGCCACTCTAACACCACTTACCAGCGCAAGGCAAAGGTCCCCCGGCTACCTACACAATGACTGTGGGACAATACTGCTGGCAGAGAGACCACTGTCGGTCGGGCAACTCCGTACGGGGCTAGTTACTAGAGTATGCTAAGAGAAGCACAGAGACTGGGACAATGCTGCTAGCAGAGCTAACTCTCTCTGGTCATGAGTTAAACCACTGTTGGACCACGCTGCATGGGGGTTAGCATGCTAACGGAGGGACAACGCCTGTGAGACTGGGGGGGCAATACTGCTAGCAGGCAGAGAAGACTCTAGTAAGGTCCTGAGTGGGACCACGCTGCATGGGGGTTAGCATAGGGCTGGTTCACATAGTATTCTAAGATTAGCACTAAGACTGTGGGACAATGGTAGCAGGGCTAATTCAAGTCAGGTGTTGGGGGAACTCTGCATGGCCTAGGAATTCTCAGAGAGAAACACAACCACTGTGTGTGACAAGACTATCACTACCACATGACCCTAAACCTTATCCATAAAGCCATGAGGAACTGACCATGACCCACCAGTTGGGACACACTTCTATAAGTGACCAAGCTGATGTGTACCTGACTAAATCATTACAGCGGCCTGACCAAGCTGTATCACCCTGTATCACCCTATCAGTCTGTGACCTTAGTTACCTTTAGTACTGGAGGTCTTGGACTAGGGTTAGTCTGTGACCTTAGTTACCTTTAGTACTGGAGGTGTCGGGCTAGGGTTAGTCTGTGACCTTAGTTACCTTTAGTACTGGAGGTGTCGGGCTAGGGTTAGTCTGTGACCTTAGTTACCTTTAGTACTGGAGGTGTCGGGTTAGGGTTAGTCTGTGACCTTAGTTACCTTTAGTACTGGAGGTGTCGGGCTAGGGTTAGTCTGTGACCTTAGTTACCTTTAGTACTGGAGGTGTCGGGCTAGGGTTAGTCTGTGACCTTAGTTACCTTTAGTACTGGAGGTGTCGGGCTAGGGTTAGTCTGTGACCTTAGTTACCTTTAGTACTGGAGGTGTCGGGCTAGGGTTAGTCTGTGACCTTAGTTACCTTTAGCACTGGAGGTGTCGGGCTAGGGTTAGTCTGTGACCTTAGTTACCTTTAGTACTGGAGGTGTCGGGCGTGCGGTGGGAGGTCCAGGACGAGGGTTCACACCACCCCACCCTGGTGGCTGCAGCGATCCGGAGAAGGTAGATGGTGTCAGGCTGAAGGTCTCCCAGGAGGTACTTGGTGTTGTTCTGGGCCAGCTCCACAGACAGAACCGTGGCGTCTGCAGCCGTGCGGTAGGAGAGGCGGTAGGCCCAGATGCGCCCACGGGACAGTTTGGTGGGCAGGGGCTGCCACCACACCTGGATGTCTGTAGGGCTGTGGCTGGTCAGACTGAGCTCCGGGGTACGCAGGGGCACTGGGGGGACAGGAGGAGCGACATCATTCGATTTTAGTCATAGAGCAGATGCTCTTTTCCAGAGCGACTTCCAATAGGGCGTCAACTGAAGTAAAGTAAAACGATCACATAATATGATCAACATCATTACCAGTAAAAACCTTCTTCGGAAGAGCCACTATCTGAAAAATCACGCATTCAATATAATAAATAATTATATAACAATACATTGTTTACCCTGAATATTACCTCAACGTTCTCTCAAATGAAGTGAGTTAGTGAAAGGAATCATCGAGTCACTGTCCTCTACTGCTCAATGCAATCCCATTTCAACTATACTTTATTGGCGTGAATAAAAGCGTACACATTTGTGTGGCCTACTCACCGTCCTCCAGGGTGCGCTGACAGACTTGCTCAGACATACGGCTAGCGCCCATCGGCACATAGGCCACGACGTAGAAGGAGTAGCTCCAGGCTGGCTCCAGGTCATCTACGATGTAGCTGGTCGTGTCGTTGCCAATCACCGCCTGGTATTCCTCATTGTTTAGTCCTGGAACGGACAGGGAGATGATGTAATGGTTTAATGTAACGTGTTACTAGTAAAGATGCCTCAAATGTAGGGCTCCCTTAAAAAGGGACCTGGTTAAATTAATGACAAATAAATGAATAAAATATATATAAAAGACCAGAGATGAGTATCTTCATTACCCTGTGGTATGTAAACAAGTTGTATTCACTGTTTGGGTAAACTACCCAGCAAACCAAAATGGTTCTGTGAAAGTTCCCAGAACATTTGTTAGGTTGCGGCAAATGTTCTCATAACACAAAAACTGTCCAGTTGTGCTGATGATTATACAATGTTGGTGTAAAACATTCGCCTGATGTTGCAAGCACGTTCCCAGAACGTTGTCGCTCTCACATTTTGTTGTGGCAGTATGCTCAAACATTGTGTTATTACGTTACCTGGAAACCTAATGAGAACGTTTGGGGAATGTTCTGTGGTGGTTGTTACAGATGCTGAGCACAACATTATAGTTAATGTTAGGATAACATTCTAAGGATATTTCATTTAAAACATTCTTTGATTGTTTTTGGGATGATATTATCCTAATGTTAGATAAAACCCTAACTATAACTTATAGTTCAAGGGCTACCCACCACCCAGCAAACGGAACTGCAAAATGTCTACATTATTTTGTAGATAATTGTAATTAATTTGAAGAATTTGTGATCTACAACTTGTAAAAATTGCACATTCATTAAATATTATAAATCAAAGGTACGATTTTGAAATCATAGCCCATTTTGGGTAATTTCCCCCTAGCAACATTATGAGGTTGCCATGTTACATATTGGTTACCATTGTTACACGTGTTCCATTGTCCATGCTTGCAGAAAGGAATCCCGAAATAAAGCGAGATGATAAGTCCAAAGCTGTTCGCTGCTCTGGCACCCCAATGGTGGAACAAGCTCCCTCACGACGCCAGGACAGCGGAGTCACTCACCACCTTCCGGAGACACTTGAAACCCCACCTCTTTAAGGAATACCTGGGATAGGATAAAGTAATCCTTCTACCCCCCCCCCCCTTACCCCACCCAAAATAAAAAAATAAAAAAAAAATAGAAGAAAAAAATAAAATAAAATAAAATAAAAAATAATTGTAAAGTGGTTATCCCACTGGCTATAAGGTGAATGCACCAATTTGTAAGTCGCTCTGGATAAGAGCGTCTGCTAAATGACGTAAATGTAATGATAAGAGCTGTTGAAACAAGCTAAATGGATTTTTCTCAGATGCCAGAACAGTATTCCATTTGCATGTTTTGAGAGCTGTGTAAGCTAGCAAACGTTGACCTGTCTTTAGTTTGGCTAGCAGGAAAGAGCAAGTAGTCTAAATACAGCTGCCAAAATATAGCCTTATATTAACTGACAAGTTCTGTGAGCCAGTGTGCAACAAAAGTAATGTGAAACTGTGATTTTGATGCTAAATATCATAACTTTGATTAAAGAAACAAAAAATGTATGTGCAACTTTTACAAGTTTTGAATCACACAGTATTCATGCTCATAACAATATATACACAATGTTTTTGGTGGGTGGCCCTTGGACTATTAATGGGAATCTTAGCTAATGTTCTGGGAATGTTTCCGGTTTGCTGGGTAGTATTTCTACTAATAGTCTCTCTTGCCCCTCAGATTTTCTGTAAACATTGACCTAATGCAGAGCAGAGTCACAGTCCTAACCTGTGACATGTGTTTCCTGCCCACAGGCCTCAAACAGTCCTAACACAACGAGTTAAAGAAAAACAATTTGCTTACTTTTGTCTGCATCCCCTTTTTAAGAGTGTTTTTTTTAGCAACTGTCAGCAATTATTGTTGTTTAAATGTCAGTTAACTAATGTTTCTAGATCAAGTGTTTGGAGGTCTGTTTGAACTAGAAGAAGTAGAGTGGTAGACAGTCCTATTTCAAAGCCACCCAAGATTATATCAGGCTTAAAGAAAATGGTGTCCTGTCCCTTTGCTATTGGTATTTTGGTATTTTATTAGGATCCTTTAAGAGTGAGCGGTGTGGTTGAGAAGGTTGAGGGTGGACAATGGCAGGCCGTGGCTGTTGTTATTTCGGAGCGCTGGCCATTCTTCTTGCTTAAACTTTGACCTCAGCCTGGCTACAACAGATGGCCTCCAAGGAAAGCTGGTCACACATTAGACCAGAGCCATGACACGAGACTACCAGACGAGCTAAATCACTTCTACGCTCGCTTCGAGGCAAGCAACACTGAAGCATGCATGAGAGCATCAGCTGTTCTAGTGATCACACTCTCTGTAGCCGATGTGAGTAAGACTTTTTAAGCAGGTCAACATTCACAAGGCCGCAGGGCCAGACTGATTACCAGGACGTGTACTCTGAGCATGCGCTGACCAACTGGCAAGTGTCTTCACTGACATTTTCAACATGTCCCTGACTGAGTCTGTAATACCAACATGTTTCAAGCAGACCACCATAGTCCCTGTGCCTAAGAACACTAACGTAACCTGCCTAAATGTCTCCTGAGCCGTAGCACTCACGTCTGTAGCCATGTAGTGCTTTGAAAGGCTTGTCATAGCTCACATCAACACCATTATCCCAGAAACCCTAGACCCGCTCTAATTCGCATACCGCCCCAACAGATCCACAGATGATGCAATCTCTATTGCACTCCACACTGCCCTTTCCCACCTGGACAAGAGGAACACCTACGTGAGAATGTTATTAATTGACTACAGCTCAGCGTTCAACACCATAGTGCCCTCAAAGCTCATCACTAAGCTAAGGACCCTGGGACTAAACACCTCCCTCTGCAACTGGATCCTGGACTTCCTGACGGGCCGCCCCCAGGTGGTAAGGGTAGGTAACAACACATCTGCCACGCTGATCCTCAACACAGGGGCCCCTCAGGGGTGCGTGCTCAGTCCCCTCCTGTACTCCCTGTTCATCCATGACTGCATGGCCAGGCACGACTCCAACAGCATCATTATGTTTGCCGACAACACAAAAGTAGTAGGCCTGATCACCGACAACGATGAGCCTATAGGGAGGAGGTCAGAGACCTGGCCATGTGGTGCCAGGATAACAACCTCTCCCTCAACATGATCAAGACAAAAGAGATGATTGTGGACTACAGGAAAAAAAAAATGACTGAGCACGCCCCCATTCTCATCGATGGGGCTGTAGTGGAACAGGTTGAGAGCTTCCTTGGTGTCCACATCATCAACAAACTATCATGGTCCAAACACACCAAGACAGCCGTGAAGAGGGCACGACAAAGCCTATTTCCCCTCAGGAGACTGAAAAGATTTGGCATGGGTCCTCAGATCCTCAAAAAGCTATACAGCTGCACCATCGAGAGCATCCTGACTGGTTGCATCACCGCCTGGTATGGCAACTGCTCGGCCTCCGACCGCAAGGCACTACAGAGGGTATTGCGTACGGCCCAGTACATCACTGGGGCCAAGCTTCCTACCATCCAGGACCTCTATACCAGGCAGTGTCAGAGGAAGGCCCTAAAAATTGTCAAAGACTCCAGCCACCCTAGTCATAGACTGTTCTCTCTGCTACCGCACAGCAAGAGGTACCGGAGAGCCAAGTCTAGGTCCAAAAGGCTTCTCAACAGCTTCTACCCCCAAGCCATAAGACTCCTGAACAGCTAATCATGGCTACCAGGACTATTTGCATTGTCCCCCCCACCCCACCCCCTCTTTTACGCTGCTGCTACTCTCTGTTTATTATCTATGCATAGTCACTTTAACTCTACCCACATGTACATATTACCTCAATTACCTTGACTAACCTGTGCCCCCGCACATTGACTCTGTACCGGTACCCCCTGTATATAGCCTCCCTACTGTTATTTTATTTTACTGCTGCTCTTTAATTATGTGTTATTTATATTTTTTACTTATCTATTTTTAACTTAACTTATTTTTCTTAAAACTGCGTTGTTGGTTAAGGGCTTGTAAGTAAGCATTTCACTGTAATGTCTACACCTGTTGTATTCGCCGCATGTGGCAAATACAATTTGATTTGATTTGATATAGGTTAGAGCGCTGTCTGCCTGCCTCCCTCCATAGCCTATTGAGGCGGACTGGACTCTGCCCTGTCACTCCTTTCAATACCTTAATTGTGAAGATCAACAAGTTGAACAACAATTTGCAACACTTCTCAGTGACAATTGGTGCCTGTAACATATTGGTACAAAAATAAAACATATTTACATTAAATTATTTGCTGGACAGAAAATATGAATGTATGAAAAAAAACTATTTCCACAACTCTCCAGTGATTTCTTTAGAACGCCCACATAGCAAACTATTTTAATTGTCATCATGTTTTAACCAGAAAGTCCCTTGAGATGAATCATCTCTTTTCCTAGAGAGATCAGATAGCTGTGGCTTGTGGACATTCCTTTTGTCATACAGTACCAGTCAAAAGTTTGAACACACCTACTCATGCAAGTGTTTTTCTTTATTTTTACTATTTTCTACATTGTAGAATAATAGTGAAGACATCAAAACTATGAAATAACACAGATGGAATCATGTAGTAACCAGAAAAGTGTTAAACAAATCAAAATATATTTTATATTTGAGATTCTTCAAAGTAGCCACCCTTTGCCTTGATGACACCTTTGCACACTCTTAGCATTCTCTCAACCAGTTTCATGAGGTAGTCACCTGGAATGCATTTCAATTAACAGGTGTGCCTTGTTAAAAGTTAATTTGTGGAATTTCTTTCCTTCTTAATACGTTTGAGCCAATCAGTTGTGTTGTGACAAGGTAGGGGTGGTATACAGAAGATAGCCCTATTTGGTAAAAGACCAAGTCCATATTATGGCAAGAACAGCTCAAATAAGCAAAGAGAAATTACAGTCCATCATTATTTTAAGACACGAAGGTCAGTCAATACGGAACATTTCAATAACTTTTAAAGTTTCTTCAAGTGCAGTCGCAAAAATCATCAAGCGCTATGAAGAAACTGGCTCTCATGAGGACAAGCCACAGGAATGACCCAGAGTTACCTCTGCTACAGACGATAAGTTCATTAGAGTTACCAGCCTCAGAAATTGCAGCCCAAATAAATGCTTCACAGAGTTCAAGTAACAGACACATCTCAACATCTGTTCAGAGGAGACTGTGTGAATCAGGCCTTCATGGTCGAATTGCTGCAAAGAAACCACTACTAAAGGACAATGACCCAAAACACACCTCCAGGCTGTGTAAGGGCTATTTGACCAAGGAGGGTGATGGAGTGCTGCATCAGATGACCTGGCCTCCACAATCACCCGACCTCAACCCAATTGAGATGGTTTGGGATGAGTTGGACTGCAGAGTGAAGGAAAAGCAGCCAACAAGTGCTCAGCATATGTGGGAACTCCTTCAAGACTGTTGGAAAAGCATTCCAGGTGAAGCTGGTTGAGAGAATGCCAAGAGTGTGCAAAGCTGTCATCAAGGTAAAGGGTGGAAACTTTGAAGAATCTCAAATATAAAATATATTTTGATTTGTTGAACACTTTTTTGGTTACTATATGATTCCATATGTGTTATTTCATCGTTTTGATGTCTTCACTATTATTCTACAATGTAGAAAATAGTCAAAATAAAGAAAACCCTTGAATGAGTAGGTGTGTCCAAACTTTTGACTGGTACTGTATATTCTGTAAGATGACATGCTAATTCCTCCCTGTCTTTACTCCTGCCTTCAGCCTTCATGTAGTGTACAGAGTATGTGATGACTTTGTCAGCATTATACAGATGTAGGATCTTAATTTGATCACTATTTTGTTGCTGAGAATTTTGCTATGTTTTTTAGGTTTAAAAAGGCTTCTAAAGTTTGTAATTTCCACTTGATTTGCCCTAACGAAAAATGTATCAACACCTACAAAAATTTCCATTAATTAGAATCCACATAATAATTTGCTGCAGGATTATTTTCCTGCTGTAGCAAACTGACTCAAATTAAGATCCTACATCTGTAATAAGACATTATAAAAGCTCATACATGCTTATAACAATTCATTTACCCTCAGCCTTCATGTAGTGTACAGAGTAAGCGATGACTTTGTCAGCGTTGTAGATGGGTCTCTCCCAGGCCAATAGGATGGCTGAGGAGGAGACGGTTTCAGCGCGGATGTTCCTGGGCGCGCTGGGCCGGTCCTCGGACATCACCACGATGAGGCGCGCCAGGGACAGAACACTGCCCTGTTCGTTCTCCGCCACACACTGGTAGATGGCATCATCCTCCTGGGTGATCTGAGTGATAACCAGTTTACTGTGGAGGGAAACACAGAATTAGTGAACAACGGGTACAATCAGGAAATGGGGGGGGGGGGGGGGATTTTTTCTCCCAATTCCCCTGTATACAGTTTTTATTATGTGATTAGGCTTTGCTCAAATGTATTGTAGGGCACTGTTACTACAATCTGTTCTTGTTATACTGAAACTGTGAAGTTTTCTAATTTAAAAGAAAATCAAATAGCTACAGTGAGGGAAAAAAGTATTTGACCCCCTGCTGATTTTGTACTTTTGCCCACTGACAAAGAAATGATCAGTCTATAATTTTAATGGTAGGTTTATTTGAACAGTGAGAGACAGAATAACAACAAAAAAATCCAGAAAAACGCATGTCAAAAATGTTATAAATTGATTTGCATTTTAATGAGGGAAATAAGTATTTGACCCCTCTGCAAAACATGACTTAGTACTTGGTGGCAAAACCCTTGTTGGCAATCCCAGAGGTCAGACGTTTCTTGTAGTTGGCCACCAGGTTTGCACACATCTCAGGAGGGATTTTGTCCCACTCCTCTTTGCAGATCTTCTCCAAGTCATTAAGGTTTCGAGGCTGACGTTTGGCAACTCGAACCTTCAGCTCCCTCCACAGATTTTCTATGGGATTAAGGTCTGGAGACTGGCTAGGCCACTCCAGGACCTTAATGAGCTTCTTCTTAAGCCACTCCTTTGTTGCCTTGGCCGTGTGTTTTGGGTCATTGTCATGCTGGAATACCCATCCACAACCCATTTTCAATGCCCTGGCTGAGGGAAGGAGGTTCTCACCCAAGATTTGATGGTACGTGGCCCCGTCCATCATCCCTTTCATGCAGAGAAGTTGTCCTGTCCCCTTAGCAGAAAAACACCCCCAAAGCATAATGTTTCCACCTCCATGTTTGACGGTTGTGATGGTGTTCTTGGGGTCATTGGCAGCATTCCTTCTCCTCCAAACACGGCAAGTTGAGTTGATGCCAAAGAGCTCCATTTTGGTCTCATCTGACCACAACACTTTCACCCAGTTCTCCTCTGAATCATTCAGATGTTCATTGGCAAACTTCAGATGGGCATGTATATGTGCTTTCTTGAGCAGGGGGACCTTGCGGGCGCTGCAGGATTTCAGTCCTTCATGGCGTAGTGTGTTACCAATTGTTTTCTTGGTGACTATGGTCCCAGCTGCCTTGAGATCATTGACAAGATCCTCCCGTGTAGTTCTGGGCTGATTCCTCACCGTTCTCATGATCATTGCAACTCCACGAGGTGAGATTTTGCATGGAGCCCCAGGCCGAGGGAGATTGACAGTTCTTTTGTGTTTCTTCCATTTGCGAATAATCGCACCAACTGTTGTCACCTTCTCACCAAGCTGCTTGGCGATGGTTTTGTAGCCCATTCAAGCCTTGTGTAGGTCTACAATCTTGTCCCTGACTTCCTTGGAGAGCTCTTTGGTCTTGGCCATGGTGGAGAGTTTGGAATCTGTTTGATTGATTGCTTCTGTGGACAGGTGTCTTTTATACAGGTAACAAACTGAGATTAGGAGCACTCCCTTTAAGAGTGTGCTCCTAATCTCAGCTCGTTAACTGTATAAAATACACCTTTTATAGAAATCTTTCTGATTGAAAGCGGGTCAAATACTTATTTCCCTCATTAAAATGAAAATCAATTTATAACATTTTTGACATGCGTTTTTCTGGATTTTTTTGTTGTTAATCTGTCTCTCACTGTTCAAATAAACCTACCATTAAAATTATAGACTGATCATTTCTTTGTCAGTGGGCAAACGTACAAAATCAGCAGGGGATCAAATACTTTTTTTCCCTCACTGTAAATCTATTTTGATTTGTTTAGGGATAAGTGCTGAATTTTCTAATATGTTTAATAAGGTGTAATAAAGTTAAGGTTCTACCTGTTGTACATCTTGATCCTGCCGTTCAGGTGCACCTCCTCTCCGTTCTTCAGCCAGGTGATGCGAGGTGGGGGCACGCCCTGAGCCTGGCACATGAAACGGGCAGTGCCAGCCCTGGGACGGGTCTGGCTCTCTGGCCTCTCCACCATGGACGGAGGCTCTGGAGGGACATAACAACAGGTAGATGAGGTTAGTTTCCCCCTTTAGCGGGTAGATGAGGTTCGTTTCCCCCTTTAGCGGGTAGATGAGGTTAGTTTCCCCCTTTAGTGGGTAGATGAGGTTAGTTTCCCCCTTTAGTGGGTAGATGAGGTTAGTTTCCCCCTTTAGCGGGTAGATGAGGTTAGTTTCCCCCTTTAACAGGTAGATGAGGTTAGTTTCCCCCTTTAGCGGGTAGATGAGGTTAGTTTCCCCCTTTAACGGGTAGGTGAGGTTAGTTTCCCCCTTTAACAGGTAGATGAGGTTAGTTTCCCCCTTTAACAGGTAGATGAGGTTAGTTTCCCCCTTTAACAGGTAGATGAGGTTAGTTTCCCCCTTTAACGGGTAGATGAGGTTAGTTTCCCCCTTTAACAGGTAGATGAGGTTAGTTTCCCCCTTTAACAGGTAGATGAGGTTAGTTTCCCCCTTTAGCGGGTAGATGAGGTTAGTTTCCCCCTTTAACAGGTAGATGAGGTTAGTTTCCCCCTTTAACAGGTAGATGAGGTTAGTTTCACCCTTTAACAGGTAGATGTGGTTAGTTTCCCCCTTTAACAGGTAGATGAGGTTAGTTTCCCCCTTTAACAGGTAGATGAGGTTAGTTTCCCCCTTTAACAGGTAGATGAGGTTAGTTTCCCCCTTTAACGGGTAGATGAGGTTAGTTTCCCCCTTTAACAGGTAGATGAGGTTAGTTTCCCCCTTTAACAGGTAGATGAGGTTAGTTTCCCCCTTTAACAGGTAGATGAGGTTAGTTTCCCCCTTTAACAGGTAGATGAGGTTAGTTTCCCCCTTTAACAGGTAGATGAGGTTAGTTTCCCCCTTTAACAGGTAGATGAGGTTAGTTTCCCCCTTTAACGGGTAGATGAGGTTAGTTTCCCCCTTTAACAGGTAGATGAGGTTAGTTTCCCCCTTTAACAGGTAGATGAGGTTAGTTTCCCCCTTTAGTGGGTAGATGAGGTTAGTTTCCCCCTTTAGTGGGTAGATGAGGTTAGTTTCCCCCTTTAGCGGGTAGATCAGGTTAATTTCCCCCTTTAGCAGGTAGATGAGGTTAGTTTCCCCCTTTAACGAGTAGATGAGGTTAGTTTCCCCCTTTAACAGGTAGATGAGGTTAGTTTCCCCCTTTAACGGGTAGATGAGGTTAGTTTCCCCCTTTAACAGGTAGATGAGGTTAGTTTCCCGCTTTAGTTTCCCCCTTTAACGGGTAGATGAGGTTTGATTCCCCCTTTAACAGGTAGATGAGATTAGTTTCCCCCTTTAACGGGTAGATGGGGTTAGTTTCCCCCTTTAGTTTCCCCCTTCAACGTGTAGATGAGGTTAGTTTCCCCCTTTAACGGGTAGATGAGGTTAGTTTCCCCCTTTGGTTTCTCCCTTCAAGGGGTAGATGAGGTCAGTTTCCCCCTTTAACGGGTAGATGAGGTTAGTTCCCCCTTTAACAGGTAGATGAGATTAGTTTCCCCTTTAACGGGTAGATGAGGTTAGTTTCCCCCTTTAGTTTCTCCCTTCAAGGGGTAGATGAGGTTAGTTTCCCCTTTAACAGGTAGATGAGGTTAGTTTCCCCCTTTAACAGGTAGATGAGGTTAGTTTCCCCTTTAACGGGTAGATGAGGTTAGTTTCCCCATTAACAGGTAGATGAGGTTAGTTTCCCCCTTTAACGGGTAGATGAGGTTAGTTTCCCCCCTTTAACAGGTAGATGAGGTTAGTTTCCCCCTTTAACGGGTAGATGAGGTTAGTTTCCCCCTTTAACAGGTAGATGAGGTTAGTTTCCCCCTTTAACGGGTAGATGAGGTTAGTTTCCCCTTTAACGGGTAGATGAGGTTAGTATCGACTGAGCAGGCTTATTCTGTGTGCAGGAAATGTACCCAAGTAGTGTACCCACCTAGCACGGTGAGGTTGGCAGCAGCGGTGGTGTAGTTGCGTGTTCCTGGTGTGGTGGCTCTACAGAGGTAGACTCCACCGTGCTGAGGCTTCACATCACTGATCAACAGGTTCCCACTGACGGAACACATCAAACTTGACTTACACATTTGAAACACACTTTACCGTGAAACACACTTTAACGTGAAACACACTTTACAGTTAAAACAGCACCATAGAAAAACGAAATAACGTAAAACCCAACAGATATCTAAAATAATACTAATACAACCACTGATTAAAGGCCAAGCTAAGGGCCGGGCGCTTGCAGGCTGACCCCGGTCGTCAGCTGAACGGTGTTTCCTCCGGCACACTGGTGCAACTGGCTTCCGGGTTAAGCGGGCGGGCGCAAAGAAGCGTGGTTTTGCGGGTCATGTTTTTCCGAAAGGACGCGTGACTCGACCTTCGCCTCTCCCGAGCCCGTTGGGGAGTTGCAGCGATGAGATCGTAATTGGATCGCAATTGGATATCATGTAATTGGGGAGAAAAAGGGGTTAAAAACATAAAATATAATTTAAGAAAAAAGGCCAAGCTAAATAGGATGGTCATTATGGCCTTATATAGGTAGGTATTATAGTCAGCCATGAACGAAGTCAACAGCAGTATTGGGTAACGTCAGATCGCTGATCGCTCAGTTTAAGCGTGATTTAAAAACATCCATGGGGTCTGTCCGCCCCTCTTACCTGCCCAGCACCCTGGCATTGTGCACGTCAATGGGTTTACTGTCGGCTCGGCTCCAGGATATGATGGGTCTGGGGTTGCCCGTAGCAATACACTCCAGAACCACAGTGTGGTGGAGGGACACCGTCACATTCTGGGGGCCCGCTATGATCCGGGGCCTCTGACGGGGCTTAGGGCCAACACCTGAAACAGATAGGAAGACCAAGACACATGTCTAATAAGTATTAAAGCAATAACAATGTTGCTCTGTACATGTGTATGGAAATATACAAGGAAGTGGAGGTATGATACAGCTGTCCATAGGAGAAATACACAGATTGACTAAAGGAAGCAGTGGCTTCTCACACAGCGATTGAATAAATGTGGTGTTGACAGTTTATTCTCAAACACCTGGTTTGATAACGGAGAGCGTTGCCTCGCTGCTCTTGACGCGGTTGCCGATGTTGGTGGCCACACAGCGGTACTTCCCAGCATCCTCTAGTTGGACGTTTTGAATCTGGAGAACTCCGTTGGGCAGGACTGTGATTCTAGAGAGACATTGTATGGACAGTGATGGTTAGTACCAGGACCTGATAGAACAGTATAATGGATAGTGATGGTTAGTACCAGGACCTGATAGAACAGTATAATGGATAGTGATGGTTAGTACCAGGACTTGATAGAACAGTATAATGGATAGTGATGGTTAGTACCAGGACCTGATAGAACAGTATAATGCATAGTGATGGTTAGTACCAGGACTTGATAGAACAGTATAATGGATAGTGATGGTTAGTACCAGGACTTGATAGAACAGTATAATGGATAGTGATGGTTAGTACATGATAGAACAGTATAATGCATAGTGATGGTTAGTACATGATAGAACAGTATAATGCATAGTGATGGTTAGTACATGATAGAACAGTATAATGGATAGTGATGGTTAGTACCAGGACTTGATAGAACAGTATAATGGATAGTGATGGTTAGTACCAGGACTTGATAGAACAGTATAATGCATAGTGATGGTTAGTACATGATAGAACAGTATAATGCATAGTGATGGTTAGTACATGATAGAACAGTATAATGGATAGTGATGGTTAGTACCAGGACCTGATAGAACAGTATAATGGATAGTGATGGTTAGTACCAGGACCTGATAGAACAGTATAATGGATAGTGATGGTTAGTACCAGGACTTGATAGAACAGTATAATGCATAGTGATGGTTAGTACATGATAGAACAGTATAATGGATAGTGATGGTTAGTACCAGGACTTGATAGAACAGTATAATGGATAGTGATGGTTAGTACCAGGACTTGATAGAACAGTATAATGGATAGTGATGGTTAGTACCAGGACTTGATAGAACAGTATAATGGATAGTGATGGTTAGTACATGATAGAACAGTATAATGCATAGTGATGGTTAGTACATGATAGAACAGTATAATGCATAGTGATGGTTAGTACCAGGACTTGATAGAACAGTATAATGGATAGTGATGGTTAGTACCAGGACTTGATAGAACAGTATAATGGATAGTGATGGTTAGTACATGATAGAACAGTATAATGCATAGTGATGGTTAGTACATGATAGAACAGTATAATGCATAGTGATGGTTAGTACATGATAGAACAGTATAATGGATAGTGATGGTTAGTACCAGGACTTGATAGAACAGTATAATGCATAGTGATGGTTAGTACATGATAGAACAGTATAATGGATAGTGATGGTTAGTACCAGGACTTGATAGAACAGTATAATGGATAGTGATGGTTAGTACCAGGACTTGATAGAACAGTATAATGGTTAGTGATGGTTAGTAACATGACTTGATAGAACAGTATAATGGATAGTGATGGTTAGTACATGATAGAACAGTATAATGCATAGTGATGGTTAGTACATGATAGAACAGTATAATGCATAGTGATGGTTAGTACATGATAGAACAGTATAATGCATAGTGATGGTTAGTACATGATAGAACAGTATAATGGATAGTGATGGTTAGTATCAGGACTTGATAGAACAGTATAATGCATAGTGATGGTTAGTACATGATAGAACAGTATAATGCATAGTGATGGTTAGTACATGATAGAACAGTATAATGGATAGTGATGGTTAGTACCAGGACTTGATAGAACAGTATAATGGATAGTGATGGTTAGTACCAGGACTTGATAGAACAGTATAATGGATAGTGATGGTTAGTACCTGATAGAACAGTATAATGCATAGTGATGGTTAGTACCTGATAGAACAGTATAATGCATAGTGATGGTTAGTACATGATAGAACAGTATAATGCATAGTGATGGTTAGTACCTGATAGAACAGTATAATGCATAGTGATGGTTAGTACCTGATAGAACAGTATAATGCATAGTGATGGTTAGTACCTGATAGAACAGTATAATGGATAGTGATGGTTAGTACCTGATAGAACAGTATAATGCATAGTGACGGTTAGTACCTGATAGAACAGTATAATGCATAGTGATGGTTAGTACCAGGACTTGATAGAACAGTATAATGCATAGTGATGGTTAGTACCAGGACTTGATAGAACAGTATAATGGATAGTGATGGTTAGTACCAGGACTTGATAGAACAGTATAATGGATAGTGATGGTTAGTACCAGGACTTGATAGAACAGTATAATGGATAGTGATGGTTAGTACATGATAGAACAGTATAATGCATAGTGATGGTTAGTACATGATAGAACAGTATAATGCATAGTGATGGTTAGTACATGATAGAACAGTATAATGGATAGTGATGGTTAGTACCAGGACTTGATAGAACAGTATAATGCATAGTGATGGTTAGTACATGATAGAACAGTATAATGCATAGTGATGGTTAGTACATGATAGAACAGTATAATGCATAGTGATGGTTAGTACATGATAGAACAGTATAATGCATAGTGATGGTTAGTACATGATAGAACAGTATAATGGATAGTGATGGTTAGTACCAGGACTTGATAGAACAGTATAATGGATAGTGATGGTTAGTACATGATAGAACAGTATAATGCATAGTGATGGTTAGTACATGATAGAACAGTATAATGGATAGTGATGGTTAGTACATGATAGAACAGTATAATGCATAGTGATGGTTAGTACCAGGACCTGATAGAACAGTATAATGGATAGTGATGGTTAGTACCAGGACTTGATAGAACAGTATAATGGATAGTGATGGTTAGTACCAGGACCTGACAGAACAGTATAATGCATAGTGATGGTTAGTACCAGGACCTGATAGAACAGTATAATGGATAGTGATGGTTAGTACATGATAGAACAGTATAATGCATAGTGATGGTTAGTACATGATCGAACAGTATAATGGATAGTGATGGTTAGTACGTGACAGAACAGTATAAACACAACCCCAAAAAGCAATGAGATTCAGATAAAATCAAGAGACAGAGGTGGTCTTGTATATTGAATTGTACCATAACATAACATGTAACATATCAATACTATACTAGTATGATTAAAAAAAAACGAGTTGAACGTTTAATCAGAAAAAAAGAGACCACTTGACCACAGCTCGTGTAGGAAAGCCCCGTCCAGCTGCAGACCCTAAACATCGCTCGTAGAACCTTTTACAATTAAACACATTTTGTCCTGGTACTAACCATATTCCTACACTGTACCTGTCTGTCTCCAGCGGAAGTGTGCTTTGGTCTAGCTCCCAGGTGACGCTGGCAGGAGGGTCAGAGGTCACCTGACAGCTGAACCTGGCCACGGAACCCTCAGTCACCTCCAAAGGGATGGGATGCACCACGAACTGTGAGATTTCTGGAACACACAATGAAAGACCAATTACATTTACATTTTAGTCATTTAGCAGACGCTCTTATCCAGAGCGACTTACAGTTAATGAATAATTTTTTTTTTTTTTATACTGGCCCCCCGTGGGAATCGAACCCACAACCCTGGCGTTGCAAACACCATGCTCTATCAACTGAGCTACATCCCTGCCGGCCATTCCCTCCCCTACCCTGGACGACACTGGGCCAATTGTGCGCCGCCCATGAGTCTCCCGGTCGCGGCCGGCTGCGACAGAGCCTGGATTCGAACCAGGATCTCTAGTGGCACAGTTAGCACTGCGATGCAGTGCCTTAGACCACTGCGCCACTCAGAAGATCTAATTAGCTGTGGGACACAACACACAGACTGGCCAAAGGAAGCAGTGGTTACTGCGTTTAGTATTGACTCTCCATAAGGCCCAATGTATTTCTGACCACAAGGCAGAGCTGCCCTTAGAACATGATAGAATAAGGAAAACTCCAATCGGATGATATGCAGTCATAGATGTGTAGAATAACCAGGTAGTTAGCTTAGTGGTTAAGAGAGCAGGTAGCTTAGTGGTTAAGAGCGTTGTGCCAGTAACCGAAAGGTCGCTGGTTCTAATCCCGAGCCGACTAGGTGAAAAATCTGTCGATGTGCCCTTGAGCAAGGCACTTAACCCTAATTGCGCCTGTAAGTCGCTCTGGATAAGAGCGTCTGCTAAATGACTAAAATGTTTATGAGTTCTTGGTGCAACATATTCAAATTTATTTATTTAACCAGGTGAGGCAGTTAAGAACAAATGACTGACAGGAAGGCCTGTAGGCCTAACCATGAAAAGGTTTATTTTATGAACTTGTTATCAAGTGTTTCACAAAACGACTTCATTGATTTCAACAACTTGCTTGGAATTTGAATATTCAGCTTTCAATCTATAGTTTGAAGAGAGGAGGTCAAGTGTGTCAAACCCTGATGGTGAGAAATGGGATCTGAACCCATGAGGGAGTTTGACACATCCCAGCCACCATGATTTTGTCTTTGAGCCAATCAGCTGTGCAGCTGGCCAGCTGTTCGGATCAATAGACCAATCAATATACCAATCAATAGATCAATGGGAGAATGGCATTGAATGATGTATGGTCATAAATCAACACTAATCAATGGGCTGGCTCTCAGGAGATAAGGCTTTAAGACTGCAGATAGATGAAGGAGGAGGAGGAGGAGGAGGAGGAGGAGGAGGAGGAAGAGGAGGAGGAGGAGGAAGATGAGGAGGAGGAGGAGGAAGACAGGAGGAGGAGGAGGAAGACAGGAGGAGGAGGAGGAGGAGGAAGAGGAGGAGGAGGAGGAAGACAGGAGGAGGAGGAGGAAGACAGGAGGAGGAGGCAGAGGAAGAAGACAGGAGGAGGAAGAGGAGGAGGAGGAGGAGGAGGAGGAGGAGGAAGAGGAGGAGGAGGAGGAAGAGGAGGAGGAGGAGGAAGACAGGAGGAGGAGGAGGAGGAAGAGGAGGAGTAGGAGGAAGACAGGAGGAGGAGGAGGAGGAGGAGGAAGAGGAGGAGGAATACAGGAGGAGGAGGAGGAAGACAGGAGGAGGAGGAGGAGGAGGAGGAAGAGGAGGAGGAGGGGGAGGAGGAAGAGGAGGAGGAAGACAGGAGGAGGAGGAGGAGGAAGAGGAGGAGGAAGACAGGAGGAAGTGGAGGAGGAGGAAGACAGGAGGAGGAGGAGGAGGAAGACAGGAGGAAGAGGAGGAGGAGGAGGAGGAAGAGGAGGAGGAAGATAAATACAAATAGTAAAAGTATGATTATGATTTATCACAGACATCTTCAATAATGATTCATCACAGACATCCTCAATAATGATTCATCACAGACATCTTCAATAATGATTTATCACAGAGATCTTCAATAATGAATACTAGAAGGATCTGTCTGCCTGACCGTTGAGTACATAATACATACACAATACCATGTTAAAGACCCCAGTCACAGGACCAGGTCAATACCATGTTAAAGACCCCAGTCACAGGACCAGGTCAATACCATGTTAAAGACCCCAGTCACAGGACCAGGTCAATACCATGTTAAAGACCCCAGGAACAGGACCAGGTCAATACCATGTTAAAGAAAATCAATGACTAGTTTCTCCTATTAAAGTCAACATTAAAATGTTGCTCTAAAGCAGATTTGAATTAAAGATATTTCCTTTTTAATTTGAAGCCTAACAAGGACACCAATATTGTACACAAATAACAGCTAACCCTAACGTGGAGAAGGTCATCCTTGCCCTGGATTGGATAGAAAGGAAACGCCAGCATATGTTGCCAAGAGAGCTGCCTTCCTCATTGCATATGATAATCAACTAAATCTCTTATTTAAAAAATCAAGTTTAACAGCAGAAACATCTTGAAAACAATCGCACCATGATGGCATGTAGGCCTAGGTGCTCACCACACTGGGCCTTGTTAACATGATCTAATGTCCATCTAGCTAATCTCCACCCATAGATAAGGCGCCGAAGCCATCCTCTCTGGTGGGGGTTTCTGGCGGTGGTTGGGGTCAACCACGTTGGGGGCGTGGCCTGAGCAGCAGACTACTCCGCCCAGCCCAACCTAGCTCTGTCGTAAACAGCAGATTAACGGACAGGTCAGACTGCACAAAGGTTCCCTTAGAGAGGTCAGGGTTCACCCCAGCCCCCCTGTCCATTCAATTTCAGCCCAAATTGGGGGGAGACCCGGTCGGATTAAAGACTGTTATCAGTCTGGTCAGCTGTTGTCTACCAAAAAACTTGCATATACTAATGCTTCACGTTTTTTGTTAGTTGTTTATATTTCGAATATGAAACAATGTTGCTCTAGTATGACTGTAAAGCTGAGGATGTCGTGTGATGTCATAGAGCATGTTGCTACTGCAGGTGCCATAACACTGACTGTTGTTAAACTAAAACCGGACGCAATAAACATCACATTCACATTTACGTCATTTAGCAGACGCTCTTATCCAGAGCGACTTACAAATTGGTGCATTCACCTTATAGCCAGTGGGATAACCACTTTACAATATGTTTATTTTTTTTATTTTTATATGTATATATATATATTTTTTTTCTCCACAGAACTCTTGTGGCTTTCCTTTCCTTTCCTGAGCTTTTTTCAAATGTTTGAGAGGAATAACACAACCTAGTCACCCACTTGACAGATCGGGCCTAGCCTATAAATACGTAGAACAATAGAGTTGCCCTTGACACAGATCGGGCCTAGCCTATAGATACGTAGAACAATAGAGTTGCCCTTGACACAGATAGTGAGTGTGGGAGAGGCCAGCGACTGGAGAGCCACTGAAAGGACCAGTGACGGACTAGTGAAAGGACAGAGGACAGCAGGACAGGGCAACCTCCGGCCACAGCACGGAGCTCAGAGCAGGCGGGCCAGGCGGTGACATCACACAAAGCCTTTCCCATGCACTTCCTTGATCTCTCTGGACCGATGGGGAGCAGCAGAGAGAAAGAGAGAGACGCCCCCTTTTAACCCTTCAGGAGCCATGCTCATCATTGTCAGATCTAACAACTATTTTCAAGACATCAAATAAACTAAAGCAACATTGATATTGGTGTTGCTTTTGATAAACAAGGAATATGTGATACTTATAATACCCCCCATCCCTAAATGATGTCCTACAGGAAGATAAACCAGACTAAAGTCAAGCCAACCCCTGTGGTTGTGTTTGTAAGAACTGGCCTGGTGATGCTCAATAGGCCAGCTGTCCTGTCCACTGATATGTGGACAAACTAATGCCTTTTCTTTAGGGCCAGTCAGGAACCGTCACGGCCAGACAGGGCCAGTCAGGGCCAGTCAGGAACAGTCAGGGCCAGTCAGGAACAGTCAGGGCCAGTCAGGAACCGTCACGGCCAGTCAGGGCCAGTCAGGGCCAGTCAGGGCCAGTCAGGGCCAGTCAGGGCCAGACAGGGCCAGTCAGGGCCAGTCAGGGCCAGTCAGGAACAGTCAGGGCCAGTCAGGGCCAGTCAGGGCCAGTCAGGGCCAGTCAGGGCCAGTCAGGAACAGTCAGGGCCAGTCAGGGCCAGTCAGGGCCAGTCAGGAACAGTCAGGGCCAGTCAGGAACAGTCAGGAACAGTCAGGGCCAGTCAGGGCCAGTCAGGGCCAGTCAGGGCCAGTCAGGGCCAGTCAGGGCCAGTCAGGGCCAGTCAGGAACAGTCAGGGCCAGTCAGGAACAGTCAGGAACAGTCAGGAACAGTCAGGGCCAGTCAGGGCCAGTCAGGGCCAGTCAGGGCCAGTCAGGGCCAGTCAGGGCCAGTCAGGGCCAGTCAGGAACAGTCAGGGCCAGTCAGGAACAGTCAGGAACAGTCAGGGCCAGTCAGGGCCAGTCAGGGCCAGTCAGGGCCAGTCAGGAACAGTCAGGGCCAGTCAGGGCCAGTCAGGGCCAGTCAGGGCCAGTCAGGAACAGTCAGGGCCAGTCAGGGCCAGTCAGGAACCGTCACGGCCAGACAGGGCCAGTCAGGGCCAGTCAGGGCCAGTCAGGGCCAGTCAGGGCCAGTCAGGGCCAGTCAGGGCCAGTCAGGAACAGTCAGGGCCAGTCAGGAACAGTCAGGAACAGTCAGGGCCAGTCAGGGCCAGTCAGGGCCAGTCAGGGCCAGTCAGGAACAGTCAGGGCCAGTCAGGGCCAGTCAGGGCCAGTCAGGAACAGTCAGGGCCAGTCAGGGCCAGTCAGGAACCGTCACGGCCAGACAGGGCCAGTCAGGGCCAGTCAGGGCCAGTCAGGGCCAGTCAGGGCCAGTCAGGGCCAGTCAGGGCCAGTCAGGAACAGTCAGGGCCAGTCAGGGCCAGTCAGGGCCAGTCAGGGCCAGTCAGGAACAGTCAGGGCCAGTCAGGGCCAGTCAGGAACAGTCAGGGCCAGTCAGGGCCAGTCAGGGCCAGTCAGGAACAGTCAGGGCCAGTCAGGGCCAGTCAGGGCCAGTCAGGGCCAGTCAGGGCCAGTCAGGGCAGGCCAGACAAAGGGCTAAAAGTGAAAGGCCTTTGAGAGATTCCTCTGTGTAACAGACCACACCACAGAGAGAGCACTGGTCTACCCTGACAACGCACCAACACAAGAACACGGCAGACTGACTGAACACATTTTCCAGGATATTGTGTGTGTGAAAGTGTGTAGGCCTGTGTGTGTTTCCATATTACACATATAACCTATTATCCTGAGTATTTTAGTAGCTTTCAGACTGTCCATCAGTACTTCACTGACCCTTAAACAAGTCTATAACTCCACAATAAGCTTTTACCACCAATAAGGATAAGCCTGTACACCTTATAATTTTTACATCTTAGTCATTTAGCAGACACTCTTATCCAGAGTGACTACATACATTTTCATACATTTTTTTTTTCATACTGGCCCCCCGTGGGAATCTAACCCACAACCCTGGCGTTGCAAGCGCCATGCTCTACCAACTGAGCTACACTGGGCTTGGTCTAATGACATGGAACCTTTACTGAGGAAAGCTTTAGAGGACTTTTCTCAATAACGCGTGTGTGTGTGTGTGTGTGTGTGTGTGTATGTGTGTGTGTGTGTGTGTGTGTGTGTGTGTGTGTGTGTGTGTGTCATTACAAATGTTGTTGTTGTTATTGTTCTGTAGTGTTTGATATACCTTTAAGCTGTATATACATTTCACTGTATGCTTTCCAGTGACACATTCTGTTACCTCATGCTCCATACTTACTTGTGATAGTCAGTCGGGATCTTTGGCTTAACATGGCTCCATATCTATTCTGGGAGAGGCACTGATAGAACCCTTCGTCCGACTCCTCTCCGTCTCTCCTGACCTCAGGTATGTACAGCGAGCCGTTGGACAGGAACTGGAGCCGCTCGCTCTCCGCTAGCCTGACTCCATTCCTCAGCCATCTGATGGTGATGGGAGGCTGTCCGTGAGCCACACAGTCCAGGACCGCTGGATCCCTGGGTATCACTACAACACCACTGGGTTCTGTGATGAAGGAGAGCTCACTGAAACAAAAAACACCTGGAAATGGAAAGGAGAGGGGACCGTTAATGAGATGAAAGGAGGAGGAGAGGAAGACGTTGATATGTCAGGCCTGTCCTGTCAGGTCTGTGGAGTCAGTAAGGGACTCTATTGGGTCCTTATGTATTGCACAATACTTGCATGGTTATCATAGTAGTGTATTATAGCAGTGTATATATTTTAGTGTAACTTTCTCTACCTATTCATGTAATCGTTTCCTTATTTCCTGTCTGTTTGGTCTTGATAAATACATCAAAAACAGAAAGAAAAAGAAATAACTCAGATATGGTGTATAGCCTAGTTATTACCCAGGTTACTTGGTAAACAATACAGTGTTAATGAGACCAAGGAGACACTAAATTGTCCGTTTGAATTTGGAAAAAATCAGTTAATTTGAATATTTGAATGCATGGTCCTGGTCCATGCAGGAATTAACAACTGGACTCTGCCCAAAACAATCACAGCCACTCAAGTCAGTCACTCTATTCCTCTAAAAGTAATGCATTTTACACAGAATAGTAGCTTTTTTCCCCTTTTATGTTATAAAATATATTCTTATTCTCGTGCATCCTTTTTTTGCCGGGTATAATATCCGCCCAAAGGTCGTGGCCACATTCTGTGGTCATCCGGTCTGGTACGGTTGATATCTGGTCACACAAACACGGACCTCAAACGCTCTTGCAGTTGCAAATAACTACTGACACATAAAATATACAGAAAAATTAAAACAATTACTTAACCTGATAGTGGAATAAACAAAACAAAAAACAGCAAACAATGCTGGTGTAGATTCCTTTTGAAAATCGCCATTTATTCCGATTGTTCTGTCATTCTATAAAGGAGGACCGCCGTTTCCTATCGTGCTGCGAGCCTCCCCAAATGACCAATGACACCTGGGCTGCAACAACATCTGAGAGGGACTCCGGCTGGGACCCCCTCCCCCTGACGGCGCATGTGCTACTCGAGCCAAGCTTTAATCGATGGGCGCACGTCGTGGGTTTCCACTACAGTCCAGTGGTTCCCAAACTTTGGGGGAGGGGTCGGCCGGGGGCACGGAGGTCGGCAGGGGGGCGTGGAGGTCCCCCCCCCCCCCCATTTTATTTATTTAATTAATAATAATATATATATATATATAATTTTTTTTTAGGAACTCAGTCCCGCTTTAAACTTAAAAGTTGTAATAGTAGAATAAACAAGGTGCAATTTCTAAATTGGGTAATGCTTCATCAGTTCCTCTTGTCATGTCAGTCATTGCAGACCTCAGAGAGCTATTTATAACTTGTCAGAAATGTCCAAATCAACTAGCCCAACGTTTTTAGCCCATAGATATTGTTGTAATTTTTTTGTCACTAAAATATCACATGAATACACAATAGACAAGGCCCTGTGTAGCTCAGTTGGTAGAGCATGGCGCTTGCAACGCCAGGGTTGTGGGTTCGATTCCCACGGGGGGCCAGTATGAAAAAAAAAAAAAAAATTAGGCACTCACTAAGTGTAAGCCGCTCTGGATAAGCGCATCTCCTAAAATGTATAGAATTGCAAGAAAATTATCTTTAAAACTGCTACATTTTATTTGCATCCTATGATAAAATGTGTAGAATTGCAGGAAATAAGCTTTAAACCTTCAAAATTCTCTCCGCCAACAAGAGGGGTGGGAACAGTGTGTGCCATGAACAGTGCTTGTGCCCATAGAAATAGACTTGGCAAGTGTGTACGCGCGTAGGGACGGCCCAGGATGTTCCCCAATGCTGCACCATATTCTATCCAAACAATTGCTGGCAACACCAGATATTTCTTAGATGTGGTTTATAGGTTTAGCTAGCAGTTACCAAGGACCAATGCATTGATACAAAACTGGTGATCAGGTCCCTATATGAAACAGCTGCTCTGTTTGACCATTGAACTTGGTAATTATGAGGAGATATTGATGGCAGCGGGTCAGCTGGCTTCCTGAATGAATTCAGCTGTTGATCCAACCGGCCACCATGGACCTGGAGTGGCTGTGCCTTTTGACAATGGACCCGACCCTTCATCCCTCTACCCATTCAATGACCAATAGGCTCCAGCTGTGAGGTTGAGATCAGCTGTGCTGTGGTCAGCTAAAAATCCCCTCTCTCTCTCTCTCTCTCTCTCTCTCTCTCTCTCTCTCTCTCTCTCTCTCTCTCTCTCTCTCTCTCTCTCTCTCTCTCTCTCTCTCTCTCTCTCTCTCTCTCTCTCTCTCTCTCTCTCTCTCTCTCTCTCTCTCTCTCTCTCTACTCTCTACTTTACACACAGGCAAAGATTACATTTAGACGTTTTGTCTCACCTTACACTTGAGAAAATAACTTTATTCATTGATTGATTGATTTGTTTTGTTCCCTTTTACCATACCATTGCAAAAAGCTATAGCCTACCCAGTTACAATAAATACCCACTCTACGCATAGGCAAATGAAACATTTGGTCAGAAAACCAAAAGGGATTGTGTCACATTAGGCTATGGCAGAATTAATAAAAAATAAAAAATAATATTTATTTATTTATTCATTTTGTCCACTATACAAACATTTGCAAAAGTTACCCACTGGTCAGTTCAACGTCTAGTTTTGATTTACATTTGGTTGAGTTGTCAACTAACCTGAATTCAACATGAAATACAAAAACATTTCACCATGTCATTGGATTTAGGTTAAAGTGGATTTAGGTTAAAAGTTGATTTTGGTTAAAAGTTGATTTAGGTTAAAAGTTGATTTAGGTTAAAAGTTGGGTGAAAAAAATAAGAAATTATCTTAAGTGGATTACTTTTTTCAAATCCAATCAGTTTTCCACGTTGATTCAACGTCATCACATTGAATTTCTTTGTTGAAATGACATGGAAACAACATTGATTCAACCAGTTTTTGCCCAGTGGGTATATGCTATCCAGTGACCCAATTATTACTGAACAAAAATATAAATGCCACATGTAAAGTGTTGGTCCCATGTTTAATGAGCTGAAATAAAAGATCCCAGAAATCTTCCATGGGCACAAAAAGCTTATTTCTCTCAAATTTTGTGCACTAATTTGTTTACATCCCTGTTAGTGAGCATTTCTCCTTTGCCAAGATAATCCATCCACCTGACAGGTGTGGCATATCAAGAAGCTGATTAAACAGCATGATCATTACACAGGTGCAACTTGTGCTGGGGACAATAAAAGGCCACTCTAAAATGTGCAGTTTTGTCACACTACACAATGCCACAGATGTCTCAAGTTTTGAGGGAGCGTGCAATTGGCATGCTGATTGCAGGAATGTCCACCAGAGCTGTTGCCAGAGAATTGAATGTTAATTTCTCTACCATAAGCCGCATCCAACGTCGTTTAATAGAATTTGTTAGTACGTCCAACCGGCCTCACAACTGCAGACCAAGTGTAACCACGCCAGCCCAGGACCTCCACATCCGGCTTCTTCACCTGCGGGATCGATCGTCTGAGACCAGCCACCCGGACAGTTGATGAAACTGTGGGTTTGCTGAACCCAACAATTTCTGCACAAACTGTCAGAAACCGTCTCAGGGAAGCTCATCTGCGTGCTTGTCGTCCTCACCAGGGTCTTGACCTGACTGCAGTTCGGCGTCGTAACCGATTTGAATGCACAGAGATACCGTGATGAGATCCTGAGGCCCATTGTCGTGCCATTCATCTGCCGCCATCACCTCATGTTTCAGCATGATAATGCACGGCCCCATTCTGTACACAATTCCTGGAAGCTGAAAATATCCCAGTTCTTCCATGGCCTGCATACTCACCAGACGTCCCCCATTGAGCATGTTTGGGATGCTCTGGATCGACATGTATGACAGCGTGTTCCAGTTCCCACCAATATCCAGCAACTTTGCACAACCATTGAAGAGGAGTGGGACAACATTCCACAGGCCACAATCAACAGCCTGATCAACTCTATGCAAAGGAGATGTGTCGTGCTGTATTAGGCAAATGGTGGTCACACCAGATACTGACTGGTTTTCTGATCCACGCCCCTACCTTTTTTAAAAGGTATCTGTGACCAACATATGCATATCTGTATTCCCAGTCATGTGAAATCCATAGATTAGGGCCTAATTTATTTATTTCAATTGACTGATTTTCTTATATGAACTGTAACTCAGTAAAATACTTGAAATAGTTGCATGTTGCGTTTATATTTTTGTTCAGTGTACATGAAATGTTGGCCTTGATAACTTGCATCTTTTAGGTTGCTTGTGAGCTTCAACTGTCAGTAAAGGAACCTATAAATATGGTCTTAAGCACCCTGTCATAATGAGATGGAGTGTGCAGCGTAATTATATATTGATTAGAGAGCTGACCATTGATTGATTTAATCATTTCTGCCCCACTTCAGTCAAAGCTCAAGACCAATGGTCAGGATAACGCTGTCCGATAATCTCTTTAGTATTCATTCATTTACAAATATGCTCTGTTTCATTAAAGGTTTCGTGATGCAGGTGAAATCAGTACAGGCCATCTGTTAAGGTTTGAATCAGAACCTCAACATCTCCCCTTTACTTGATGTTTTAATGCTGTGTAGAAATAGTTAAAGGTGTACTTTACTTTAAAACCATTTTTTCATATTCAAAAGGAGTGACTACATTGTCCACCATCCCAGACAGCTGTGTGTTGTTAAACTACATCCAACAGAACGCAGACAGCTGTGGGTTGTTAAACTACATCCAACAGAACGCAGACAGCTGTGCGTTGTTAAACTACATCTCACAGAACGCAGACAGCTGTGCGTTGTTAAACTACATCCAACAGAACGCAGACAGCTGTGTGTTGTTAAACTACATCCAACAGAACGCAGACAGCTGTGCGTTGTTAAACTACATCCAACAGAACGCAGACAGCTGTGCGTTGTTAAACTACATCCAACAGAACGCAGACAGCTGTGCGTTGTTAAACTACATCCAACAGAACGCAGACAGCTGTGCGTTGTTAAACTACATCCAACATAACGCAGACAGCTGTGCGTTGTTAAACTACATCCAACAGAACGCAGACAGCTGTGCGTTGTTAAACTACATCCAAAAGAACGCAGACAGCTGTGCGTTGTTAAACTACATCAAACAGAACGCAGACAGCTGTGCGTTGTTAAACTACATCCAACAGAACGCAGACAGCTCTGCGTTGTTAAACTACATCCAACAGAACGCAGACAGCTGTGCGTTGTTAAACTACATCTCACAGAACGCAGACAGCTGTGTGTTGTTAAACTACATCCAACAGAACGCAGACAGCTGTGCGTTGTTAAACTACATCCAACAGAACGCAGACAGCTGTGTGTTGTTAAACTACATCTCACAGAACGCAGACAGCTGTGCGTTGTTAAACTACATCCAACAGAACGCAGACAGCTGTGCGTTGTTAAACTACATCCAACAGAACGCAGACAGCTGTGCGTTGTTAAACTACATCCAACAGAACGCAGACAGCTGAGCGTTGTTAAACTACATCCAACAGAACGCAGACAGCTGTGTGTTGTTAAACTACATCCAACAGAACGCAGACAGCTGTGTGTTGTTAAACTACATCCAACAGAACGCAGACAGCTGTGTGTTGTTAAACTACATCCAACAGAACGCAGACAGCTGTGCGTTGTTAAACTACATCCAACAGAACGCAGACAGCTCTGCGTTGTTAAACTACATCCAACAGAACGCAGACAGCTGTGCGTTGTTAAACTACATCTCACAGAACGCAGACAGCTGTGTGTTGTTAAACTACATCCAACAGAACGCAGACAGCTGTGCGTTGTTAAACTACATCCAACAGAACGCAGACAGCTGTGTGTTGTTAAACTACATCTCACAGAACGCAGACAGCTGTGCGTTGTTAAACTACATCCAACAGAACGCAGACAGCTGTGCGTTGTTAAACTACATCCAACAGAACGCAGACAGCTGTGCGTTGTTAAACTACATCCAACAGAACGCAGACAGCTGAGCGTTGTTAAACTACATCCAACAGAACGCAGACAGCTGTGTGTTGTTAAACTACATCCAACAGAACGCAGACAGCTGTGTGTTGTTAAACTACATCCAACAGAACGCAGACAGCTGTGTGTTGTTAAACTACATCCAACAGAACGCAGACAGCTGTGCGTTGTTAAACTACATCCAACAGAACGCAGACAGCTGTGTGTTGTTAAACTACATCCAACAGAACGCAGACAGCTGTGCGTTGTTAAACTACATCCAACAGAACGCAGACAGCTGTGTGTTGTTAAACTACATCCAACAGAACGCAGACAGCTGTGCGTTGTTAAACTACATCCAACAGAACGCAGACAGCTGTGCGTTGTTAAACTACATCCAACAGAACGCAGACAGCTGTGCGTTGTTAAACTACATCCAACAGAACGCAGACAGCTGTGTGTTGTTAAACTACATCCAACAGAACGCAGACAGCTGTGTGTTGTTAAACTACATCAAACAACAACACAGAGTTACATATGGGGTAAAAAAACATAAAGTCAAAAATACAACAGAAAATATATATACAGTGTGTGCAAATGTAGCAAGTTATGGAGGTAAGGCAATAAATAGGCCATAGTGCAAAATAATTACAATTATTGCTAGATGTGCAAGAGATTATGTGCAAATAGAGATACTGGGGTACAAATGAGCAAAATAAATAACAATATGGGGATGAGGTAGTTGGGTGGGCTAATTTCAGAAAGGCTGTGTACAGGTGCAGTGATCGGTAAGCTGCTCTGACAACTGACGCTTAAAGTTAGTGAGGGAGATAAGAGTCTCCAGCTTCAGAGATTTTTGCAGTTCGTTCCAGTCATTGGCAGCAGAGAACTGGAAGGAATGGCGGCCAAAGGAGGTGTTGGCTTTGGGGATGACCAGTGAGATATACCTGCTGGAGCGCAGACTACGGGTGGGTGTTGCTATGGTGACCAGTGAGCTAAGATAAGACAGGGATTTGCCTAGCAGTGATTTATAGATGACCTGGAGCCAGTGGGTTTGGCGACGAATATGTAGTGAGGGCCAGCCAACAAGAGCGTACAGGTCACAATGGTGGGTAGTATATGGGGCTTTGGTGACAAAACGGATGGCACTGTGATAGACTACATCCAATTTGCTGAGTAGAGTGTTGGAGGCTATTTTGTAAATGACATCGCCAAAGTCAAGGATCGGTAGGATAGTCAGTTTTACGAGGGCATGTTTGGCAGCATGAGTGAAGGAGGCTTTGTTGCAAAATAGGAAGCCGATTCTAGATCTAACTTTTGATTGGAGATGCTTAATGTGAGTCTGGAAGGAGAGTTTACAGTCTAACCAGACACCTAGGTATTTGTAGTTGTCCACATACTCTAGGTCAGACCCGCCGAGAGTAGTGATTCTAGTCGGGTGGGCGGGTGCAAGCAGCGTTCGGTTGAAGAGCATGCATTTAGTTTTACTAGTGTTTAAGAGCAGTTGGAGGCTACGGAAGGAGTGTTGTATGGCATTGAAGCTCGTTTGGAGGTTTGTTAACACAGTGTCCAAAGAAGGGCCAGATGTATACAAAATGGTGTCATCCGCATAGAGGTGGATCCGAGCGTCACAAGCAGCAAGAGCGACATCATTGATATACACAGAGAATAGAGTCGGCCCGAGAATTGAACCCTGTGGCACGCCCATAGAGACGGCCAGAGGTCCAGACAACAGGCCCTCCGATTTGACACATTGAACTCTATCTGAGAAGTAGTTGGTGAACCAGGCGAGGCAGTCATTAGAGAAACCAAGGCTATTTAGTCTGCCAATAAGAATGCGGTGTTTGACAGAGTCGAAAGCCTTGGCCAGGTCGATGAAGACGGCTGCACAGTACTGTCTTTTATCGATCGCGTTTATAATATCGTTTAGGACCTTGAGCGTGGCTGAGGTGCACCCATGACCAGCTCGGAAACCGGATTGCATAGCGGAGAAGGTACGGTGGGATTCGAAATGGTCGGTGATCTGTTTGTTAACTTGGCTTTCAAATACTTTCGAAAGGCAGGGCAGGATGGATATAGGTCTGTAACAGTTTGGATCTAGAGTGTCACCCCCTTTGAAGAGGGGGATGACCGCGGCAGCTTTCCAATCTCTGGGGATCTCAGACGATACGAAAGAGAGGTTGAACAGGCTAGTAATAGGGGTTATGGCTTTAGAAGCTTCTGATAGGCTAATTGACATAATTTGAGTCAATATGAAAATGTATGCACTCACTAACTGTAAGTCGCTCTGGATAAGAGTGTCTGCTAAATGACTAAAATGTAAAAATGTAAAATAATGACCATCGTTATGTTTGGAGGAAAAAGGGGGTTCCTTGCAAGTCAAAGAACACCATCCCAACCGTGAAGCCATGAAGCACGGGGGTGGCAGCATCATGCTTTGCTGCAGGAGGGACTGGTGCACTTCACAAAATAGATGGCATCATGAGGAAGTAAAATTATGTAGCTATATTGAAGCAACATCTCAAGACATCAGTCAGGAAGTTAAAGCTTGGTCGCAAATGGGTCTTCCAAATGGATAATGACCCAAAGCATACTTCAAAAGTTGTGGCAAAATGGCTTAAGGACAACAAAGTCAAGGTATTGGAGTGGCCATCACAAAGCCCTGACCTCAATCCTATAGAAAATGTGTGGGCAGAACTGAAAAAGCGTGTGCGAGCAAGGAGGCCTACAAACCTGACTCAGTTACACCAGCTCTGTCAGGAGGAATGGGCCAACATTCACCCAACTTCTTGTGGGAAGCTTGTGGAAGGTTACCCAAAACGTTTGACCCAAGTTAAACAATTTAAAGGCAATGCTACCAAATATTAATTGAGTGTGTGTAAACTTCTGACCCACTGGGAATGTGATGAAAGAAATAAAAGCTTAAATAAATCATTCTCTCTACTATTATTCTGACATTTCACATTCTTAAAATAAAGTGGTGATCCTAACTGACCTAAGACAGGACATTTTTACTAGGATTAAATGTCAGGAATTGTGAAAAACTGAGTTTAAATGTATTTGGCTAAGGTGTATGTAAACTTCCGACTTCAACTGTACATGGCAAAAAATAACTAACTACTGAAAACACTTTTTTTGAATTTAGTTCAACTACCACCAAGCTACAGCAAAACGTAGTTAAATTACTAGTTGAACTTAATGTAGTTCACTACTCCCCAACACCGCCAAATGGCACTGTGTGGAATTCATATAGAATTGACTAATATCGAGAGCAAGGAGAGATGAGTCCGCAACTTTTTTTCTTCATGTCTATAGTTAATTTTTTAGTCAGCATCTCAGCTAAGGGATGTGTTCTTTATTGCGCTACGTCATTGATTGGAACACATACAGCTCAAACAACACTGTTAGTGTGTGGAGGCAGAGGATAGCACAGTGACAAGGCTCCTCACCCTCACCCCCAGGGTCAAGAGTCAGAGGTTAGGGGTCAGGCTGGGCGAGGTCATGATCAATAGGAGTAAAGGTCATTAACATGCTATAAATATGGTGGAGGGCCTGGGAACGGACAGACAAGACCAACAGACTTCTTCCTGATTGGTCGAGGGGCTGTGTGTGGGGGAAAAGAGGGAGGCCCCTCCCCCCCCCCCCAGTTACCCCAGGAGCCATCTAATGGGCTGTCTTGACCTCTAACCTTTTTGGGGGTAGGGGCTTCAGGTTGACCCCCAGCTCTGCCATATTGTCAATGCAAAAGAACAATCGGATAAAAGATCTACAGTGCATTTGGAAAATATTCAGACGCCTTGACTTTTTCCACATTTTGTTTCGTTACAGCCTTATTCTAAAATGGATTAAATAACTTTTTCCTTATCAATCTACTCACAATACCCCATAATGACAAAGCAAAAACAGGTTTTTAGAAATGTTTGCAAAAAACAGAAACACCTTATTCACATAAGTATTCAGACCCTTTGTTGAGACTTTAAATTGAGCTCTGGTGCATCCTGTTTCCATTGATCATCCTTGAGATGTTTCTACAACTTTATTGGAGTCCACCTGTGGTAAATTCAATTGATTGGACATGATTTGGAAAGGCACACACCTGTCTATATAAGGTCCCACAGTTGACATTGCATGTCAGAGCAAAAACCAAGCCATGAGGTCGAAGGATTGGTCCGTAGAGCTCCGAGGCAGTATTTTCTCGAGGCACAGATCTGGGGTACCAAAACATTTATGTAGCATTGAAGGTCCCCAAGAACACAGTGGCCTCCATCATTCTTAATTAGAAGAAGTTTGGAACCACCAAGACTCTTTCTAGAGCTGGCCGCCCGGCCAAACTGAGCAATCGGGGGAGAAGGGCCTTAGTCAGGGAGGTGACCAAGAATCCGATGGTCACTCTGACAGAGCTCCAGAGTTCCTCTGTAGAGATGGGAGAACCTTCCAGAAGGACAACCATCTCTGCAGCACTCCACCAATCAGGCCTTTATGGTAGAGTGGCAAGACAGAAGCCACTCCTCAGTAAAAGGCACATGACAGCCCGCTTGGAGTTTGCCAAAAGGCACCTAAAGGACTCAGACAATGAGAAACAAGATTCTCTGGTCTGATGAAACCAAGAATGAACTCTTTGGCCTGAATGCCAAGCGTCATGTCTGGAGGAAACCTGGCACCATCCCTACGGTGAAGCATGGTGGTGGCAGCATCATGCTGTGGGGATGTTTTTCAGCGGCAGGGACTGGGAGACTAGTCAGGATCGAGGGAAAGATGGACAGAGCAAAGTGCAGAGGTCCTTGATGAAAACCTGCTCCAGAGCGCTCAGGACCTCAGACTGGAGCGAAGGTTCACCTTCCAACAGGACAACGACCCTAAGCACACAGCCAAGAAAACGCAGGATTGGCTTCGGGACAAGTCTCTGAAGGTCCTTGAGTGGCCCAGCCAGAGTCTGGACTTGAACCTGACCGAACATCTCTGGAGAGACCTGAAAATATCTGTGCAGCGATGCTCCCCATCCAACCTGACAGACCTTGATAAGATCTGCAGAGAAGAATGGGAAAAACTCCCCAAATACAGGTGTGCCAAGCTTGTAGCATCATACCCATGAAGACTCAAGGCTGTAATCGCTGCCAAATGTGCTTCAACCAAGTACTCAGTAAAGTGTCTGAATACTTATGTAAATGTGATATTTCAGTTTAGTTTATTTTATAAATTTGCCAACATTTCTAAAAACCTATTTTTGCTTTGTCATTATGGGGTATTGTGTGTGGATTGATGAGGACAAAAAACAATTTAATCAATTTTAGAATAAGGCTTTAACGTTACAAAATGTGGAAAAAGTCAAGGGGTCTGAATACTTTCCCGAATGCACTGTATAAAGTGGGAGAAATGTTTAAAGCTTTGGATAAAACGAATTGCAAAATAAACAAGGTAGTTATGTTAGTTTATGTTCATCACAGGGGACACAGAGAACCTTCTCAGTAGGCTATCATCAACAGTGTTGTCACTGTAGGAAATAGAATACTGTGGATCTGTGTACTTCTACGTTACCATTTAAAAAACGAAGCACGATGAAGAGCAACATTCTTTAAAAAAGTTTATTGGCTTTTAAAACCCACTTTAAAAATCTCACCAGTGAGTCCTTTCCATTGAAAAAAAGAAACATTAACGCTTTGTTTTGCCATATTAACAAGCTACTGTACCTATGACACAGTACACCAGACAACAACAGAGGGAGGGAGATTCTTCAACTGGTAGGAATGGACAGGTAAGAGTCAAACAGAGTTGGTACTGGCTCAGGCTCAGTCAGAACTCACAACGAGTCACTGCAGACGGAACCTTAGAATCATTAGAATTCATTCTAATTCTACGGTTGGAACTCCTCTACTTCTTAACACGGAGGTTCATTTTCCTTCATTGAAAGATTCAATTCAAATATCAGTGCCTTATAGTATAATGCCAAAAATCTATAATTTTTGTTAACAACTTCTTTCTTTACAAATGCAAAATGTAAAAAGGTATGTAAAAATAAAAAATAACAGTCAGTCATTAACGAAACACAGAGAACAACATTAACTTATATTAAGTAAACAGCCCACAATCTAAAGTAATGTAACTTACTGTAAATTAAGTAACTGCAGTAGCACTGCCAGCCAGGTACACAGAAGCCGCCCTTACCACAGCAGGAAGTCCCAAATGGCACCCGATTCCCTATATAGTGCACTACTCAAGTTCTCACCAGGTCAAAGTAGTGCACTATATAGGGAATAAGATTTCGGATGTATTTAAGAATACAAAGTGGTAAAATAGAAATTATCAACACATGCACGCCTACATAGAACAATAATGTATCAACATAATGAAGCATGTAGGTTTTTAAAAGGTTTTTCATCATTTTAAACGTTACATTTTTCCTCAAAACTTAGATTATTATTCTCGTGGATGAGGATGAGTCAATCTCACTGAGATTATTATTATTAATGCACATATTTGCTGCAAGACAATTATAGAAGTCATTTTCTACATGACAATTATAGTCAAGTCATTTCCCACAAGACAATTATAGTCAAGTCATTTTCTACAAGACAATTATAGTCTAGTCATTTTCTACATGACAATTATAGTCAAGTAATTTTCTACAAGACCATTATAGTCAAGTCATTTTCTACATGACAATTATAGTCAAGTCATTTTCTACAAGACCATTATAGTCAAGTCATTTTCTACATGACAATTAGTCAAGTCATTTTCTACATGACAATTATAGTCAAGTCATTTCCCACAAGACAATTATAGTCAAGTCATTTTCTACATGACAATTATAGTCAAGTCATTTTCTACAAGACCATTATAGTCAAGTCATTTTCTACATGACAATTAGTCAAGTCATTTTCTACATGACAATTGCAGTCAAGTCATTTTCTACATGACAATTATAGTCAAGTCATTTTCTACAAGACCATTATAGTCAAGTCATTTTCTACATGACAATTAGTCAAGTCATTTTCTACATGACAATTGCAGTCAAGTCATTTTCTACAAGACCATTATAGTCAAGTCATTTTCTACATGACAATTATAGTCAAGTCATTTTCTACAAGACCATTATAGTCAAGTCATTTTCTACATGACAATTAGTCAAGTCATTTTCTACATGACAATTATAGTCAAGTCATTTCCCACAAGACAATTATAGTCAAGTCATTTTCTACATGACAATTATAGTCAAGTCATTTTCTACATGACAATTAGTCAAGTCATCTTCTACATGACAATTATAGTCAAGTCATTTTCTACATGACAATTACAGTCAAGTCATTTTCTACATGACAATTATAGTCAAGTCATTTCCCACAAGACCATTATAGGCAAGTCATTTTCTACATGACAATTACAGTCAAGTCATTTCCCACAAGACCATTATAGTCAAGTCATTTTCTACATGACAACTATAGTCAAGTCATTTCCCACAAGACCATTATAGTCAAGTCATTTTCTACATGACAATTACAGCCAAGTCATTTCTACATGACAATTACAGTCAAGTCATTTCCCACAAGACAATTATAGTCAAGTCATTTTCTACAAGACAATTATAGTCAAGTCATTTTCTACAAGACAATTATAGTCAAGTCATCTCCCACAAGACAATTATGGTCAAGTCATTTTCTACAAGACAATTATAGTCAAGTAATTTTCTACAAGACAATTATAGTCAAGTCATTTTCTACAAGACAATTATAGTCAAGTCATTTCCCACAAGACCATTATAGTCAAGTCATTTTCTACAAGACAATTATATTCAAGTCATTTTCTACAAGACAATTATAGTCAAGTCATTTTCTACAAGACAATTCTTAAAATGTTTCCTTTCTTTCTTACCTTTCTTTCATCGTAAAAAATATTTTCTTTGTGCGGGCCTTCGTTGGTCATTCCATCGTTACATTTGTCCATTATAACGTTTGTGTGACAAAGCCATGTTTCATATCATAAAAATTTAGTGAAATAAAAGTGAACCTACAAAGTTTATCTGTTGAAGAAAACATTAACCTCATTGACATGTCTTTACAGTGTTTGTCTGCTGAAAGGTTCTGAGCACAATGCCTATAGAATCGATGATGTCACAGAAATGTATGCAACCAGCTAATATTTCATATCAATACTCTTTGTTTTTTTCTTGTCAATAAACCATGCTATTGTTCTCGCTCAAAGCACACATCAGAGCCCTATTATTATTATTATTATCTTTGAAAGGAAAGTCAAAATGCATCAGCAAACCAGAGACCAAACGGACAGCATTACTTTTACAAATACACAGAGAAGCCAGAAATGCAACACACGACAACACACAGTATCTATTATCTTGACTATTATTCTTTTTTCAAATGGCACATAGATTTACTTAGCTAGGATTATGGCCATACTATAGTAGTGCCTTTTTCCTTCTTGATACATCAACCTGCCGAGTGGCGCAGTGGTCTAAGGCGCTGCATCGCAGTGCTAGCTGTGCCACTAGAGATCCTGGTTCAAATCCAGGCTCTGTCGTAGCCGGCCGTGACCGGGAGACCCATGGGGCGGCGCACAATTGGCCTAGGGTAGGGGAGGGAATGGCCGGCAGGGATGTAGCTCAGTTTGCAACACCAGGGTTGTGGGTTTGTTTCCCACGGGGGTATGAAAAAAAGTATAAAAAATAATGTATGCACTCACTAACTGTAAGTTGCTCTGGATAAGAGCGTCTGCTAAATGACTAAAATGTAAATCATGTATCTATCCTATTAACAAAGCTTTAGTTTGACTATGACTTTTACAACAATAGCCAAAATTCAAGCAAGCGTCCTACTATTATCACATAACTGGCTGGCTAGCAGTGATTGTTTCAACAACATGCTCTCTGGCCCAGTGATGCCTATGCAACAACAAGGACCTCAACCATTTCATACATGTACATACTTTACATAGATTTTTGCAGCTGCTCACCCCCCCCCCCCCCCCCCCCCCCCAAAAAAAAAGAATGCAATAAACCTCCTAACAGTTTTAGGGTGTGTCCCAAATGCCATTCTATAATCAGTGTTTCCCAACTGTGGTCCTCCAGTACCCCCAGAAGTACATATTTTAGTTTTGGGCCCCCGGACAAGCACACCAGATTCTACTTGTCAACTAATCGTCAAGCCCTTGAACAGTTGAATCCGGTGTTTTTTTTGTCAAGAGGCTTCAACAAAAATGGTGTACTGACCGGAGTTGGGAACCACTGGTCTATATAGTGCACTGCTTTTGACCAGACCCTTAAGGACCCCCCCACTATAAAGGGAATGGAATGCTATTTGGGACGCGGCCCCCAAGGTATATTTTGTTTTCTCTTCACAGATAACACAGCCAACTAGGAGTGAATGGATGATTATAAATCCCATGTATAACAACCTCTCATACGATCTTGTCACTTATTCTCATGTAAAATGTACGTTCATTTAAACAACAGCTCTTCTTTGGTATGGAAATAAGGCTGGATCTCCGGAAAGACAATAACCAAACACGATTCGTAACTAGATCTCAAGCTGACATCATCAAAATCCAGAAACCAAATCGTATAGCTACTGTATCTATGCAGCCTCTGTGTTGCCTTCAATTACATATTTAGCCATCGTCATACCATTTATATAGGACGCATCCCAAATGGCACCCTATTCCCTACAGAGCTCTATGGGCCCTGGTTAAAAGTAGTGCACTATATAGGGAATAGGGTGCTATTTAGGACTCACAAATCATATTTTTTTCCCAACACTGGGAGTAACACTCTGGCCACTGAAACATGTGACCACCTGTCCAACATCACTCTCCATCTACAACGGATACTAAGTAAGGGCACACAGTGTGTGGTGTGTTTTATACAGTATGGATGCATTGAGTGACACCGCAAATAAATAAATAAATTAACCATAAGAAAAAGTATTGAAAACATTATCCGAGTTTTTAAATCAGCTGCCTTGATATGAATGGTGAAGCTCTGGATGGTTCTAGAATTATAGAATTGGTTCTAGAACGTGCAGATTCTATGTACTACTTGTACAGTATTATATAAAGTCTGTCTGTAACGATGGCTTAAGGCCTTGGAGTCTGGAAATAAGGCAGCCAAGTATGAGTGTCATATTGGTTCTTCACCAGATAGGCGACCAGTGCTACCAAATCCACCTCATCTTCCTATTGAACAGTACAAGTGGTATATATAGAGACATTGACATTTAAAAGATTTCCCTCTGGGATAACGCTGTTCAGATACGAACCAGTATGCCATTGATTTGGTATCAATATAATGCGTGATGAAGAAGTCTTAAATTCGGCTCCTGCATGCTACCCGTTTAGTATTCGGATATGGCAGGTACATTTACTGCTAAAACGTAATGTGCATATCATAAAGTCGCCTACTCATTCCAATATTGTATTTTTCTGTTTGGATTAACTTTTGAAACGCACTGAAACAGGATACTACCATCCTACAGCAAACGTGCGATTGTGTGATTTCGTGCCAGATTTCCTATTTATTAGATGATTTCTGAATAAAAATATTGCATTATTGAATGACTAGATACAACATGGAAGATTATACTGTACCTTGGGAAATCTACCCCTTATAACAAGTCTGCCACTGAAATTGACCCCTAGTCCCTATAGTGCACTACTTTTGATCAGAGCCCTAGGGTGGCATTTCAGACGCAGACCACGTCTCGCAGACCACGTCTCGCAGACCATGTCTCGCAGACCATGTCTCGCAGAACACGTCTCGCAGACCATGTCTCGCAGAACACGTCTCGCAGACCACGTCTCGCAGACCACGTCTCGCAGACCACGTCTCGCAGACCACGTCTCGCAGACCACGTCTTCACTCACTTGAAATGTACTCATTTTTGATTTCATAGGAAGGTGAAATGAAGTGGTAATGTATTGTGAATCAGATATCTTTTAACAGTAAAAGTGATATAAAAAAAAAAACGTGAAAAATTAGGAGAGAGATTTTCAGGTTAGGCTGGCACTTTTCACTGGACAAAATGGCCGAGAATCCAGAAGTTTTTTTCCCCCCGACAAACAGTAATAAAAAAACAGAAACCATAAATATATATATAAAATTTTGTTTTTAAGACGATCTGTGTCCAAATTAGCACCCTAGTCCCTATATTGTGCACTGCTTTTGACCGGGGCCAATAGGCAGAGACCCATAGTGCACTATATAAGGAATAAGCTTCCATTTGTGCGCACACAATAACAACATTAGCCCAACATCTCTACAGTCGTCGGCTGGTCTTTGCTCTCCAGCCAGTCGAAAGAGGCGTTCACAGTATCACTACATATCTGCTGAAACAGAGGGTCGTTCTTCAGCTCTTCCAGTGTGGCGGCTTCGTACTGTTCTTGCTGCTGATTGGACGGATCGAACAGCAGGTTGGCGTCCAACGTGTTCAGGTCTGTGATGCTACTTGAGAGGTCAGAGGTCAGCCTGATGTCGTTGGTGAAGTCGGACGCCACGGCGGCGTTGAGTTCCGAGGCCACCTGACCAACCAGCTGAGAGCTGGGGTTGAGGCCTTCGGCGTCGACGTTGAGGCCGTCGTCACCTAACAGGTCTTTAACGGTGTTGTTGAAGTCTAGCTGTTGTTGTGCCTCGTATTCTTCCTCCTGTTGTTGCTGCTGCTGGGTGGGGATGGACCGAAGGAGTTGGAGCCCGGCCTGGAGCTGGGGATGGGGACTCTGGAGATGGGGACTCTGGGGATGGGGACTCTGGAGCTGGGGACTCTGGGGATGGGGACTCTGGAGCTGGGGACTCTGGGGATGGGGACTCTGGAGTTGGGGACTCTGGAGATGGAGACTCTGGGGATGGGGACTCTGGAGATGGGGACTCTGGGGATGGGGACTCTGGAGCTGGGGATGGGGACTCTGGAGCTGGGGACTCTGGAGATGGGGACTCTGGAGCTGGGGACTCTGGGGATGGGGCCTCTGGGGACTCTGGAGATGGGGACTCTGGAGCTGGGGATGGGGACTCTGGAGCTGGGGATGGGGACTCTGGAGCTGGGGATGGGGACTCTGGAGCTGGGGATGGGGACTCTGGAGCAGCCTAGCCTGTGTTTGGAGTAGCTGGGGAAGGAGCTGTCCTGAGGCCTCCTGAAGCTCCTGGAGGTCCTGGATCTGCTGGAGCTCCAGGTCCACGTCCTCACCAGGCCCTGATGGTGATTGGTTGTCTCCAGAGGAGAAGCTCATCTCCCCCCCGCCTCCTCCAGCGCTGGTGAGGTAGCTCCCGTGCTGCTGGAGCTCGAAAGAGGCAGGGCTGGAGCTGACAGTCTGCAGCTGGGACAGGTAGGCATCCCCCCCCCTGACTCCTCCTCCTCCTCCTCCTCCTCCTCCGGTGGTGAAGCCCCCAGGGGCAGTCTGACTCTGAGACTGGGTCTCCAGCATCTGGGTGAGGTTCATGCGGGCGTTGTAGTTGGAAGGAAGGTTGTTGATGCCCAGGCCCCTGACTGTGTCGTCCACGCCAGAGTCCATCTTACTCAGGAGGACGTTGGTGATCTTAGTGGCATTACTCTGTCCCTGGATGACCTGCATCTCTACAGGAAGCAGCTCCATCTCCACAACGCTCTGCATCATGATGTTTAAGGGCACCGATTGGCTGCGCTGGGCCATGCTGTGGAGGTTGCCGTCCACCGATTGGCTGTTGGACAGGATGCTGAGTATTTCCTGTGGGGTCATGGGGGAGCTGAACTGCGAGACAACCAATCGAGTGGTAGTGCTGGCGCCGGGGGATGTGCCGGTACCGCTGAAGGTCCTCTGACACACGGCGGGGCTGACGCTGCGGCAACGGAACGTCCCACCCCCTGATGACGAGGCTCCGCCCTTGTTGTCCAGAGGGGCAGGGACAGCGAAGCTCTCGTCCTGTTTGGTTGCCGTGTTGGTGGGCGTGGTCGATACGCTGGTCAACTGCTGTTGCACCGGAGAGATGGGAGAGATGGGGGTCAGAAATCCAAAATGGCCGCCGTCCTGCAGTCTGGACTGGGCCTGGAAAGACTGGCCACTGTGGCCCGGAACAGCGAAGGCGTGCGGCTTACGGAAGTGGTCGTCCACTAGATCCTGGTAGCTGGGCAGGAGTCCACCAAGGCTGTGGTTAGAGATGGATAACCCAGACCCTGGCCCTGCTCCGACTCCTCCAGTTGCTCCAGTTCCACCACTGTTGTAGCGGTTGTTGATCCACTCCAGTTTAGCCTTGTCTGGGTGAGTGGCCATGGGCCTCTGCATGGGCTTGACGGGGCTGGAGGAGACAGACACCACGGAGGCATCGTCGTGGTAACCCCCTGCCATGCTGGAGTTGATGGGGGTGAAGGCAAACGGGTTCCTGCACTCCACAGGGCTAGGCGGTATGCTACTAGAACAGTTGGACAGAGCGCTTATAGGGGTGTGTCGGCCTCCTAGAGGCCCCTCCACGGGCGTGATAGGGGCCATGCTGTGATGGCAGCAGGGGCTCCCTCTGGTCAGCCCGTGCCCGCCGAGAGTCATCTCCGTGGGGGTAGGGGTTGGAGTCGGGGTGGGGGTCGGGGTGGGGGTCTGGACGGGGGTAATGCTGCTATGGGCAGACTGGTAGAAAGAAGAGTTACCCCCCTGGTGGTGGTTGTTGATGATGGGCCCCTGGGGGCCACCAGGCTGGCCCTGGAGAGAGATATTATCCACACAGCTACTGAACAGTGGCTGGAGGCCCTTCAGCTTCATCTGTTCTTCCATCTGAACCAGTTCCTCTACTATGCTGTCCTGGGTCATATCATCATCGTTAAAGGAGAAGTAGTCCATGGTGGAGCCGTGCTGGGAGGCTGAGGAGGCAAAGTCCACCATCTCCTGGTGAAGGCCAGATAACTGGGCAGAGGAGTCTGAGGTCTGGGATATGATTTTGGGGAGTTGGTGTTGGTCTGCAGAACCCAGGGCCTGCTGCTTGGTGTGGTCTGCTGGTATCTAGAATAGAATGAAATAGAACAGAACTTTATTCACCATCAGAGGAGGACAATGTTTTATTGGCATCACCCTACAAGGATGATTAAAAACATCAAATTACATTTTAATAAGTAATGTGTCCGGTCAATTGTTATAATATTGTGGAATGACACTTTAACAAACTTTTCTAAACTCCACAAATGAAAACCAATTAGCCTGATACATATACTAAAGAAGGACACATAGTGTGGGTCATTATAAGAACTCACATTCTGAGTGAAGGCCTGTTTCTGCAGCTCCTCCAGATGCCCTGTGGCTGACTCCTCCCACATTGTGCTATTCATGTCCCCCATCACAGAGACAGAGGCCTCGGAGTGTTGCTGTGCTCCTACTGCCATCACAGAGACAGAGGGCTCAGAGTGTTGCTGTGCTCCTACTGCCATCACAGAGACAGAGGGCTCAGAGTGTTGCTGTGCTCCTACTGCCATCACAGAGACAGAGGCCTCAGAGTGTTGCTGTGCTCCTACTGCCATCACAGAGACAGAGGCCTCAGAGTGTTGCTGTGCTCCTACTGCCATCACAGAGACAGAGGCCTCGGAGTGTTGCTGTGCTCCTACTGCCATCACAGAGACAGAGGCCTCAGAGTGTTGCTGTGCTCCTACCGCCATCACAGAGACAGAGGCCTCAGAGTGTTGCTGTGCTCCTACTGCCATCACAGAGACAGAGGCCTCAGTGTGTTGCTGTGCTCCTACTGCCATCACAGAGACAGAGGCCTCAGAGTGTTGCTGTAGTAAGGCCTGTTGTTGCTGTTGCTGTTGTTGTTGTTGTTGTTGTTGTTGCTGCTGCTCAGACACTGTGGTGGTGCTACAAGGGTCTGCAGTGCTGCTGGTGTGACTGCTGACAGTGCTGAGAGTTAGAGAGGACGGGTCCTCATGTTTCACTAGCAGCAGCGAGGAGGACTGGGGCTTCACATTGACAGTCTGAGAGGAGGAAAGGTAGGAGATCTCCGCGTTGGTGACGGGCGAGTCGGACAGCGCCAGGATCTGCGTGGGCACTAGGTGTTGTTTCACCGTCACTCGACAGGGGGCGCTCTCTGGTCGGGCGGGGGTGCCTGGTCTGGCTGGGACCCTCTTGACGGCGGCGGTGACCCCTGGTTTGGGGTCAAAGGTCACACCTAAAGGTTGTTGGGAGATGAAGACGCGCTTCACGGGGATCACGTGGGAGGAATCGAGACCGGGGCCGGTTCGCTTCCGGGGGCTCTTAGAACCTGACGCACAGGAGGAGGAGTCTTTAGGAGCGTTCTGATTGGCCGAGGGCACAACAGTCAGATAAAAAGGACTTTCTTGGTGACAGGTGGTGGTGGCGGTACTGCTGTTGTTATTGCGGCCCTGCTGGGTCCCTGCCCTAATAGTCGCTGCATTGGTGGCAGCGGCGGGAGGGGAGGTAGAGGAGGGGTCGCTTTTGGTCCTGGCGGTCACTCTGTCAGGTCCTGGGGAGCATTTGACCAGGAGCGAGGGTTCGCTGGACGCTCGGTACTTAGTGGCCCTCTCTAGACCCTTGGCCCCACCGGGGGACTGCTGTATGGTGCTCTGTTTATCAGAGTTATTGTCAGTGATGATGGCCTCAGGGGCCACTGTGGGAGTGGGGGTGGAGGCTGGGGGGCCTCCCTGGCTCTGCCCCTGTTGCCGTACCTCCTCTAGGGCGGCGGTGGTGGAAAAGGTGGCGGTGGTGGTGGTTCCCACCCCGGCCGACGCTGAAGCTGGCCTGAGGACCATACTGTTCCTGCTGGTGCTGATAGTGTTGCTAGGGGCCAGGGAGATGGCGGTCATCTTGACCACGTTGACGTGGGAGCTGAGCTGGGGCTGGATCACGTGGCGGGTCTTGATGGGGCTGTTGGTGATGAGCAGGGTGGGGGGTGAACGCAGGGTGATGGCCCCTGTGGCAGAGGGCTTGGGGAGGATCTGGGGGTACCTGTGGGTCCAGGAGATGGAAATAGATTATTAACACAAACAAGACAACCGAACTTTAAAAAGCATACTCAACGGAGAATGTTCATTGAATTAGCTTTTTAGTGGTAGGAATGGAGTACACTCATAGAAAGAAATGTGCTACTGTATCTAGAAACGTAAAGAGTTCTTCGGCTGTCCACATAGTAGAACCCTTTTGGTTCCAGTTAGAACCCTTTTGGGTTCCATGTAGAACCCTTTCCTGTTACAGGAGGGGGTCGCAGTTCCGTAGCGATCCACTAGGTGTCATCCTCCGACAACCTTAGGCACCTCCTCACTCACAGTCTGGACTAATCAGTATCCTATTGGTGTCACCTGTGTCTACCTGTTCACCTGTGTATTTATGCCCTCACTTCCCTGTGTTCCCTTGCTCAGTTTTCTCTGCTAGTTTCTCTATGTCCAGCAGTACTACTCCGTGTCTGATCGGAGACCTATGTACAGGTACTTGAGAAGTGTTCTCCCTGTTTTGTTGTTTGTTTCAGTCTTAGGTAGTATTTCGTATTTTGGCTGTCAGACGGTTTTTGGAGACTTATTTGCTCCAGCCTTTCTTTTATTGTGATAAGTCCGTTATTTTGTACCCTGGTTTTGGGACCACCAGTAAAGATCCTTGTTTCACCATCTCTGCCTACTGCCTACTGTATATCCTGTACCGCACCTGGGTCACACCTCACACCAATCCTTACACTTTCCACAGAGGGTTCTAAATGGAACCCAAAAAGGGTTCTACCGGGAACCAAAAAGGGTTCTAACTGGAACTAAAAGGGTTTTAACTGGAACTAAAAGGGTTCTAACTGGAACTAAAAGGGTTCTCCTATGGTGAGAGCCGAGGAACCCTTTTGGAACCCTTTTTACTAAGAGCGTAGGGTGGGCTTAATCTGTGTCCGGGAAACCGGCCCATAGTGTATTTAAAAGTGTTCTATAGAAATAAAATCTATTATTATGATGACGGTGATCCTTATTGTTACCTGTGCCTGGCCAGGCGGTCTCCCACGGGGCAGGCTGAGATGTTCTGGGGCATTTTAGGGGACTGTCTGTGGGTTAGAGACTGGGTGTGGGTGACCACCTGGAAGTTGACCGTTGGCATGACCTTCCCCTCGGGGGACCCCACCGGGCTGGGGGAGGTCACCAGCTGCCTGCTCCTCTGGACCTGCTGGGAGACACACAGTGGAACATGTTAGACATGGCGCTTGCCAATGTCGTGGGTTTCGATTCCCGAGGCCACCCATACGTTAATAATTTATACAGCGAGAATGTAAGTCGCTTTTGGATAAAAGCACCTGCTATAAAAGACATCCACTACCCGTTCAAAAGTTTGGGGTCACTTAGAAATGTCCTTGTTTTCGAAAGAAAAGCAAAAAAAATTGTCCATTAAAATAACATCAAATTGATCAGAAATACAGTGTTAATGTTGTAAATAGCTATTGTAGCTGGAAACGGTTGATTTTTAATGGGCAATCTGAGATATGGCTTTTTCTTTGCAACTCTGCCTAGAAGGTCAGCATCCCGGAGTCACCTCTTCACTGTTGACGTTGTCTACACTGTATTTCTGATCAATTTGATGTTATTTTAATGGACAAAAAAAATGAAAACAAGGACATTTCTAAGTGACCCCAAACTTTTAAACAGTAGTGTATATTACAATCAACAGAGGTTTATCAATTATACTGACTCAGCATTGTCAGCGCTGGGAGAACAAGTACAGGCAACAAGTAGGATGACCTGGCAGAATAGACAGGCTCTGGATTGGCTCCTAGCAGAAGAAGTCGGAGTCTGTGTTATGTTTCGGAAGCGAGGGCTGCACTTTTAGCCCTAATAATACTGCCCCAGGAGGAATATTCTCGGAGGCAATGATCAAGCTTAAAGGATTGAGACAGAAAGTCAAGAACAATGCTGGGCACGTACCCGGGATTGGCTGGACTTGACATTTGGAAAATGTGGAGCAATGTTCACAAAAATGGCAATGATAATAGGCATATCACTGGTAATAATGGGAATAGTATTTTGCTGTGTGTTGCCATTGCTGAAATCCTTGGTTGATCAAAACCACGGTGAAACAAATGACTGTGAGGAGAACGACCATAAGGACCAGAACCCGAATGGGACATGAACTTGACAGAGGTCATCCCAGTCCCAGGGAAACCAGGACATTATATGAATTCTAATGGTAAGCCCTGCAACGTCAAAGGAGGACCACTTGACTGCCCTCACGGAAACCCAGAATGTCTTTATAGGGTAGTGGCAGGAGGAGGGGCTTGTCATGACTACAAGAACAAGCAAAAGCTGGAGAAACCTGAACTTGGATATATTAATCTCCCAGATTTATATCCTGTTCCATATTACTTTTGTGATGATAATGACTCTAGAATTACAGTGGGGGAAAAAGGTATTTAGTCAGCCACCAATTGTGCAAGTTCTCCCACTTAAAAAGATGAGAGAGGCCTGTAATTTTCATCATAGGTACACGTCAACTATGACAGACAAAATGAGAAGAAAAAAAATCCAGAAAATCACATTGTAGGATTTTTAATGAATTTATTTGCAAATTATGGTGGAAAAAAAGTATTTGGTCACCTACAAACAAGCAAGATTTCTGGCTCTCACAGACCTGTAACTTCTTCTTTAAGAGGCTCCTCTGTCCTCCACTAGTTACCTGTATTAATGGCACCTGTTTGAACTTGTTATCAGTATAAAAGACACCTGTCCACAACCTCAAACAGTCAGACTCCAAACTTCACTATGGCCAAGACCAAAGAGCTGTCAAAGGACACCAGAAACAAAATTGTAGACCTGCACCAGGCTGGGAAGACTGAATCTGCAATAGGTAAGCAGCTTGGTTTGAAGAAATCAACTGTGGGAGCAATTATTAGGAAATGGAAGACATACAAGACCACTGATAATCTCCCTCGATCTGGGGCTCCACGCAAGATCTCACCCCGTGGGGTCAAAATGATCACAAGAACGGTGAGCAAAAATCCCAGAACCACACGGGGGGACCTAGTGAATGACCTGCAGAGAGCTGGGACCAAAGTAACAAAGCCTACCATCAGTAACACACTACGCCGCCAGGGACTCAAATCCTGCAGTGCCAGAAGTGTCCCCCTGCTTAAGCCAGTACATGTCCAGGCCCGTCTGAAGTTTGCTAGAGTGCATTTGGATGATCCAGAAGAGGATTGGGAGAATGTCATATGGTCAGATGAAACCAAAATAGAACTTTTTGGTAAAAACTCAACTCGTCGTGTTTGGAGGACAAAGAATGCTGAGTTGCATCCAAAGAACACCATACCTACTGTGAAGCATGGGGTGGAAACATCATGCTTTGGGGCTGTTTTTCTGCAAAGGGACCAGGACGACTGATCCGTGTAAAGGAAAGAATGAATGGGGCCATGTATCGTGAGATTTTGAGTGAAAACCTCCTTCCATCAGCAAGGGCATTGAAGATGAAACGTGGATGAGTCTTTCAGCATGACAATGATCCCAAACACACCGCCCCGGGAAACGAAGGAGTGGCTTCGTAAGAAGCATTTCAAGGTCCTGGAGTGGCCTAGCCAGTCTCCAGATCTCAACCCCATAGAAAATCTTTGGAGGGAGTTGAAAGTCTGTGTTGCCCATCGACAGCCCCAAAACATCACTGCTCTAGAGGAGATCTGCATGGAGGAATGGGCCAAAATACCAGCAACAGTGTGTGAAAACCTTGTGAAGACTTACAGAAAACGTGTGACCTGTGTCATTGCCAACAAAGGGTATATAACAAAGTATTGAGAAACTTTTGTTATTGACCAAATACTTATTTTCCACCATAATTTGCAAATAAATTCATAAAAAATCCTACAATGTGATTTTCTGGATTTGTTTTTCTCATTTTGTCTGTCATAGTTGACATGTACCTATGATGAAAATTACAGGCCTCTCTCATCTTTTTAAGTGGGAGAACTTGCACAATTGGTGGCTGACTAAATACTTTTTTCCCCCCACTGTATTTATTCACTGACATAGTTTTGTCATGGTGCCCGCACATCGGCCTCTCTTACGCAGCCTTTTCCTCTTCTGGTGTCGGGATTAGGGCCTGGTCCGGGGTGAGCCGTATGTCCTGCGCCACCGACTCCTTGAAATCTTCATCCAAATCGAGGTTAGTGATTGCTGTTCTGATTTCCAGAAGCTATTTTCGGTCATAGGAAACGATGGCGTAAACATCATGTACAAAAAATGTTACGATCAGCGCCAAAAAACACACCAAATAGCAGAATTGTTCAGGAGCCCGTAAAACAGCAGCTATCCATTGCAGCACCATTCTTGACATTCAATAAATTATTGCCTTATCTTTCCTTACAATATTGAGCATGTAGTCTAAAACCATGATCAATCTTGTCTGATCTGTGTGTGTATCTGTGCATGCTTGTGTGCATACATATGTTATCCTATCTTACCGTGACGGGGCTGGGGACGGCTGCCACCACTATACCAATGGTAGGTTGTGGTGAGAGCAGAGCAGGACTTCCACAGGGGATAGCTGGCCCTGGGGTGCTGGCCTCGGCCCTCCTGGCCTGGTTCTGTCCCTGTCCCTCTCCAGGCAGGGGGGACTGGAGCTTCTGATCCTGCTGCTTCTTCTGGATCTTCCTCTGGAGCTGCTGCTTGGCGTCCACCGAGGGAGAGGCCAGCGTCTTCACCTGCGGCTGGAAGGACGAGGCCTCGGACGTGGGCACGAACGCAGAGGTTGGCGTGTGCGTCTTCAGACCTGGTGAGACATACAGATGAGAAAATAGATTTCTCAACACACCTGAGAAATGGTATCTGCAGCACTAGTGCTTGACTCTGGCAACTACAGCTTGATACATGAGCAAGACTCCCAAGTTCTTTCCCATCAAGAGCCCAAAACCTAGTCCCGTTACCTGTGGGTGCCCGCTTAGCGTTGACATGGACTTGGTCCCAATGTAGTGACTGTTGACTGTTGACCCCCTCTTGACTGATGAGCCCCCTGTTGACTGTGGTCATCAACACCACCCAACACCGTCTCTACCACCATCCCCATTAGCCATGTCTTCCTGTCCCTTTCATACCACCATCCCCATTAGCCTTGTCTTCCTGTCCCTTTCATACCACCATCCCCATTAGCCATGTCTACCTGTCCCTTTCATACCACCATCCCCATTAGCCATGTCTACCTGTCCCTTTCATACCACCATCCCCATTAGACTTGCCTACCTGTCCCTTTCATACCACCATCCCCATTAGCCTTGTCTACCTGTCCCTTTCATACCACCATCCCCATTAGCCTTGGCGTCCTGTCCCTTTCATACCACCATCCCCATTAGCCATGTCTTCCTGTCCCTTTCATACCACCATCCCCATTAGCCTTGTCTACCTGTCCCTTTCATACCACCATCCCCATTAGCCTTGTCTTCCTGTCCCTTTCATACCACCATCCCCATTAGCCATGTCTTCCTGTCCCTTTCATACCACCATCTCCATTAGCCTTGCCTTCCTGTCCCTTTCATACCACCATCTCCATTAGCCTTGCCTTCCTGTCCCTTTCATACCACCATCCCCATTAGCCATGTCTTCCTGTCCCTTTCATACCACCATCCCCATTAGCCATGTCTACCTGTCCCTTTCATACCACCATCCCCATTAGACTTGCCTACCTGTCCCTTTCATACCACCATCCCCATTAGCCTTGTCTACCTGTCCCTTTCATACCACCATCCCCATTAGCCTTGTCTACCTGTCTCTTTCATACCACCATCCCCATTAGCCTTGTCTACCTGTCCCTTTCATACCACCATCCCCATTAGCCTTGCCTTCCTGTCCCTTTCATACCACCATCCCCATTAGCCTTGCCTTCCTGTCCCTTTCATACCACCATCCCCATTAGCCATGTCTTCCTGTCCCTTTCATACCACCATCCCCATTAGCCTTGTCTACCTGTCCCTTTCATACCACCATCCCCATTAGCCTTGCCTTCCTGTCCCTTTCATACCACCATCCCCATTAGCCATGTCTACCTGTCCTTTTCATACCACCATCTCCATTAGCCTTGCCTTCCTGTCCCTTTCATACCACCATCCCCATTAGCCTTGCCTACCTGTCCCTTTCATACCACCATCCCCATTAGCCTTGCCTTCCTGTCCCTTTCATACCACCATCCCCATTAGCCTTGCCTTCCTGTCCCTTTCATACCACCATCCCCATTAGCCTTTTCTACCTGTCCCTTTCATACCACCATCCCCATTAGCCTTGCCTACCTGTCCCTTTCATACCACCATCCCCATTAGCCTTGTCTACCTGTCCCTTTCATACCTCAATCCCCATTAGCCTTGCCTTCCTGTCCCTTTCATACCACCATCCCCATTAGCCTTGGCGTCCTGTCCCTTTCATACCACCATCCCCATTAGCCTTGCCTTCCTGTCCCTTTCATACCACCATCCCCATTAGCCATGTCTACCTGTCCCTTTCATACTACCATCCCCATTAGCCTTGCCTTCCTGTCCCTTTCATACCACCATCCCCATTAGCCTTGCCTTCCTGTCCCTTTCATACCACCATCCCCATTAGCCTTGCCTTCCTTTCCCTTTCATACCACCATCCCCATTAGCCTTTTCTACCTGTCCCTTTCATACCACCATCCCCATTAGCCTTGTCTTCCTGTCCCTTTCATACCACCATCCCCATTAGCCGTGCCTTCCTGTCCCTTTCATACCACCATCCCCATTAGCCTTGCCTACCTGTCCCTTTCATACCACCATCCCCATTAGCCTTGCCTTCCTGTCCCTTTCATACCACCATCCCCATTAGCCTTGCCTTCCTGTCCCTTTCATACCACCATCCCCATTAGCCTTGGCGTCCTGTCCCTTTCATACCACCATCCCCATTAGCCTTGCCTACCTGTCCCTTTCATACCACCATCCCCATTAGCCTTGCCTTCCTGTCCCTTTCATACCACCATCCCCATTAGCCTTGTCTACCTGTCCCTTTCATACCACCATACCAATTAGCCTTGCCTTCCTTTCCCTTTCATACCACCATCCCCATTAGCCTTTTCTACCTGTCCCTTTCATACCACCATCCCCATTAGCCTTGTCTTCCTGTCCCTTTCATACCACCATCCCCATTAGCCGTGCCTTCCTGTCCCTTTCATACCACCATCCCCATTAGCCTTGTCTACCTGTCCCTTTCATACCACCATCCCCATTAGCCTTGCCTTCCTGTCCCTTTCATACCACCATCTCCATTAGCCATGTCTACCTGTCCCTTTCATACCACCATCCCCATTAGACTTGCCTTCCTGTCCCTTTCATACCACCATCCCCATTAGCCTTGCCTACCTGTCCCTTTCATACCACCATCCCCATTAGCCATGTCTACCTGTCCCTTTCATACTACCATACCCATTAGCCTTGCCTACCTGTCCCTTTCATACCTCAATCCCCATTAGCCTTGTCTACCTGTCCCTTTCGTACCACCATCCCCATTAGCCTTGTCTACCTGTCCCTTTCATACCACCATCCCCATTAGCCTTGCCTTCCTGTCCCTTTCATACCACCATCCCCATTAGCCTTGTCTACCTGTCTCTTTCATACCACCATCCCCATTAGCCTTGTCTACCTGTCCCTTTCATACCACCATACCCATTAGCCTTGTCTACCTGTCCCTTTCATACCTCAATCCCCATTAGCCTTGTCTACCTGTCCCTTTCGTACCACCATCCCCATTAGCCTTGTCTACCTGTCCCTTTCATACCACCATCTCCATTAGCCTTGCCTACCTGTCCCTTTCATACCTCAATCCCCATTAGCCTTGTCTACCTGTCCCTTTCATACCTCAATCCCCATTAGCCTTGTCTACCTGTCCCTTTCATACCACCATCCCCATTAGCCTTGCCTTCCTGTCCCTTTCGTACCACCATCCCCATTAGCCTTGTCTACCTGTCCCTTTCATACCACCATCCCCATTAGCCTTGTCTTCCTGTCCCTTTCATACCACCATCTCCATTAGCCTTGCCTACCTGTCCCTTTCATACCACCATCCCCATTAGCCTTGCCTACCTGTGGGAGCCCCAGTCATGACGGTGAGGGCAGCCATGGACTTGGTTCCTATGTAGTGACTGTTGAGCAGGAAGCGAGCCAGGTCCTCCACGGCATCAAACTGTCTGCTGAGGACCTTCTGAGCCCACTCACACACCAAGCCACAGGCCGCTGAGCGCATCTCATCCTCTGCACTGGGAGACTGGCCCGACGACGCCTCCATCAACTCACACTGGAGAGAGAAGAGGGTTAAGTCGGGGGAAGAGGTCATTCAGATCTGATATCCTGTCTGGAGTTAGGGGAAGAGGTCATTCAGATCTGATATCCTGTCTGGAGTTAGGGGAAGAGGTCATTCAGATCTGATATCCTGTCTGGAGTTAGGGGAAGAGGTCATTCAGATCTGATATCCTGTCTGGAGTTAGGGGAAGAGGTCATTCAGATCTGATATCCTGTGTGGAGTTAGGGGAAGAGGTCATTCAGATCTGATATCCTGCCTGGAGTTAGGGTGGATTTACTAGGAATGGGGTCAATTCCATTTAAATTCAGATCTAAACTGAAATTCAAATTCAAATGTTCCTAAACTTGCTTCTCAATGAGATTTGGAAATTGATTATCAGTGTACTTCCTGAATTGACTGAATTGAAATGGAACTGACCCCAACCCTGAAATCTACACGTACTTGCTCTGAAATGATTATGGCCACTTCCTGGCTAAAAAGCCATCATGTAAACTTACCCCGTCGCCTGATTTTTGTAAGTCCAGGTTGGGCAGAGAAGGCATGTGAACAAAAGCTTTCTTCCTCAGTCCACTGTAACAGTATTTAGATTTGCCTCTCATGCCCAGGCGGCGAGCCTTCATGTTGGGAAAGACATTCTTCATGATCTTTCCAAAGTCTGCAGCACTCAGTGGGTGATAAGCAAGACTGTCACAGTAACTCCTGAAAAACACATTCACGATATCGTAGACATGACACGTATCATCACAATACAACCTTCACACGTACGAACCCAATACGATCTGTGCATGTTGGCACGTAGGGAGTTATTCCTAACCACTGTGCTTCTGCCCCTGCATTGCTTGCTCTCTGGAGTTTAAAGGCTGGGTAACTGCTGGTGTAAAAAGGGCTTCATAAAAAATAAATGTGATTGATCGGAACGGTTGACAGAAAGAAACACACTAAAAGTTAGACGATTCTCTAGTTAATAAAGATAATCAAATGTAATAAATGTAAACATGGCAAATAAACGTGAAATTTTTACAACTAGAACTGGATGATTTTGCTATAGACGACTTTGGCAACAAAGGTATACATTCATCAATCCATGTCTTCAACGGGTCAAACCACTCCTGCTACTACACTCGAGGGCCGCTGTCCTAGACACAGTTTAAACCTAGTCTAGGAAGCACTTTCCACAGAGATTCGGTACTGAGAACCCAGGTAGGGTTGCAAACGTCAGTAACTTTCCCCAAAATTCCCTGGTTTTCCTGAAATCCTGGTTGGATTTCTTGCTTATTCCCTTTTGATTCCTGGAATCTTCTAACCAGGATTTCTGGAAAACCTTTTGCAACCCTATTTACAGGCCAACCCTATATACAGGTCAACCCTATATACAGGTCAACCCTATATACAGGCCAACCCTATATACAGGCCAACCCTATATACAGGCCAACCCTATATACAGACCAACCCTATATACAGGCCAACCCTATATACAGGCCAACCCTATATACAGGTCAACCCTATATACAGGCCAACCCTATATACAGGCCAACCCTATATACAGGTCAACCCTATATACAAGCCAACCCTATATACAGGTCAACCCTATATACAGGCCAACCCTATATACAGGCCAACCCTATATACAGGTCAACCCTATATACAGGCCAACCCTATATACAGGTCAACCCTATATACAGGTCAACCCTATATACAGGTCAACCCTATATACAGGCCAACCCTATATACAGGCCAACCCTATATACAGGCCAACCCTATATACAGGTCAACCCTATATACAGGCCAACCCTATATACAGGCCAACCCTATATACAGGCCAACCCTATATACAGGTCAATCCTATATACAGGTCAACCCTATATACAGGCCAACCCTATATACAGGCCAACCCTATATACAGGCCAACCCTATATACAGGCCAACCCTATATACAGGCCACACTCACTTGTATTCGTCGTACACCTCTTGCTTTGGCAGGGATGTCTCGGGGTGCTCCTCTAGGTGATTCCAGATCCAGTTGAAAGCGTACATCTGCTGTGTTCGACTGGACGACATGCCACTCTGGTCACTGACCCAGTTAACGTTACACCAACACAAACAGGTTAGTGGTGAAACAACCTCCTGTAGTGTTTTCTTTCAATGAATACATTTGACTCATTTAGCAGACGCTCTTATCCAGAGCGACTTACAGTTTTAGTGAGTGCATACATTTTCCATACTGCCCCCCCCCCCGTGGGAAACGAACCCACAACCCTGGCGTTGCAAGCGCCATGCTCTACCAACTGAGCTACAGCGGACTATAGTGTGTATCTGTGTGATGTAGTGGTATACGTACCATATTCCAGGAGTGGAGGCTCTCTGATTCTCAGTCCTAGTGATGTTGTAGGGTTGTAGGGTTGTAGGGTTGTAGGGTTGTAGGGTTGGAGGGTTGGAGGGTTGTAGGGTTGTAGGGTTGTAGGGTTGGAGGGTTGTAGGGTTGTAGGGTTGGAGGGTTGGAGGGTTGTAGGGTTGGAGGGTTGGAGGGTTGGAGGGTTGTAGGGTTGGAGGGTTGGAGGGTTGGAGGGTTGTAGGGTTGGAGGGTTGGAGGGTTGTAGGGTTGGAGGGTTGGAGGGTTGGAGGGTTGGAGGGTTGGAGGGTTGTAGGGTTGTAGGGTTGGAGGGTTGGAGGGTTGGAGGGTTGGAGGGTTGTAGGGTTGGAGGGTTGGAGGGTTGGAGGGTTGTAGGGTTGGAGGGTTGGAGGGTTGGAGGGTTGGAGGGTTGGAGGGTTGAGGTAATGGACAGACAAATAGATAAATATGGCGTAAACAAATTAAGAACACAGAAAGCTGGATATAATAGCAAATCAATCATTATACTAGTATTGCTTCATAATGGTACAAAAAAAACAATGATATGAGCAGCCATAAACAGAAGATCACAAGACAGAGACTGCAGTGTTGAATATTGATGCAAAGGAATTGTAGAGACACTTTTTTTTCTTCCAAATACACCGAAATATGAGTTTAATGAAAACATCCTGCTTGTAGAGCCTTGCACAGGCATGCCTGCGACGTTCAGGCCCTACCCTACCCAGGCCCAATTACTTCTGCCAAAATTAAGGCCCTGCCCGAAATAACTTCCTCTTTTAGTAAATCCATTAGCTGCTCCCATCTGTCTGTCATTCGCTCCCTGCTCGCTCTGCATGCGCTCTGCTCATGGGCGGCTCTGAGTCTGTGAGTATCCATAGCAACGGCTCCACTTAGGCTGCTCTGAGAGCAGTTAGCTGTTAGCGACTTTTCATCACTCTAAACTCAAGACAAAACTCAAGGAACATGATTATTTTCTGTGAAATAATCTCTCCTGTGTTATATTTGACGAGGTTGAAGCGCTTCTGACACCACGTTATGATCTCAGTCAGATATGACCGTACTGCGCAGCAGATGGCACGAGCAAATGGCTCAGCTTCAAAATGTTAGTGATCAATTTAGTGTTACACGAGCCCTGCCCGTAATCTAGTTATCAATTGAAAAAATAAGGCCCTACCCGGCCCTAACACGATGTATGATGTGGTGGCCCGTCGGGCTCGGGTCTGGTAGCAGAGCTCTACCTGCTTGTGATCAAAAAGCAGCTGGGTAAAAAGACAGGACTATCAGGAAACCCAAAAAATAAAATGGCCATCACAATAACAATATCGTGCTCCACAAACAGAAATATAATACAATGCAATATAGGCTACAAAGTGCAATGAGAGAATATATGATAAAATATAGGCTACAAAGTGCAATGAGAGAATATATGATAAAATATAGGCTACAAAGTGCAATGAGAGAATACAGTGCCTTCAGAAAGTAGTCACACCCCTTGACTTTTTCCACATTTTGTTGTTACAGCCTGAATTCAAAATGGATTCCATTTAGATTGTTTTGTCACTGGTCTACACACAATCATGTCAACATGGAATCATGTTTTTCAATCATGTTTTACAAATTAATTAAAAATAAAAAGCTGAAATGTCTTGAGTCAATAAGTATTCAACCCATTTCTTATGGCAAGTCTAAAAAGGTTCAGGAGTAAAGAATTGCTTAACAAGTCACATAATACGTTGCATGGACTCCCTCTGTGTGCAATAATAGTGTTTAACATGATTTTTGAATGACTACCTCATCTCTGTACCCCACACATACAATTATCTGTAAGGTCCCTCAGTCGCGCAGTGAATTTCAAACACAGATTCAACCACAAAGACCAGGGAGGTTTTCCAACGCCTCGCAAAGAAGGACACCTATTGGTACATGGGTAAAAAAGAAAGAAAAGCAGACATTGAAAATCCCTTTGAGCATGGTGGAGTTATTAATTACACTTTGGATGGTGTATCAATACACCCAGTCACTACAAAGATACAGGCGCCGTTCCTAACTCAGTTGCCGGAGAGGAAGGAAACCGCTCAGGGATTTCGCCATGAGGCCAATGGTGACTTTAAAACAGTTACAGGGTTTAATGGCTGATGGTGATAGGAGAGAACTGAGGATGGATCAACAACATTGTAGTTACTCCACAATACTAACCTAAATGACAGAGTGAAAAGAAGGAAGCCTGTACAGAATACAAATATTCCAAAACATGCATCCTGTTTGCAACAAGGTCCTAAAGTAATACTGCTAAAAATTTGACAAAGCAATTAACTTTTTGTCCTAAATACAAAGTGTTATGTTTGGGGCAAATCCAATACAACACATTACTGAGTACCATTCTCCATATTTTCATATTTTCAAGCATAGTGGTGGCTGCATCATGTTATGGGTATGCTTGTAATCGGTTAAGGACTGGGGAGTTTTTCAGGATAAAAAAGAAACGGAATGGAGCAAAGCACAGGCAAAATCCTAGAGGAAAACCTGGTTCAGTCCGCTTTACACCAGACACTGGGAGATTAATTCACCATTCAGCAGGACAATGACCTAAAACAAAAGGCCAAATCTACACTGGAGTTGCTTACCAAGAAGACAGTGAATGTTCCTGAGTGGCGGCGTTAAAGTTTTGACTTAAATCTGCTTGAATATCTATGGCAAGACCTGAAAATGGTTGTCTAGCAATGATCAAAAAACAATTTGACAGAGCTTGAAGAATTTTGAAAAGAATAATGGGCAAATGTTGCACCATCCAGGAGTGGAAAGCTCTTAAAGACTTACCTAGAAAGACTCACAGCTGTAATCACTACCAAAGGTGATTCTAACATGTATTTACTCAGGAAGTTGAATACTTAACTGCTCAAGATATATTAGTGTTTTATTATTCATGTTTCTTTTTTTTAGTAATGTTAGAATTTTTCTTCCACTTTGACTTTACAGAGTATTTTGTGTAGATAGTTGACAAAAAAAATGACAACGAAATTAATTTGAATCCCACTTTGTAACACAACAAAATGTGGAAAAAGTCAAGGGGTGTGAATACTTTCTGAAGACACTGTATATTATAAAATATAGGCTACAAAGTGCAATGAGATACAGCTAAATTGCCCTCTATGGCTCAGTTGGTAGAGCTATGCCCTTGCAATGCCTGGATTGCGGGTTTGATTCCAGGGGCCACCCATACAAAAAAATTTATGCATAAATGACCGTAAATCGCTTTGGATAAAAGCATCTGCTACATGGCATATATTATTATTATTATTATTATTATTATTAAATGAGAGAAAAATAGAAGACGTTACCTTTTATCATTGCTGGGACCAGAAGGCAACTTCAGATAGAGGTAGAGTTTTTCGATGTCTGTAAACTTCTCAACATCTTGCTGTAAAATGAGAGGTAGTAGAAACAAACTTTCGCTGTGACCATGGGAACCAACCTGCTTCACTGTTGTCAGTTACTACCTACTGTGACCATGGGAACCAACCTGCTTCACTGTTGTCAGTTACTACCTACTGTGACCATGGGAACCAACCTGCTTCACTGTTGTCAGTTACTACCTACTGTGACCATGGGAACCAACCTGCTTCGCTGTTGTCAGTTACTACCTACTGTGACCATGGGAACCAACCTGCTTCGCTGTTGTCAGTTACTACCTACTGTGACCATGGGAACCAACCTGCTTCACTGTTGTCAGTTACTACCTACTGTGACCATGGGAACCAACCTGCTTCGCTGTTGTCAGTTACTACCTACTGTGACCATGGGAACCAACCTGCTTCACTGTTGTCAGTTACTACCTACTGTGACCATGGGAACCAACCTGCTTTGCTGTTGTCAGTTACTACCTACTGTGACCATGGGAACCAACCTGCTTCGCTGTTGTCAGTTACTACCTACTGTGACCATGGGAACCAACCTGCTTCGCTGTTGTCAGTTACTACCTACTGTGACCATGGGAACCAACCTGCTTCACTGTTGTCAGTTACTACCTACTGTGACCATGGGAACCAACCTGCTTCACTGTTGTCAGTTACTACCTACTGTGACCATGGGAACCAACCTGCTTTGCTGTTGTCAGTTACTACCTACTGTGACCATGGGAACCAACCTGCTTTGCTGTTGTCAGTTACTACCTACTGTGACCATGGGAACCAACCTGCTTCGCTGTTGTCAGTTACTACCTACTGTGACCATGGGAACCAACCTGCTTCGCTGTTGTCAGTTACTACCTACTGTGACCATGGGAACCAACCTGCTTCACTGTTGTCAGTTACTACCTACTGTGACCATGGGAACCAACCTGCTTCACTGTTGTCAGTTACTACCTACTGTGACCATGGGAACCAACCTGCTTCACTGTTGTCAGTTACTACCTACTGTGACCATGGGAACCAACCTGCTTCACTGTTGTCAGTTACTACCTACTGTGACCATGGGAACCAACCTGCTTCACTGTTGTCAGTTACTACCTACTGTGACCATGGGAACCAACCTGCTTCACTGTTGTCAGTTACTACCTACTGTGACCATGGGAACCAACCTGCTTCACTGTTGTCAGTTACTACCTACTTTAGTTGAATGTAACTGCTTGTAGCTACAGGTAACTGCCAAAATAAAGGAAACAACAACGTAAAGTGTCGTAACAGGGCGTTGGGACAGCTTCAATGCGCCTCGGCATAGATTCTACACGTGTCTGGAACTCTATTGGAGAGATGTGACACCATTCTTCCACGAGAAATTCCATCATGTGGTGTTTTGTTGATGGTGGCGCAAAACGCTCTCTCAGGCGCCGCTGCAGAATCTCCCATAAGTGTTCAATTGGGTTGAGATCTGGTGACTGAGACGGCCATGGAATATGGTTGACATCATTTTCATGCTCATCAAACCATTCAGTGACCACTCGTGCCCTGTGGATGGGGTCATTGTCATCCTATGGGGGCATAGCCATGGTAGCCCAAATAATGGCCTGCCCAGCATTTTTATACATGACCCTAAGCATGATGGGATGTTAATTGCTTAATTAATTCAGGAACCACACCTGTGTGGAAGCACCTGCTTTCAATATACTTTGTATCCATCATTTAACCAAGTGTTACCATTATTTTGGCAGTTACCTGTTAGTCTCTCTGGATAAGACTGAAATGTCATGTTAATGTGTTTATTATGATAATCAAAACACTGCACATGTTGTATATACAGATGCTGCCTGCTGGCACACTGACAACATGTCTTTGATTCCCACTACACAACAGACTCCACCCCACCTCCTTTTCAATTGGTTTCTAAGAATTAATTCATCTCACCTCTTCCTTTTCTATTTGCTTCTTTGTTGCTAGGGGAAGCGATACTTATGAATGAGGTGAGAGTTGTCAGCCAATCAGCGGAGAATAAAAAAGCCACTGTCTTTTCTAACAATATAGGTTAGCTATAGTCTGCTTTCATTCTGTTATGATTGACACAAGTAGGTCTAAGCCTACATATTAAATGGGTCCTCATGTCAGTAAGGCTTATTACCAGGATTGTGTTCACTAAGCACACAAAGATAGACAATTGACTAAAATAGGAAGGAACTACCTGGACTTGTAAAATAAGAATATATATATTTTTTGCGTTTAGTTGAAAACCATTTTGCTATGGTGTGCCCTGATGAACACGACCCAGGTTAAGACTTTGTGTACGATGACACGACGTAACATTATCAAGCCAACACCACACCAGACAGAGACACGGCGTAACATTATCAAGCCAACACCACACCAGACAGAGACACGGCGTAACATTATCAAGCCAACACCAGACCAGACAGAGACACGGCGTAACATTATCGAGCCAACACCAGACCAGACAGAGACACAGCGTAACATTATCAAGCCAACACCAGACCAGACAGAGACACTGCGTAACATTATCAAGCCAACACCAGACCAGACAGAGACACGACGTAACATTATCAAGCCAACACCAGACCAGACAGAGACACGGCATAACATTATCAAGCCAACACCAGACCAGACAGAGACACGGCGTAACATTATCAAGCCAACACCAGACCAGACAGAGACACGGCGTAACATTATCAAGCCAACACCAGACCAGACAGAGACACGACGTAACATTATCAAGCCAACACCAGACCAGACAGAGTCACGGCGTAACATTATCAAGCCAACACCAGACCAGACAGAGACACGGCGTAACATTATCAAGCCAACACCAGACCAGACAGAGACATTGCGTAACATTATCAAGCCAACACCACACCAGACAGAGACACGGCATAACATTATCAAGCCAACACCAGACCAGACAGAGACATGGTGTAACATTATCAAGCCAACACCAGACCAGACAGAGACACAGCGTAACATTATCAAGCCAACACCACACCAGACAGAGACACGGCGTAACATTATCAAGCCAACACCAGACCAGAGCGAGACACAGCGTAACATTATCAAGCCAACACCAGACCAGAGAGAGACACAGCGTAACATTATCAAGCCAACACCAGACCAGACAGAGACACGACGTAACATTATCAAGCCAACGACAGACCAGACAGAGACACAGCGTAACATTATCAAGCCAACGCCACACCAGACAGAGACACGGCGTAACATTATCAAGCCAACACCAGACCAGACAGAGACACAGCGTAACATTATCAAGCCAACACCACACCAGACAGAGACACGGCGTAACATTATCAAGCCAACACCAGACCAGACAGAGACACGGCGTAACATTATCAAGCCAACACCAGACCAGACAGAGACACTGCGTAACATTATCAAGCCAACACCACACCAGACAGAGACACGGCGTAACATTATCAAGCCAACACCAGACCAGACAGAGACACGGCGTAACATTATCAAGCCAACACCAGACCAGACAGAGACACGGCGTAACATGATCAATACAACACCACACCAGACAGAGACACGGCGTAACATTATCAAGCCAACACCAGACCAGACAGAGACACGACGTAACATTATCAAGCCAACACCACACCAGACAGAGACACGGCGTAACATTATCAAGCCAACACCACACCAGACAGAGACACGGCGTAACATTATCAAGCCAACACCAGACCAGACAGAGACACGGCGTAACATTATCGAGCCAACACCAGACCAGACAGAGACACGGCGTAACATTATCAAGCCAACACCAGACCAGACAGAGACACTGCATAACATTATCAAGCCAACACCAGACCAGACAGAGACACGACGTAACATTATCAAGCCAACACCAGACCAGACAGAGACACGGCATAACATTATCAAGCCAACACCAGACCAGACAGAGACACGGCGTAACATTATCAAGCCAACACCAGACCAGACAGAGACACGGCGTAACATTATCAAGCCAACACCACACCAGACAGAGACACGGCGTAACATTATCAAGCCAACACCACACCAGACAGAGACAATAACAGATCCTAGCACGCCACTCATACTCTGAGACAAGGGCCCAGACGACAGGATGAACAGACAGACAGACAGACACTCTGTCATGCTCTCAATGTTGACACAGAGAAGGTTCTCTAGCTATATCATAATAGAGCCAGTGATACCTTCAGGGTTGGGGTCAATTCCATTTCAATTCCAGTGAATCCAGAAAGTAAACAAAATTCCAATACCAAAATGTCCTCATTGAAAAGCATTGAAGTTAAT